>NC_136507.1:51232273-51584773 GCF_053919585.1 Euprymna scolopes | reverse complement strand
TAGTGCTCCAGACGCATCTCCTACCGATAGTCATCGAGAGATGGATAAAAAAAAGAATTACTATTAAATAACTTGAAGAAATTAATTGAATTTTGGCATGTACAGAAAGAAGTAAAATATGTCAGCAAGTTGAAATGAATATTTTGCATTTTAACTTGTTGTGTACGTTATTCATCCATCCAAACAAAGATTTTATTCATTATGAACAATCATTGACGTACGATTACTATTTCCTGTTAATTTCAGTGTTATGTGAGCAGTAGTTTAAGAGTATATTGATTAAATATCTATAAACAGACAGACACACACGTACACTCATACATCTAGTGTTTTAGTTATATAGATATTGGTATTTCATTAAATCATTTTGTAGCAGTCACCATAAACTATTCTCTTATGGATTAATGCTCCTATGCTAACTGACGCGGCCATTCACTGACCAGTCAGCTATTAGGGTGCATTAATCCTATATGACCTTTAAGGAACTAATTACTCCTGTTAGGAACTAGCCAATAGCCAGCAGAGGAGCTCTGACCACCAAAGAAGACGGACCTCTCTCCTCTCATTCTGTCCACTGATTCCCCCAGGCTGTGACTGCTTCACTGAAAACCTCCACTGAACAACTTGAGGACACTCCAAGTTTCTGCCTCCTGACACAAGGACATCCTAGAACTTTCTATTCCTTTTCTTTCTTTCACTTCGGACACAGTCTTTTTTCTTTCGAAATAAACCATTTCGTTGTTTTGTTCTAAAAAGAAGTGTTGATTAATTACTCTATGGTTTTGTGTTGCAAATTAATCTTTTATTAGGGATTTTGTGCACTCCCCGCATAAAAATTACCTAAAAAGTTTGTCATTTGTGAACTCATGACAAAACGATTAACATTGTGGAAACATAGATTAATCAATGTAAGGCTTTTTTGACATTTGTATAATTTCACTTATAATAGCTCGACATATGTATTGAGCACTTTTGAAATTTTTTTTTTTTTTTAGTTTAATACATTTGAACTTATTTAATTTGCACACACACAGACACACACACACACACACACATATATATATATATATATATATATATATATATATAAATGTATATAAATGTATATAAGTAGTGTCAATATTTGCACTTGTAATATGTTTTAAATTGTTCCTTTAAACTCTTAAATATATATTGTACAACAAGAGCAAATGAAAATTAGCTAGTTAGAATCAAAGTTCATATATCAACTTAAATACAATCCAGGTCCGACTTTTAAAATCTGACAACATAACTTTACGTGTTAGATATATGAGTCCAATCTTGATTTGGTCAACTGAAACTGTTGATAGAAGCAGAGCGAAAGCAGAAAATTTGATGCTGGCTATTGATAATAGAGCAACCCGAGAAGACAAAATGTCCGTCCAATTCTCATAAATCAACAAAGAGCATCTCCAACCCAAATGTTAAATTCATACTAATCAAACTTTACCAACAGAAAAACTTAGCACGCAGTAAGATAGAATTTTCTTTTCACCGCACCATTGCCAAAGTTTCAACAACGCACTTATTTTCAGCAGTTATAATTTATTTACCTCTGTTTGACATTGTTTTATTTCTGTTGTAGGTTAATCTGATATACCTAAATAATAACAATGGACTTGCCCAGAGACTATAAATATAGTTACTTTTATAACACATTATGGCGTAGCGATTCGCACCATTCATTTAATGTTGGGTTGCACTTGCTATCACTTGCCAGTCAAGGTTTCAACCTCGACTATCAATCCAGCAGAAACTGTGTCATTTTGATGGCCTTTTGTCTGGTAGGCTAAAGTATTTGTTCTGCATAGTCCTAGGAGGTCCACTCTCTCAGGCCTTGCCTGACGTCTTTTAGGTGGAGTAAATTTATTACTTACTGCTTGAGGTGCCCAGATTGAAGAATATCAATGGGGCTGCCCAGGCAACTTTTAAAAGGCAAGAATGCTCCTCCTTTAAGGTGCTGGCTTAACTTTTCCCACTTTCTGATTTTCACATTTTCCTGTGGTGGAAAGCAAATAAATACTGGTAGCAATTTGTGCCATTCATCTGATGCCGTGTTGTGCTTCCAGTCAAGTTTGACCTCAGCAATCAGTTTGACAGAAATCAGATCTTTTTGGTGGCCTTTTATCTGACAGGCTAAGGCATTTGCTCTGAGTAGTCCTAGAGTGTCCACTCTCTCAGGACTTACCTTCTGTATTTCGGGTGGAGTACATTTATTGCTTACTGCCTGAGGTTCTTCTAGCAGAGAATGTTAACAGGGCCATTTAGGCAATTTTTGAATTGAATCAAGCCTGCACGTTAGGAGTGCAGGCTTGATATTCCCCACCTTCCAACCTTATGCTCCATCTTCCTGCACTGGAAAGAAGTAAATACTGGTAGTGATTCATGGCAGTTATGGCCCTAGAATCATGACGTGTAATATACTTTTGCTAATACACCTTTTTTTTGTGCTTGTCTTGGTTATTACGGACATGCAAGGCTGCAAAACTGGTGACAAGGGATTCAAAACTTACACCGCTTACACTGGAAGCAAAGTATTCAAGACTTAAATTGTCACAACATTAGGAACAAGGATTCACGAACTACGCTTCAGAACACTAAAGTTGAGAATTTATTCGAACAATACCTAAATCCATGTTACACACATTGGAAGTAAGAATTTAAAATCTACATTCTACAATCCTGGAGACAAGATACACAAATTTTATTCAGTCTAACATTTTTCTTTTCGACCATCTAATCACACTATTTTTGATGACAATAAATTCGAATAAATTAAAAAAAAAAAAAAAAAAAAAAAGACTCAAGTTCCATATACACTGGCAACGAAATTGTCTAAAATTGTTGGATTAATAAAAAAAAAAAAAAAGAAGACATTTTGAGACAGCAAGGAGTTTCAATTATACTGAATTTTAACAAAGTTTAAAAGACAAGTTTCAACAGTGAAGGATGAAAAGCAAAATTAAAAAAATAATGTAAAAAGGTTTGTCTTTTTATATCGTTAACAAAGTAAATTAGTTGTGTATAAAATAATTTTTTTTGACACTAAGCAGATGCATCAAAAACAAGGCGATAGCCATTAGTCGCATGCTTTCGTGTAATGAATGAATGCGTGAATGTAGGATTAACATGAAATTAATACAGAAAAGTGATCTCCCACTTTATATCACAAAGTTACAAACATAAGTACAGCATGAAGTAAGAACAGATACTACACTTTGATCTTGGCCAAAAGGCCAAGAAAAGGGTATTTATTTGCTCTCCCACCGAGCAAATTAGGCACAAGGCCGATTTTTAATGTGAGGAGTAAAGGGGAAATGGGGGCCAACTCCTCGGAGAGTAAGGGAGCTGGATAGTGACAATTGGTATGAAGGGTTGCCCCTACATTGACCAAGGTCTTATATGTGGAGTTGCCCCCACCTATGGTCTTTGCTTGCAGTATCTACCGGAACAGATACTACACTTTGATCTTCATATTTAATTTATTCCGTTTAAAGAAAAAATTACAATTAAAAAATTTCAATATAAAATTAAAAAAGTAAAATCTCCAAAAGACAAAACAAATTTAGGCACAAGGCCCTATAAGATCTGGAGAGGGGATTGTTGCAGGGTCTTTGTAACTAAAGTAAAAATTGGAGTCTTTGGCGACTTACTCTTGACTGGCAACATTTACCACAATACCTCATTCACTCTGTGGAATATAAAGCTAACTAATGAATTCCCAGCGTTTAAGCAAAAAGCATATATTTACAATTTCTGTGTGTGTGTGCATCTTTTTTTTTTTTTAATTAAAATAAGTGTGTATGTGTGTGTGTGAAAAAAGTTCAATTCATTGGAAAAATAAAAGTTCTTAATTTGGTAACAAATACTTCATGTTGGGGAGTGGGGAAAACAACCTAGAAAAAAAATGATCAAATAAAATTGCCTCGTGCATTGTTAGTAATGTCTCTCCCTGAGCTAATCTAAGTAGTTAGATCACCTACTGTTTTCTGGGGCACCGAAAACAAGCAGGGAGATCCCTAGTGGGGATTGGGGTGGATTCTTATCGGGTATTGGGGAAAAAATAAATCAAACATCAAAAAGCAGAAAAAGGGGAATGGGGATGTGGTTGAAGGTGACCTCCTAGTAAGGGTTGACCAGGGGTGACAAAACAAAAGAGGGGGGGAGTAATGGTAGGGTAGCCTCGGAAGGTTCTCTAGTGCCAAAACAAACAATCGGGGGATCTCATTTGTACCACCAGTCAAGAGTCTCTTTAATTTTTTATTGCTAACCTAGCGGGATGGGTTCCGTAGGACCCAGTACCGCCTGTGCCATGCCTATGGTGGTAACACAAATTCAAACTTGGCGCCTCGTCGGATGCACAAGCTAGTGTCATGCACCCACCGCCTGTCAAAGACCACTCGAGGCAACCTCTTCCAATCGCATCTGATCTTTACTTTAAGCAGATGTTTAAAGTAGACAATCAGATCCCGATCCGGAACAGATATCCCTTCGCGGACTAGCTTGAGGCGTGTGATCCATATGACCATTCTCGCTACTGCTAGGATCGCCAGAAAACGCATTCTTTTCTCCCGAGGCAGCGGCGGATCAATGTTCTCCACAAAGTATGACTCGCCAAGTTCAAGCAGCTGCGTGGCATCGATGCGAGCTGTTACCTCGTTGACGTACCCTAGGAAGGTCTTAAGCCTGCTGCAGCGGAAAAATGCATGACCGACCGTTTCCTTTATGCCTTGGTCACAGCAGAGGCAATAGACCCGGGTCTTTTCTCTGTGTAAGTGGAGTTCGTCAAAGAGGGGCAGTGCATTCCGGACAAGTCGCCAGGTAAGGAAAAATTCCGAGTTGGTAAGTGGGAGTGGACCTCTTCTAACGACATCCCTATCCGCTTGACTAGCGGTTCCTTTTTGCTACGCCCCACTAGCTCCCAATAAAGCCTGTTCCTAGACTGTTCGAGGACACTAGTCTCTGGCAACGCTCTAAGTGTGGACCGGCATTTGGCGTAGAATTTTTGTTCCCTCCTCGGTCTCCACCGAGCTTCGACCAAGGGGTCAGATGAGAGATTGGAAAACGAGCTTCCAACCGCAGTGACCCATGAAACGTCTACATACAGTGAACGGTTCAGGAAGGCCAACTTCTCTGTGTGCTTGTGACGCAGGAGATCGGGCAGTCCCAAGCCTCCCTCGCTCGGATTTCGAACAGAGACCTCTCTGCAAACATAATGCTTACCCTCGGTCCATAAGAGCGAGTCAAGCTGCTCCTGTAAGCTGATTCGTTTTTCTGCAGGGAGGGGAAGTACAGACAGATGGTAAAGGATGAGCGGAAAGACGTATGTGGCACACGCCTCCGCCCGACCCTTCAAGGACAATTTTCTTCGAATCCAAGTCTTGACAGAGGATTTGACCTTGGTCTCCACTTCTGACCAGTTTTTCTCCAGCTGGAGACCCGGTCCGAACCACGCACCAAGGATCTGGACCGGACCTGCATCGATACGAGGGCGTGCCCTTCCAGGTCATTTACTTTTCGAATGTACCCATCTGAGCCGCACATTGGAGCAGCCTTATGTGCAACAGCGTCTACATTAACAGCCTCGTTCGAGACTTTCATTAACCTAGTCCTAACTATCTGGCCCTCATATCACTCGCTAGCCAAGCGGTTGAGATCTTGTTTAGCTAGCGCTATCTCTAGGGGGTCCCCCCCTCCACCACCCAGGTCAGCCTATTCTCTATATGCTTCTTGATCTTAGCCTTATCTAGCGCGAGGCATTGGCTGTATTGGACCGAGAAGCATCTAATCTTAGCTTTCAGACTAACCCACCACTTACTCCCGGTAACTGCCCCCACTAATGTCTGCTGGATTAACTCTGTTACCTTCAACTGGTAGTTCTCCAGCTCCAACAAGGTGCTGTTGAACTTCCAATATCCAGCCAGTTTAGGTCTAGAGCTGAAGTTCTAACTGGCCATAACAAGTGTCCTAAAAAGTGGAACGTGGGGCAAGATATGAAGTTTACATCGCCTCTTCTGACTAACATCCGATCCAAGTAAGTACTTGAATGGGAAGGCACATTAGGATGCCATGTCCACATCTCCCGCCCCGGGTGATCCATGCGAAAACTGTCGACCAGGTCGCACGAAGCCATCAGGTCTGACAGACTGCTGTCATACCACACTGACCCGCTAGTCCCCATCGACCTTATCTACCTTAGGATCAAGGATGGCATTCCAATCACCCATTAAGACTACCCTCTCCAGATCATCCATAAAACCTTCCACCCGTCGAAAGAAGGATACCCTCTCCACAGTGGAATAAGGCGCGTAAACTGCGACTATCCAAACACACTGCTATTAATGGCAACATCGATGACAATCACCCACCCATCCTCATCCGTGTGAACAATATTCACTGACGCTGATAGGGTGCGATTTACTAGCAAGGAGATTCCACGACTATAGGTATTGCCATATGCTGCGTAAACATTGTAATTGTTCACCAGCACCTGACAATCCCCGTCACAATAAAGTGATGGAGGAGGTGGTTTTTTGGGGTCGTTACTCAACCTTTCTGAGGATGGATTGCGTGGTAGTTTTCTTGGGCGTCGGAGAGGGAGGGGGAAATTGCTCTGGATGTTTGGGGAAGTGGGATTTGGGGGGGGTTCAGCCTCGGCTGATTGGATATTATCTTTGCGGGTGGAGGTATCTCCCTTGGATCTCCTGCTTTTCCTCCTCTTCGTTGTTCTCTGCTGCTACTGCTGTTGTCTCTTCTGTGTCTGTGGCTGTCTCTAAACCCTCTGACGCGATCTCTTCCTCAGAGTCTTGCAGCTTCCTCTTATTAGAGGAAGAGGGCGCCTGAGTGTCCATCGGGGTGATTTTTGGTTGGGTTTTGGTCTTTATTGGTTTGGGCAGGTTTTTGCTGGGTCTGCCCTTCCTTGTGACCGTTGCCCAACCAGCTTTGGCTGCAGCTTGTACCTCTGCTGGAGTTTTGGTAGGGACTTTTCCCTGGGGGTTGGCTGGTTGCCTTTTAGGACAGTCCTTGGCCATGTGTCCCCTCAGCTGGCAGTGCCAGCAGTGAGGTTTTCTCCCCTCCACAATCAGCGTCATGGTCTGCTCTCCAAACTTGAGCATGGCTGGAACATTGTCGAAACTGTCCTTGCCCAGAACCATCTGAACTTTGGTCAAAATGTTGCATCGACCATGGGCTGGAGCGACTGCCTCCACCTCACCGTACTGACTCAGTATGGCCCTGACTTGTTTTCCGGTCATATAGCACAGGATGTTCAGTACTGAGACAATGGTGTTCCTCCCACCGATATATACTGGCTGGAGCCGAATGTTCCTGCTTCAGTGTTCGGTCCTGGCCAGTCTTTTTGCATCCTCCTGGCTGGGGAGCAGAATGTCCCACATGGCGAAACTTCTGCATATATAGCTTGCTGGAATGTTCAAATCAATGAGGATTTCCACCATGGTGTCTTTGTTGACACCCATTAAACTCCTGGTCTTGAGGTCGGAGGTGATCAGGGAGAGAACTTTCTTTTCCAATTTTTCGATCTGTCCCGGAAGGGGTATGAAGGTTGTTCCCTTCGTGACATCCTTGTAAGTGGAGTTGAAGAGTTCTCTATAATCATCGTGTGTCATCTGCTCCAGCTCCTGAGGGCCCCATGCTGTATTCTCATCCTGCTTGGTGTTGGACGGACTGGGGAGGGGATCGGCTGCCGCTGCTGCTGGCTCTGTTGTTGCTGCTGCTGTTGCTGCTGCTGCTTGGACCTTTTGTTTGGGGCTAACTCTGGCCAGTCCTCCTGTGGTGTCGTAGAATGGTTTTGGCCCATCTTCTGGCCCCTTTCCTTCCTTTTGCCTGGAGATTGAGTCATGGGATTTCTCCCATCAGGCTTTATTGTCGCTGGGTTGGTTTTCGGGGCTTTCAGTGGTGTCAGAGTGTTTTGGGGAGCTTTGGGCAGTCGAGGTACCTTATATCCACCCCCCTCGAGAACCTTATGTGTCCCTGAAAAGCGCTTGGGTTTTATGGGCAACTCCGTCTTCATCATCTTCTCCTTTGCGCGTTGGGGAGCTGCCCTCATGGGGAGTAGGTGCTGGGTGACCGGATGAGGGCTGGGAGACTGGGGGTGCCACGGGCTGTGGACCACCATTATTGCCTTCGGCTTCCTCATCTCCAACTTCTCTCTGTTCATCTGCCGGGAGGCTGTCCTCATGGGGAGCAGGTGGGGTCTTCTCCGGCCGACAAAGATTGAGGTGGAGAGGGGTTCATTGGGAGTGGTCCCCTGGAAAGGTGCCTCTTTCCCTCATCAGCCGCTTTTCTGGTCCCTTTCATCTTGGGATTGTCCTCTTGGGAAGCCTGGACGGGAGTGCTCTCCGACCGATGAGGATTGAGGTGGAAAGGGTGTCACAGGATATGTACCACCTCGTCAGTCGCTTCCTTGAATCCCCCGTCTTCTTGGGGAGCCGGGAAGCTGGATTGATTGCCCTCCTGTAGCTGGATCTGCCTTGGTCGCCGCAGGCTGCGGCCCTACACTGGCCTTCTCCTCCTCTTCATTCTTCTTGGTGGATGCCCTCTCTGATGGGGAGTACTCGAGGGGGGTGATGTGGCGCATTTGGGGTGGTATACACCTTTTTCCCTACATTGTGGAAGCAGAAACGAAACACCCGCCCTACCCACGTCACCCTACCCACAAACAACCCCAAGGAAATAAGAAAGAGAACCCGGTCTGCTCAATCCACTGGGAGAGCAGTGAAGGAAGATAAAGTTTGGGCCTGGCAGGTCAGACTGCTGCACAGGCAATTAAGAAGAGAGAAAGTAGACCATTTCTACCTCAGAGGGGAGGAGGAAACGAAGTACCGAAAAGAAAAAAAATGCTAAGCTAACCCGACCAGGTCACGTCTACCAAAGAAAGTGTTGTCGGTCCCGAAAACAGCAAACTCCCAAAGAAGGGATCGGGTTTCGGGCGCAGACTACCACACAATGGCGTCGGTCTTGGGGGAGCGAAAAGGGTCCAGACTCCTCAAAAGGGGGTCAGTCCCACTAACAAAGGTTAGTAAAGTCACGAAAGTGACCAAAGTGAAAGCCTTAAACTTGACTGGTGGGTCAAGTGGCAGACCTCTTGAAAAAAAATAAAAAATGAGGTAGCTGGGAGAACAGATACTACACTTTGAGATATTAAATCCTTTATTCATGTTAAAAATACAGCGAAAATCAACAATGAACAAAAAACTTAGGCACATGGCCAACTCAAAAGGGGGGATTGTGGGGGTCGTTGGTCATCCTTGTCACTCCAGAACTAAACAAAATCAAAAGTTTCTCCCAGCTAGTATCTTCTTTCACCATAATACCGCATTCACTCTTTCATACTGGGGGACGTCCTACTTAACTCCCAATTTTTAAAACATTTTTTATTAACGTGTAAAAACAAAAAAAGATAACAATAAAAATGGTACAATAATTCATTTGTGTCGAGGGCGGGGGGGGGGAAAAAAAAAAAAGAACGTGATTAGTAGGACCCTCCCAACCCCGTGTGCATGGTCTCAAAATACAACTTGGATTAAGACTTTCAACTATGATTCGAACTTTTGTCTCATACTTCAAGTGAAAATTGAACTGATTCTAAGAAGGTTTGATTATTTTTAAGGAAATTGGACAGAAAATTTAGTGAAGCTGTATAACTGTTGATGGAATTGTTTTAGACCAAAAACATTTCTTTTTCCACAAGAGATGGAAGTTTTGAACTTTTGCGAGTATAATAAATAAGCATTGTAATATTTTATGTAAGTTTATTGGATATAATAACTTCCAATGTCTTACATTTGCACAAGAATTGGTGTCGAAAATAAACTCTGAAATGAGGAGAGTCCTTAACAAATTGGAAAATGGACAAAGATTGCTAATGGTTTATTAGCATACATTAGAACTTGAAGGACATCAAACAGTCTTCAGACTGTGTTTTGTATCAGAAAAATCCTCATAAAGAAAAACAATGACTTCATCAGTAAAATTTGATAATTAAAAAAGAAGTAGTCTGTCTTCTAAATTGAGCTTTGGTTGCGAACAAATATATTGGTACAGAGATTGCTCTGATAAAACTAATTATTAATTTCAACGCTTTCAACGCATTGAAAAAAAAAAATGGCAAACCAATTTTATTGAGAACTAACAAAATTGTAAAAAGCATAACTGGAGATCAAATCAAATTCAAAGACGAACAGATAACGATACACTTCAAGGAAAAATGCAAGAAATACAACTATTATTATTTGCTTAAGAAATTTAGTAGGCATCGATTGATTGAAAAAATTTTAACTTTGGGATTTAGTGATAAATCCTTTTTGCTGAATGTAAAAACCAAGCATGAATTAAAAAAAGAATTGAAAAAGAATTATAATCTTTGTTTTTTCTGTTGAACTTGATAGACACAATAAAGTTATTACAAAATAAGAAACCGGATACACAGCCAACTTTTGAAAAGAAGTGAAGTATTCCGTCCGTACAAGAAACATGATCAACTTAGAATGGTATAGTCTTAAGAAAGTGGGAGTGTTATTCATAATTAAATATAGTAAATTGGTTTTGCTGTCAGTAAAGAAAAAGCTATTTGTTGATACTTTTATAAAGTGTCAAAAAATTGAACAGAAGCTACATTCGCAAGAAATATTAAGATGAGTTTCAGAAAATTATTAATGATTCATAAGAAACCAGAAAAGAAATTAAATGACAAAAAAGTATGTTTGCAAATTGGCAAAAAAATTTTGTTTTGTTTTTTTAATGTTTAAAAATAGCGAGTCATTTTGGAAAATCGGGATTGTAAATAAAAGAATTGGGAACATGTTCTATGTAGTAAAAAGACCAAAATTTACCCATACGATATGTAAATCAAATCAATATTCCGATACTGTAGAAGACAACACTACAGAAGAATTAATGGAAGTCATGTTTTGATATGGTCAAATCTCCAGTTCCACAAGTAATTTCTCAAGTGTAAACACTGAAAAGGAAAAAAAGAAAAACATCGACTTCATAAAAGTCAACCTCAAGAGAAAAACAGATATTGACTCCTCACAGAGTATAGGCTCAAAAGTTAGGTAAGCTGAATAATAATGGATTCACCCAAAGACTATAGATATAGTTACATCTAAAATGTTATGGAATAATGATTCACACCATTCATTTGGTGTCAGGTTGTACTTGCAATCTCTAGCCAGTCAAGGTTCCGACCTCAACAATCAGTTTGGCAGAAACTGGGTCACTTTGGTGGCCTTTTATCTGGTGTGCTGAGACATTCATTCTGGGTAGTCCTAGGAGGTCCAACTTCTCAGATCTTGTCTCTCATCTTTCATGTGGAGTAAGTTTATTGCTTACTGCCTGAGGTGTTCCTACCGAGTAATGCCAACAGGGCTGCTCAGGCGATTTTTAGAAAGAGAGATTGTCCTTTAGGAGCACTGGCTTGACTTTTCCCATCTTCTGACCTTATGCCACATCTTCCTGTGAGGGGAAAGAAGTAGCGATTTGTAGCAGTTATGGCCCCAGAATCATGATGTGTACTTCTATAACATATTACACTTTTTGTTAACTATACCATCATGTCTGTCTTGATTATTACTGGATTGCTTTATTTCATTTGTTCTTCGCATCTGAAAAAGCAGTTTTGTCCATCAGTTGGTCTGTCACATTTTAGTTTCAGATCTCATTTCCGTCACTAAACAAGCAGATGAAATAGATGTGCAATATTTTAGATGCGTCCAAGAACATTTCTAAGATTTGTATCAATTCTGTCTGAAACAACATTTTCATCCTCCTCTTTCACTTCACATTCAAATTATATTTTCGTTATTAAATTTAATTGATTCTTAACAGATCCGTTCTGATTTGTTTTCAGATTGGCTCAAAGCTCATCTCCCAACAACCAATGAAAAAGCCTTCCTGTCTTTTTTTGCTCTACTCTGATATCACATCCCCAAAGAAATGTTTTCCTTTTTTTTTTTTCTTTCTTTTATGGAAATCGTTCCAGACAAGACATGAAACCACTATAAATAGGGAGCTAAAAAATACTACTTCACGGTTAAAAACAAATCAATGATAAGTATTAGATCAGCGGTTCTCAGCCTTTTTTTTACTCATGGACCCCTTTTCCCTTTTTATTTTGGTGGACCCCTTCATAACTATTGGTCATAAGACAATCTTCTATTTTTCACTAATATAAATTTTGAGGTTTTAATAATCAAAGGAATATTTTATAATTAAGCTTTATTTTTAAATGAAAACTAATTTAATACAAATAAAGTATTCTACAACAACTATAATAATTATGATAATAATGATAAGTAATAATAATAATAATCATCTAAATTAGAGTTTAACATTTCTTTACCAATATCTTGTATTACAATATTACAATGTTTCTTCCATGGTCAAGCCAATGGAAATCAGAACTCTTCAGGCAATTGATTCATTGCAGCATTTATGTACACTGGTTAAACTTTTTGATAAACAGTTAAAGTGGAATGTGTAATTAAAAAAAAAAAAAAAAAAGAAAAGAAAAAATAGGAATTTTTATTCAGTGAGATGTGGTTTATGTTGCTCGGCGAGTTTCTTTATATCTGGTTCCATCGATGTTACTGATAGTCAAAAGTTTCCTCTTTTCACAATATCAAGTCTATTGAGAGCTTTTGATAACAGTTGAGAAACACAACTAAATCCTGATTCAACAAGGTAAGATGTTAGAAAAGCAATAACGTAGAGCTGTGCTTTATCCCAGAGCAAAGGGTACTTTGTAGCAACATCATTTGTCTTCCATATATTGTACTTTCCATCTTTGAATTTTGCACGCATAATTTCATCACTTTGTAATTCAATGAGAGGTTCTTGCAAAGATATGTCTATATCAGCAACATAACTTTGAAAGGAATTGAAACCCAAGTCGGTATAACCATCATACGTAGGTCACTAAACCGAGTTTGCATATCTGCATGCATATTTTACATATATTTAGCATATAATGCAAGATCTTCATCTTGCAAATCGCTGCTAACAGAGGTCAAACAAGGAAAATGTTCAAATGCACGATGCCTGATATTATTCATATACAATTGTAGTTTCCTCAGAAAAGCAGCAATAGCACTTTTACTAGATATCAGATCAGAATCTTTTCCTTGGAGCTGTTTATTAAGTGAATTCAGTTTTTCAAATATATCTGATAAGAAAAACACATCACATTTATTTGCAAGCAGCTGTTCTCCAAGTTGTGTTAGCAAGAAAGGAAACAATAGAATCCCAAATGCAATGAAATACTGAAGACAATTCCCCTTAAATAGCCATCTCACCTCTGTATGTAATACAAGCCGCTCGAACTCTTCTCCATTTTGCTTACATAATTCATGAAAAAGGCGGTCTCTGAGAGAATTTGATTTAATATGGTTAACTACTTGTATTACAATAGTAAGGGCATCATGCAGACGTGCACTCATTTTATTTGCAAGTAAGTGTTGATGGTGTATCACGCAGTGAATACAAAATACTTGCGGGACAGCTTTTTTTAAATGTGCAATAAAACCTTTGTATCTGCCTGCCATCGAAGGTGCACTATCAGTAGCACAAGCGATTATATTTTTGAGTGGAATGTTGTTTTCCGGGAAATAAGTAACAACTTCAGTAAAAATAGTTTCACCTTTTGTGTCTTGTCACAAGACTTTTAGCAAAAAGCATTTCCTCTTAGATTTAAGAGTGATGAAGGACCCTAACATATGCTAATAAAATGGCCTCATTATCTCTTAAAGTGGATTCATAAAGTTGAAGGGCAAACTGTTTCACTTGCAAATGGGCTATCAATTGTTTTTCTACATTCTCTGCCATTTCCTCAATGCGTTGTGACACAGAAGAGTTGCTTAAAGGGGTGGAATTAGCAATTTCACTGGCATTTTGTTTCATAACTCACGAAATTATAACAGACACTGCTGTTTCACCAACATTATGGGGTTTTCCTGCCTTTGCTATTATTTTGCTAATTTCATATTTCATGCCAGTAAACCATCACTCATTTTACTCACTTTGTTATTAAACACTTGAGACAGTGTTTTTCGAACTTGGAAATCATCACAAAGTTTTTTTAAGTATTCAACTGGTTTATCTTTCTTTCCTGTGTGAATATTTTAGCTTAGAAGGTTGCATGCTATCATTTGAAATTACATCCATGCATATGAGGCATATTGGTTTCGATTCATTATGTGGTGCTGGAATAAATTCGTAAGACAAATATTCAATGGAGTACTGTTGGTACTTCTTTTTACTTGGGGTAGTCATGGGATGTCTGAAAAATAAACACACACATATATATATATATATATATATATATATATATGCATACATACATACATGTATATATTATATATATATATATATATATACAGCTGGTAATACAATTACTGCAGTTCATACTATCTAACTATATATATTGCTATTCATTTTTATAAAATTTTCAACAAATAAAACACATGTTTAGAAACAGAGTGCAAAGTAAATGTTTGAGGTAAACCTGGTAAATAGAAATATTATAGTTAAAATAACTTGAATGATTGAAAAAAAAAAAAAAAACTATACAAAATTACAGTAGAAATTAAATTTTTAATAAAAACTTCTGAGTTGGTTTTCTTCATGGACCACCAAAACATCATTGTGGACCCTCATTTTGTTATGTTTTGCTTGTGGACCCCCAGAAATATTCCATGAACCCCTAGGGTCCATGTGGACCCCGGTTGAGAACCCTGTATTAGATGGATAGATTCCAACCCAGAAAAGAAAAATTCTTTGCCCTTTGTCAGTAAAATTACAAAGGTGCCGAAGTAAACCTAAGGTCTACATTCTCCTTTCCTTATATTATCTGAATTCATCAGACCACTGTTCTCATCTTGAGTGTCATTTTCACACAGCATCTATTAAAAGGCATTTGATGTTATCTAGTGTATTTTTTGTTTGGTTAAAATGTGTTACTACTTGGGAGTATGATGTGTTTTGTATAATGTCAAGTTTAAAGTTGATTGTGTCTCCACAATTTGGACAGTTTGTAAAAAAGATGTAATATATAATATTGGGTTCCTCACATGTAAACTGTAGTGGTTGTATTTGGATCCATGCATTTCGGATTGAAGCGAGAATCAGTCACAAAATGTTGATAAACCAAGCATCTAGGTTTATTACAGATATAGTTGCCTTTTGAAGTGGGTTTTTTTTTTGTTTCTTTTTCAAGAAATTCTTGTATTTTCTATTTGGTTTATATATCAAATACTTGTATACAGCATAATCACAGTAACACACTGGTTCTCGTCAGATCACCGAAGTTAAGCAATGTTCAGTCTAATCAGTACTAAAATGGGTGATCATTTGGGAATTCCAGGTGCTGCAGGTGCTCTCTGCTTACTTTGGCCTTGTTTCCAGTCATCCTGGACCTCCCCTTTCCACTGGACTCAAGCAGTGCCCATGCAAGAGATGTGTGGTTGGGAATTGCACAACCTTTGCCTTATAATTACATGCACAGCTACACTTACAGGGGGTATCCATTGTCTTTTGAGATTGAACGGAGTCTTCTGTTCCATCAAACACTTACCCTGAATCACTCATCAAGAAGTCAACGTTATTTAGGACGCCAAACATTTAGACATACTAAATAACCAAAATATCTGCATTGTTTTATAATTATTGAGTTTAGCTGCATATGTTAGCTGACTACAGTACTTCTACACTTGGTACATAAAACCAAGAAGATTTTTATAATTATTGAGTTTAGCTGCATATGTTAGCTGACTATAGTACTTCTACACTTGGTACATAAAACCAAGAAGATTTTTTATAATTATTGAGTTTAACTGCATATGTTAGCTGACTATAGTACTTCTACACTTGGTACATAAAACCAAGAAGATTTTTATAATTATTGAGTTTAGCTGCATATGTTAGCTGACTATAGTACTTCTACACTTGGTACATAAAACCAAGAAGATTTTTATAATTATTGAGTTTAGCTGCATATGTTAGCTGACTATAGTACTTCTACACTTGGTACATAAAACCAAGAAGATTTTTTATAATTATTGAGTTTAGCTGCATATGTTAGCTGACTATAGTACTTCTACACTTGGTACATAAAACCAAGAAGATTTTTATAATTATTGAGTTTAGCTGCATATGTTAGCTGACTATAGTACTTCTACACTTGGTACATAAAACCAAGAAGATTTTTATAATTATTGAGTTTAGCTGCATATGTTAGCTGACTATAGTACTTCTACACTTGGTACATAAAACCAAGAAGATTTTTATAATTATTGAGTTTAGCTGCATATGTTAGCTGACTATAGTACTTCTACACTTGGTACATAAAACCAAGAAGATTTTTATAATTATTGAGTTTAGCTGCATATGTTAGCTGACTATAGTACTTCTACACTTGGTACATAAAACCAAGAAGATTTTTATAATTATTGAGTTTAGCTGCATATGTTAGCTGACTATAGTACTTCTACACTTGGTACATAAAACCAAGAAGATTTTTATAATTATTGAGTTTAGCTGCATATGTTAGCTGACTATAGTACTTCTACACTTGGTACATAAAACCAAGAAGATTTTTATAATTATTGAGTTTAGCTGCATATGTTAGCTGACTATAGTACTTCTACACTTGGTACATAAAACCAAGAAGATTTTTATAATTATTGAGTTTAGCTGCATATGTTAGCTGACTATAGTACTTCTACACTTGGTACATAAAACCAAGAAGATTTTTATAATTATTGAGTTTAGCTGCATATGTTAGCTGACTATAGTACTTCTACACTTGGTACATAAAACCAAGAAGATTTTTATAATTATTGAGTTTAGCTGCATATGTTAGCTGACTATAGTACTTCTACACTTGGTACATAAAACCAAGAAGATTTTTATAATTATTGAGTTTAACTGCATATGTTAGCTGACTATAGTACTTCTACACTTGGTACATAAAACCAAGAAGATTTTTATAATTGCTTACAAAATAACGGAGTGAAAGAATTGATATCCGAGATGAATTGATATCTGTCAGTGAAGGAATCTAATTGCGATGACAGACAGATCCTCAGCAGCATCACTTTCCTGGGCATGCTGAGAGGTAGTACAGCAGAACTTAATAATGTCTGTAGTTTCATTTGGGAAAACATGTCAATTAAGTGCTGATCCGAAGCATCAGTTTGAATTATGGTGTTATACAGATCGTTGGATGGATTGAAAATTATGAGACACTTTATGACAGTTAAGAGATTTTCCGCTTTTATTTTTTTGTCTTTATTTTCTGTGTCCGGGGTGTAGTCTTACTCAGAGACAAATCGACATGCAACATATTTAAATAATGAAATCATTGTGTAACTGCTCAGAAAATACACTACAACTCACCAAACGTGTATGCATACTAGATAGGATAATGCACATCTGGGAAATGAAAAACAGGGTACGAGTCATAATAGTGTGGAATGATAAAATTGTCGCCATAGAAAAGATGACAAAATTCCATTTGTTTAATGAAAAACAGTTTTATTTCTTTTTTTTTTTTTCCAGATCAATTACTAGTTGGCCAGTTGTGTACAAATCCCCAGAGCAATAGGAGCCTTATATCATGTCTGAAAGTGGCACAATGTTCAACGAGCAAGATTGGAGATGCGCCGCTGTACAACTCATGCTCTCTACTAATCTAGGTTATGATAACAGAACCATTGCTAGCGCCCTCAAAATGCATCGCTGGATTGCCATGAATAACAGGGTGATGAAAAAAAAGTTTCCAGTCATGGTTATGGTCTCTGATGTGATTTGAAGTGAGGGCTACACCATGACACCTCACATCTTCAAAGTCAGTTTAAAAGTCAACACCAAAGTGTATGAAAACCAAACAACCATCCAACCGCCCTGTGAAATATGGTATCTCATGAGTAGGGCTATGACAAGAGAATATTCTTTTCATTATTTTGACTCTCGAGTATATATCAGTTAATATCTTATATGTTTTTAGATAGAGTGATATGATGTGGTTCTTGATTGATTATCTGTGTCGGATATATATTCGAGAGTCAAAACAATGATAAGAATATGCTCTTGCCATAGTCCTACTCATGTCAACAAAGAAAAGCAGAGTTCAAGCTCCAGCATTCAAATCGTTTTGCTAGTCTTCAATCTACTGAGTACAGCTGAAGATACCTGGCAGTCCTTTAAAAGCAGCGTAAATGAAAGACCCTAAAAACACTGGTTAAAACCAGGCAGTGTGCAAAGGACTGGATCTCTGGTCGCACTATTGAGTTTGCAAAACAAACCAAACAAGCCCACTACTCCAAGAATAATGCATTCCACTGATTTCGTCATGTGACTGCCCATTCTGCAAAGGTTGATCTCAACACTTTCTGGTAAAACATTGCTGAAGACATGGAACAAGCAGACTCCTGAAAACATACCAGACTCTTAAATGACAACTAAGGGAAGTAGCAGATAAAATGAAATGTTTCTGGACACCCCAGCACGGTCATATGGAAGCAACATTTCAAAATGCTACTGCACTCTACCACTCTTATAATCACTCCCAAGTATGATATTAACTGCGATCCTCCAACAGAAGATAAGATATGTGATACCTTCCGGCAGAACTCTACAAGAGCTATCTAAACCTTATTCTTGATACAGTGTGGTGCTTGAAACAGCTACCTCAACTGGAATAATGCAATACTCTTCCACTGCTACAAAAGAAAAGTGACCGCCATAATTGCTGCAACTATAGAGACATTAGTTTGATCGATCTAGCCTCAAAAATTTTATCAATTATCCTACTGTGTTTCCAGAATATCCGGGACTGCAGAACTTGACCGAATCAAGCAGGCTTCCACAGGAGCAGAGGATGCATACATCAAATTTTCTCCCTCAGACAAACTCTCACAAAATGATGAGCTTATCAGCAGTCTACCATTGTATGTTTCATTGATTTCACCATAGCTTTTGACTCTGTGGATTGAAAAAGCCTTTGGAACATCATGTGCCATGGTCAAGCTTCTCAACCTCATCAAGGCGTACTATGTGCACACCCGAACAAGACTAAGGTGTTATGGAGAAGAATCTGATTATTTCATTGTCCAAACGGGAATCAACCAAGGATGTGTGCTCTCCCTTTTCTTGTTCAACTGACCAGATCCTAGAAAAAAGCTTGGCTGGCTTTTCTAGTGTCAGAGTTGGCCACGACTTTTTCATCACCAATCTCAATTTTCCTGATGATATTGCACTCTATGTAGAAGTCCAGCACTCAATGAGGTCAGTCACATGGCCAAATTGGTAAGATTGAAAATAAATGCATCAAAGACAAAGATTCTCTATCAAACAGTGGCTATAACACTTTATAGTGAAACTGGAGGAGGTCGAAATCTTCAAGCATCTGGGTGCCCATTTTACAGCCACTGACCAAGCAAAAGATGAAAACACTCATATCAATCTAGCTAGTTTCTCCTTTCTCTGTCTCCAAAAAACGACTTTGTAGACCATCTTATCTCCTGATGAGACCAAAGTTGAGACTCTACAAAGCCATGGTTAAAACAATTCTTCTCTATGGATGTGAAACCTTGGCCATTGCAACTTCATTCATCAACTGTTCGATCACTACTGCTTCGGCTGCATCCAATGGATCCCCAAATCTACCATCCATGCTAAATGTAACATTCCTGGCCTGAAAGAAACTCAGCTCAAAAGGAGACTTTGGTGGTTTGGTCAAGTATTATGCCAACTGGATGAGGAATTCATGCATAAACTGGTATCACCCGAGGCACCCACTGGTTGGAGGAAGCACGGCTCGCAATGGTAAAGGCAGACATTGAACTCATATCTGGTCCTTGCGTTTTTGGTGTTCGATGCTGGAATCGCAACTGGCTAGATCATGCCACTGACTCTGCTGCTGATCATCAAGAGTGGACGGCATTTATACGTGATGTGGTTAACATGATTGAAGCTGCCTCAATTCAGCCCGGGTGAACGCTGCTACAAGTTAATTCAAGTCAAGCTGTTTACCAAGTTATTTGCTAGACAATAGGACTTGAATGAATCCAAATTTGTATTAAGACATGTAAATACAGCAATGACTATTCTTAGCTAAACACTAAATTCAGCATTGCATAACTATTCAATAGAACCAACATCTTCATTGTTCATAGTTATTTATCTGTGCTGATACCTTCAATATAAAAAAACAATATTTATAGTAGATAATGAGTAGGTACATCCCCTAGTATATAATTTGAAAATAACAGAATTGGAACTGCTGATGGAGCAGTTTACCATCACACTAAACTTGATTTTGTGATTTGAAAATTGTTTAGGCTGTGGAAATGTATAAAAATGGATGTGACATCACATGATTCAAAAAGAGAGGGTGTGAATAAAGTCCATTTGAAAGCACAAGGTGTAGGATGTGTAATGTAATGGGCCAACTTGAAATAAATAATTAGTAACTTCAATCTGTCTTTACTCCCCCACCCCACTGGTGAGTAATTTGAAATAAAGATCATGTTGAATAAATAACTCTTTACCAGTTTTGTATAGAGTTAGTCTCTTTTGAAAGCATGAATCAGAAACTTGAATTACAGAACTGCATTCCACCAGTTTGAGAGGATTACGCAAAAGTGCGTACAAGAACATTCAGCAACTGAGGTACGAATATTCAGTTTTGAACTTTAATGTTTCTGTAATGATCGCATCAACCTGGTTATTGCATGTATGATGTAAGATTGAAAAACGCAGTGTTGTTTTATGAGTATGCGTCAGATTTTAATATTGGACAAAACAAAATGGCAATCAAACAGTTGAAAATATTTTTTCTTATGTTCAAGCATTTCTATAAGAAGATACATCAATCTATTGATAACTTAAGTCTGGAATAGGAGTTTCATTCTAAACATAAATTGAATGGAAACATCTTAAATGTACATTCTTGTATTTAAAAAAAAAAAATTTATTTTTATTTTTTTAACTTTTCACATCACAAAAAGAAAAAAAACGAACTTCTAACTTAGGTTCTGCACCATCTGTCAAGTCCCAGACCTTGTTGCATTATTGCAAAGTTGTATCCTTGTGCTTGTATTATAAAGTACTTCCACAAAATGTGCTCATAAATTTAACGCACTTGCAACCCTCTCCAATGAAAAGTACTGTTACCCACACAACTAGCTAGTTGTTAAATTTCACCCCTTCACTGTAGATACGTTTTGATGTTAGAAGAATTTCTACTCCAACAGTTTCTTTGTTGGACTGCTTGCTTTCCTACTCTCCTCATACATTAATAACATGTAGAAATTTAAATGTAATATGAACAAATATCTTGCTATCCAACCCCCTCTTTAAATCACAGAAGTCTTTCATGGTTTAATGTGCCTTGTATGTGGTGAATGAAAAATTTGCACATAAATCTTAAATGTTCTTGTTCTTTCTCGGTTTGAAAAAGAGGAATAAAAAAATAAAGGAAAATTAAGTTTCATGTTTTGTAGAAAGTTATAAGAAAAGAAATACAAAAACTAAATTTCATGAAAAAAGCAAAAGGATTTATTGTTTGGAAAAAGAAAATCAAAACAAAAAAAATATCTTTGCAAGAATTTTGAGTTTTTTTTTTACAGACTCAAAATCTAAAGGGGGAAAATAGACTTTCATTTTTTTTTTTTATAAAACATGGACAAAAATCAGCTGCAGAACAACTCATTGACATTATCTTTTTTATTTCTACCCCCCTCCTTTTTTTCTTAATAAAAAAAAAAAAAAACAGTATAATGTTTATCTTGAAATGCAGAACAAAAATAAAATGGACCCTAGAATTTGCGGTTGCATAATTATCAAAGAAATTTGTTCACAAATCAAACAAAAAAGTGTCTAACATTTAGCGCCTCAGGGTAAAGAAAGTAATACAGTATGTATATGAAAAAAAAAATATCAAACAATGTGTGAGGAAAAGGAGAGGTACTAAAAAAAAAAAATCAAAACACACAAAAACAAACAAAAAAAGGTGTAATATTACCACTGGTTCATAGATGTTGGGGGGGGGGGCTACAACAGAAATTGCTCTTTATTTAAAAAAAAAAAAAAAAAAAAAAAAAAATAGTTTGATTTTACCTTCCCAATACATTTCCATTGCCAAGAATGACAAGATAAGGTAATTGAACAGACAACCCTGAGAACATTACAAAATAAAAATTTACAATAATTGCTGAAGAAAGGGGAGCAAAAAAAAAAATGGAGTCACTCTCTTCAGCTTGTTACATTAGAGAAAAACAAATTTGGAATACTGCATAGAAAATATATTAAAAACATCACTCACAAAACAGAAATCAGGATTTACTATTAAGAAGTCTTTTCACATTTGTTTTTGTGCTTTTTCTTAGACAACACAACTTAAATAACCACCAACTATAGAAGATACCCTTCCCCAATTTGTCACAATAAAAAAAAATCACATTATCAATATATATTTCCCCTCTTCCCTCACCCTCCTAGATCCATTTGGATAAGAGACAACATTACCATCAATACTGACCATATTACCCACATAACCATTTTACATGCCTGCCACAATGTAGGTAAGATTATTAGATATAAATATGTATATCCACTGCGTTTCTCCACATTTGACATGATAATACACAACAGCATTACTAATATAGATGAAATGTCTTGCTTCCTGTTGAAACATAAGTACAATTACAACCAAAGACAAATTATTGATTACATGTGTTTGCTGTCTTATCATTTGCTTCACGATTTTAGAACCCTGGCCCCCACCCCATTAGTTTTTGCAGTTTTTTTGTTTTGTTTAAAAAAAAAATAAAACTGGAGTTAATTATAAGTAATTCATCATTATCTCCCTTTGATCTGAGTCATTACAACAATTTTTGACCTCAGACTAAATTTACAAAAATCCCAAATACAGAAATCATTCCAATTCACCTTCCCAGAATTTTTCAAATATTCAAATCATATCCACATTTGTTTCCAGATATCAGTTTACTTTTCTTTTTATTAATACCATTTTCAACCAATTTAATTAGAATTATATTTAAAAAAAGTTATACTGGATTGCTTTTTATAGAAAAAAAAAAAAGTTGAACGAAAGTATTTGTTAGTTTAATGCATTCCATGTATTCCTGAAAAGCTATTTTCACTAAACAACTTTTCAAGTAGCGAAACATTGTGAAGAACAAGAAAACAAAAAGGTTAAAATGTTGTCACAAATATTTCATTTTTTCCATCAATTTATTCTGACATTATTTCTTTGAAAAGTTGTTCACATTCAGTTTAACATTTATTTAGACAGCTTTTAGAAATTAGCTTCCAAACTAACTATATCTGGTCAGGTCTTTGAAAAGTTGTCAGATAAATGTACCTATTCAGGAATATTTTATTAAATTCTAATTAAAAAATATTTTTCAACCCTTATGAATGATGATAGAAGCAATATTAAAATGTGCCACTAAAAATTTTTTGCGCATATTATAGACATACATTATATATATAAGATATTCAACCTTTCAACATTGAACTTCTGAAACATCACGAGACATTTTCTTTTAAATATACAAGATCAGCACCCAAACTTCCTGCAAACAATGCAAGGCTAATGATGAGATTAAACAAGCTCTGTGAATTAATAGCCATAAACATATTCAGCCAAAGCAGATTCAAATTTCAACAATTGCTTTATTAGCCCCATCCCTCCCTAATAATGGTTACTTCTATTTAAAGGATAAAATAAAAATTGATTAATGAGGGATAGAAAACAGTCAAAAAGTTGATATTTTTTAAATTATAATTCAAACAATAAAAAGACAGAAAATAATGAATGTTGCATTTTTGGTTGTGTTGTGCCCTCAAATGTTAATTTACAGATAAGTTTGTTGTCATTATGTCATAAGGCCAATCAATAGGAACAATCCTGGTTTGTCTCAAGTGTTAATGCAAGTAGCAGTTATTACGATAATCTGGGAGATCAAAATCAGTTTTGTTTGTTTTTTTTATTTGACAGAGATGCATTTGCCAATTCATGTTTTCTTTTAAGTCAGGAGCACAAATGAATTGAAAACAGGAATTACTTTTTAATTGTGTCAAAATCACTTTCAGGTTTCAAAGTTTCACAACATAAACATAATTATGCCAGCTATTCTTCCCCAGTGTTTACTTCATGAGCATGCAACATTCAAAAGTGATTTTGTAGCCTTGGAAGTGTTGATTAGAAATAATTTCTCCCTTGAAGTAAACATTATTAAAAGTAAAAATATGGTTTATTTGCATTCCCAAACCAAAAAACAAACATGAATTTTTAAAATGCATCCTTGTCATATATAAAAAAAAAAAACGAAACACAAAAGATTTCAGATAAAGATCTTGAATCAGAATAAGTGATAGATTGTCTTTTCTGCTTAGTTGGTGAGAAAAAATAAAATTTATTGGAGTCAAATATATTATGGTAAAAAGACTTATAGAACAAAAACAATTTTGTTATAGAAATAATATAAAATGCAATAAAATTTTGCCAGTTTTCTTTTTCTAATCAATTTATAATCTTACCCCCCCCCGTTTTGATTGATTAAATAACAAAATTCCAGATTCAATTAAATCCATAATAGTTGCAGTTGGAACTTGTTATCCAAAAATGTTGCCTTTGTATATAAATACACAAATGATAGGGTATGTTGGGCCAGAATTATTTTTGTTTACCCAAAACAACCCCATTTTTCAAATGGAAAATCTATTTTTAAATTTAAGGCAGGACACCCAACTCAAGAAATATTACTCTTGTAATATTCACAATTGATATAGTAAAAAAAAAAAAAAAAATGTTGCAAGAAATTATCTTTTATTTACCCAAATTGAACCCACATTTTCCAAATTGCAAACCTATTTTTAAATTGAATTAAGGCAGGACATTTTTTTACTTCCCCCAATAAACCAAAGGGAAGTAATCTTATCAGACTTCGAGATATTTATTTGAACAATTTTTTTTTTTCTCATATCTTTCAGAGATGAACCAGTTTCTACTGCGGGATAAGAGGGATTTGAATACTGCATAGTATGAAATGTAGAAAGCTATTATAATAATAATAATATGGTATTTACTATTAATCTCTCTGACTTTCTTTGAGTGAATAGAAAGGGAGGGGTCCTCAATTTTTCCATTTTGTGAGTTACGGTCTAGAAAGGACAGGAGAGGGTAGCTTTTTTGTTGAAATCTCTAAAATCTGAAAGCCTATTTTCCATCTTCATTTTATTTTCAAAACTATGACATAATATTTTGAATTTTCAGTTTTTGTTGCTGGGGAGAGGGATAGGGATAGAATTCTTTGTGGGGAAATTGAGAAAATATTTACATTGATAGCCAAAGCAATTGCATCAGAATTAAAAAAAAAAAATTATGGAGGGGGGGGGGGCAAAATCCAGTAATCCATTGCTGCCATTTTACCAAAGAGGAGAGGGGGGTATCTGAGAGCAGCATTCAGTATTTTTTTTTTTTTTTAATTACAAAAGTTTAATTCCATTGTTTTGTTTTGTTTTCATACAGAAATTTAGAAATTCCCCACCCCATCTTAGTTTACTTTTCAACCTTGGAGAAAAAAAATTATAAAAGTTTGCTATGAGTAGAAGTGGAGTATCAAAGAGTTAGGATATATAGAATTGGTAATAAGATTAAGTTACCAAATGAGGGGGGAGGGTATATCTTGAGGCATACTGAAATTGTGATGTTAAAAAAAAAAAAAAAAATTTTTAAATCTGAAAAAAGAATTGGTGCAGTCATCCTGCTCTAATCTAACTTCTTGATCATGTGGGCAGTCCTCATTATAGAGAGTGAAGGGTGGGCAGGTAAAAAGATGAAATCTATTAACATGACCCAGTTATTGAGAAAAACGTGGGGGGGGGATACAAGAAGATATGAAAAAGTTTAGCAAAATATAAATGTTACTGATTCAGGTCAATAGAGAGAGGGAGTTAAAATCACAAAGGAAAAACCACAGAAAAGAAAAATGAAGAGATTTTATGACTGTGCTAGAATATCACAAAAATATTCCCATTTGACAAACATTGCAAGATTTCTATTGCTAAAAAAACATATTGGCTTTGATTGAAAAGTTTAATGATTTCTCTGCAACAGATTTGGCTGTAGTAAAGAAATCAAAATACTTAAAATCTTCAATACTTATTCAATCCTGAATTTATCATGTACATTAGTATCGTTTACATTATCACATACATTAAATATTTTAGAATTTAATTCTGTACAAAAAAATTGGAACTATTTACTGGACCTGCAACATTTATCTCCATCCATTATATAAATCTCAAAGTCGGTTTGTGCATGTTTGTGTGTCTGCTAAAAACCTTTGTCAGCCACATTGAACCAGGTTGAAACCGGTACTATCTGAAAAAGCAATATCTTGGATGCAGATGTGAAAATTATGAAAAAACATTAATTCTGTGGTGGTCAACTAGACTAAGGAAGGTCACTTGTGAGGCACAATTTTTGCAAGTCACGCACGCCTAATTCATTAAAACTAGGTTTATAACCCTTAATTTCAAGGTCATAAGTCATCGCAGTCCAATGGGCAAAAGCGTTTGCCAGTAACGTTTTTCCCTTCTTTTTCTCTGTTGTGTTTCAGGTTCGAGCTTGCCCACTGCGGCTAATATTTTCTTTTTGTGGTCACTCGCTTCTATTTTGATTGAAAGAAAAGTTGTTTTGATTCATTTATTTGGGGGAGATGGGGGGCAGGTCCAACACACAGACAACAAAAAGTAGGCAAGTTGTCACCTACTTCTTTTTTGGGGCAATTCTGTTCTTTTGTAGGGGGAAGGGGAGGGGGTCACTCTATATCGTTAATATAGCAGCTGTCCAAACCGAACTTTATACCCACACAGGCAACGCCAGGTATCCATGCTAGTATATAATATTTCAAAGTAGACTTGAAAAAAACGATTTAAAATGATCAACAATTTGTGAGAAGGATTATTTCTTAAATGAATGGCAAACATAAGTTTAGATAATTGATATAGTAAACACTACATCTTGCCATTTTAGGTAAAACACTAAATTCAATAGAAGTTATCATAGGTTGAAATTGAGATACAAGAAACATTTAGCCTATTTAATTGTCCATTGTATCAGTAATTGCAGTGAATGTTCATGAGATATCATATTGATATCCAGAAGAGTGATAGTAAATGTCATCCATAAACCAAAATAATTGTTGATGTAATAATCTTGAATAACAAATTATAGATTTTGAATAAAAAAAAAAAGTGTCAACTTAACAAATTTAGAAAAAAAAATTTTAATGCATGAATGAAGGAAATAAATGTTGCAAATGCTTACCTCCTCCCAACTCTCCTAATACAGAGATTGTTTTAATTCTTGTCATGGATAAAATCAATATTTTTTTGTCATATTGCATGAACATTTCCATCAGGTAAACTCAAAAAAATGTCATTGTAAATTCATTATTCTATCATTATTTCTTAATATTTTATAAGCTAGAGTTATTTAAACCTGATCAAACAATTTATTGCAATAATTTACAAGAAAAAAAAACTAATCATTTTAGATTTTGAAATTTGTTGCAAATAAATTTTCAGAGATATTAACAAATAATTTCATATTTAGAAATTACATTTATTATTTCATAAGTCTCAATTAATTTAGACCTCATTATTCTCTCAAGTAGTTAAATCTAAGGAGTCTAACTTATTTTTACAATTGAAATCATTTTATTTTATTTCTTTTACAAGTTTAATAATTTTTCTTTGTATGCCTTCTGATTTTTTTATACTCCAATTCCCATGTCTAGCATCTAGTGGCCAGGATTACGTATATTCTATGCGAGTCTTGTTATAAAAATAATATTTTTCAAAAACAAAAATATACAAATTTTAATGAGTGAGGACAAACCTATGAGATACTCTTCTATCAAACTTCCTAAATAAATATTATATTTGTATTAAATTTTGAAATTCAATTTATAATCATCCAACCAATTCAACAAAATTAGAGATTGAGATGAATCTCTAAAATATTTTTCCCAAATCCCATTCCTCAATTACCAATGAATGTCAGTTAAAAAATGGTGATCTTAGAAAACATGTGAATATAAAATAATTTTATACGAAAAAATATTAAATATAAAAGGAAGAGATAACAAAATTATTTCCTTCTCGAAAATGAAATGTAATTTGGAATTCAATTACTTTGGTTTATAGAAATTTATTATGAGAAGCAAAGAGAATATTTTTCTTTCTTTTCTTTTTTTTTAAAAGGAAACAATATTTGTTTTTGTTTAGTAAGGAATAAAGATAAGAAAAATCAGCGCAGAAATTAAAAATTGATAATTCATCAGAATTTTAAAGATATTTACTTTTATCTACATTTTATTTCACTCATTTCTTTTTAAGGAGGAGGAGATGATTGATCATCACATTTCTAAATGCTTCATCTCATGAAGGACACTATTCCGCACTGCACCATTATTGCAAAAAGTTTTATTAAATAGTTACTGATTATTGAGCAGGGTTAAACATTAATTCGCTATATCGTTGGTTTGTAAATGACTGTGGAAGATCAGATTTTATAAAATTAAACCCAAGGAATTTCCAGAGTTATGGAAATATATTTTTTTGCTCACTACTTGAATGGTTGAGGATAGTTTTAATAATCAAACAGCACAGAGGATCAAACTAAATTAGCTCTTTTATAAGCTTACATTACGATTGGAAGGAACATATATTTTAGAAAGAGTCTTTTGAGTAATATTTAAAATGATTTTAACCGAATTTTTCATTAGATGTTGTTAAAGTTTCTTAAAATATTATGAAATTTTTAGAAAAAAGAAAAACTGTAAAAAGTGATTTTTTTTATTTCTGGAATTTAAAAAATGGAAAAGAAAATTTCTATGATAAATCATAAAAAATTATCATAATATCGACAAAGGACCACAAAGAAAAATTAAGACTATAACTCAGTCTTTTGAAATAATACCTATGCTTTTGTTTTTTTAATGTTATTCATTGCACAAACTTCTAATCAATGCTCAAATGATAAAAATTTTAACAGTATTTCTATCATCGCATAAAATATTTTATTCTACTTTTAACAAGAAATTTACAGACTTTTATTAAACAAATAAGATTAAAAAAAAACTATTTAGTTGTGAGTTTATCTTCACATTGTTAATAGTGGTATCAAAGTTAGTAACATTAATATTATCAACTTACCAAACTAATGATTAAAATAATCTACATGTATTAAAACCTCCTCTATAAAATTGAATTAGAAATGATTAATGTTTTTTCAAACTGGAATTTTATAATATATGTATTATATTTTTATTTGAAAAAGAATATATAAGAAAATTTATCAATTTATAGCGGCAATTTAATCCATCAAATACTTCTTTTACAGAAAAAGGATTCTTTTGGTGCTGTAATATGTCAGATTACTTCCCTTGAATGAGAATTCTTTAGTATCTAGGCTTTTTATCTGCTATTGTAAAATAAAGCTTCAAGCAATATTATGTTCTTATGTTGTTGTTTTAACTGTATATTAAATGGTAAAGTTATTTACATACCAGGACTTGAATATTTGCCACAATATTTTACTTATAAAATTTGAAATCTAAAGAAAGTTGACCATCTTCAAGTTTTTTGTTTTTTTTTAATTCTTAATTAGTTATAGTTTGTTCCTTTTAAAGCAGATTAATGCCATTCGGATGAGTTAATGTGGAAACATTGCCTATACAGTTTTCTTAATACAATCCAATATTTTACCTCATAACTGTGTGTGGGGGTGAGGTGTGTACTAAATACCTTTCTCTATACTGTTGATGTCTAAATGACTGTAGTAGATCAGATATGAATAATTAAGATAAAAGCAATATGGCTAATTTGTTATTCTTTTTAACGCAAATGCTTTCATTGCTTGAATAAAATAAAAAAAGATTTTAATTCCCTGACAACATTTCAAGCAGTAGAAACAAGAGAGGACAAAACAAAAGTGTGGTCCATGAATTATCGATGATTTTGAAAATAAAAATGTCTGGCTTTAATTGTGGGGCTTTTCTAAAAAGATACGTAAAAGGAGACAAAAGTTAATCCATTTTAATAGAATTGGATCTGGAATAAGAATTGATAGGAAGTTTCTTCAGACACTTTAGATACATAAAACTTAATAAATTATTTTATTTATGAAGTGAGCATATTCAAAAGTTGGCATACACACACACAATTATTTGCTATAATAATTAAAAATATATAATAGCAAAATACAATCCGAGAGGTCATTAGTATGAACATATCAGAAGAAATCGATGAATTAATTGCTTTATTTATATGTCATGTCTATAATATTAGCAACATATTCTCATATACATGTGTGAAAGAGAAAGATTGAAATGCTATGGTCACCAATATGAACAGTTTGAGTGAACCCCAATGTGATTTTAAGACAAATATTGTAATTGTGGAAGGTGGGGATGGCGGTATTTGTACAAAAAAAAAAAAAAAATGCTTGTCTCTCTACAAACATGATTTTCCTTCAATTCCATATTTTTTAATCAAATAAACACAAGAGAGAACTTTTGAGTTCAATAGTTTTTGTGATCAAAGAAAGAATGATTTGACCTGAAGCATTAACACAAAAAAATGTCATACCAAGTTAAAGAGGAGACAGGGGACGGAGTAAAAACTTAAATCACAGAAAATACCATGAAATGGCCAAACTGACTATTGCTTTGAGGATTTTTGCTTTTGTTATTTTTCGTTTTGTAAAAGATGATCACACATAACGAGGATGCCCCAAGAATTAAAGAAGGGAAATTAAGAGAGGAGGGGGAGAACCATGAACATAAAACATCAATCGTTCCTTTCATCCTTTCATATGGAGAGGATGGGGGCAAAAAGATGATTCGCAGAATGTTCTGGTCCTTTTACAATAATTTCAGAGCGTACCATTTTTTCTTTTTAGTTATTTCATTTCTTTTTCTATCGTCATGGAAGTTGACATTCTCATAGATTTCCGAAGATCTCAGGACAAAGACAATCACTTTGTTCAAAATGAACAGACGGATTCCTCCAATATACTTTCACGGAAAAGAGATAAACAAGTCTTTTTTTGTGGGTTTCTTCTTTTGCTAAGTTTAAACAAATTTCTTGCTAGATAAAAAAAAATTAAAAACAGCAACAAATGACTTAGTAGATACAGTCAAAAGATATCTTTTAGAAATAGTTCTGGATAGAAAATTTTCGAATTCCAATTATCTTTTTTAAGATAAAAAAAAAAAAATCATTTTAAAGATTTGTGTTATTTTTCGTTTTTCAAATACAATCCATCTTAAATTTCTTTTTAATAATCACTTATTTCATTTGCAAGGACAGATAACTCTTCACAATCATACTCCTTTCTCATAGGCTAAACGTCAATAATAAACAAAGGGATGAATGGAGTGGTTTTGGAAAGGATAAGTCCTGAATGAACATACATACAAATGACCATCGTGATTGGTCACTAACGATGAAGAAATTGGGTGCATGGGAGACATGAGATCTACTCTCAGGTTAATTCTGATACTGTAATACACAAAAGGAAACAAAAATGTCTAAGTTGTTCTCCAGCAACATTGATTTTTTTTTTAATGTAGAGTTGTGGTGTTTGGCCGAGGTAACAAAAACGGTCAGCCATCCCTAAGGTGAAGTGGTCAACACCAACTGGCCACAAATGAGAAATCTTTGAACATTAATTGGTCATCAGCTGTCAGCGGTCGATTGTCTTTGGAGGGGGTCAAGATGGCCTTTTCTGAAGTAAATTCTTCATCAAAGTTGCTCACGTCTTCAAGATGTTTCTGAAAAATGAAAAGAAAAAAAATGTCAATAAATTTTGAAATTGTTACAAAGAGATGGTAAATTCTTTACAATCAGACTACTAAGAAAAAGAAAAAAATTTTTTTTTTTTTTTTAAAAGAAGTCATTTCTGTGTGGGGCTGCACACTAATAGGCATAAACTCTTAAAATCTCACAGTATTTTGATAGCAAACAGTTTTTTTTTTTTAATTAAAAATATATTTGATTATAGATGTCTCCATCTTGTTTGCCTTTGCGTCGAACTATGACGGTTAAAAGCATTCACAAAGCATTGATAAAATTATACTAAATTTAGCATGAAAATTGTCATATATATATACACACACACACCTACATTGAGGGTTTTATTTTCTCACTTTGACATTGATATTAAAAGCCTACTTTTTCTATTTAAGAATTATTAAAACAAACTTCTTAATATACCCAGTCATGGATATGCAAGTAACTTCATAAAGGTTAACTAATTTGCATAGTTCTTTGAAAAACGAGTGTTCATTAATTAATATATTCATTTTTTATAGTTTCTTATTGGATGATTCGTTTCATTTGACTTATGCTCAGTTCTATTTATGCATAGTTTCCACATTGTGTATTATTACATAGCATTTAGGATGAAAAATTTATAGCAAATGCATGTGTGTGTGTGTGTGTGTGCATATATAAGTGATCTTGTCTGTGTGCATGTGGATCTACCAAACTTCTGAGTTTTTGGTCTACAGACTTAAAACTTGATATATAGGTTATTCAGACAAATAGTTGCTATGGGGTCAAAATTGAAAGAAAAAAGTTGACCTCCACAAAAGTAAGTCTACTAAATCTGTGACCAATGCCCAAATATACATTTGTAGTTTAAGTCGCTTAATTTTTAGCCTTTCTCATCCATCAGTTGATAGCTCAAACAGTACTGACTAAGGCAAGAACCCTTAATGTTTTCATTTCAATTCTAGCTGATAGCACCAAAGTCTTTTTGTTTTTTACCTTTGAAATCATTACCATACTAGCAGAGATAGCCGGTGTTGCCTGGGCTGTGTTTGAATACATCTAATATACTTACGATAGTTAGCCAGCTTTACCTGGAAATCTTTACTTTCATCCCCTCCCCTCGTCCTCCTTTTTAAACTTGTCAACTTTTAAAAAAATTTTTTTTTTAATTTTTTTTTTTTTTAGTAATATAATTTTGAAAGTTTAATTGATAAGCTTTAAGAATATGTCACCTTTCATGTAATATTGAATTTGGATAAAAACTTGAAACGAGTTTTCAACAAAACAAAAAGTTATTTATTTTATTTTACCCCTTCAGTCATATGACCCTTTAAACAATATATTTTGAATTTTGGATATATTATCTTGGAATGTGGAAATCTGTTAAAATTTATATTTTTGTACTGGTACAGTTTTTGAACCAGACAAAGTAAAAACATGTATCTCTCAAATAACAAAGAGATTTTTATACAATGTACAGAATTCGATTTTTGAAGCAAATGCATTAATTATAAAATATTTACAATGAAAGTTTCTATAACTTAGTGCGTTAATATTTTTTTTTTTTTTTTAAGTAAAAATAAGTTATTTGAAGATAGTGGAATTCATTTTTCTCTAAAACTTTTTGTGACTGAAATAATATTTAGGCGGTCAAATACGAATTGTTGATGATATTTACTTTAGTTAAAGTCAAGTTTAACAACATTCAATTCATAGGAGTGAGACTAAAAGTTGCACTAGTGAATTAAAAAAAGATTTTTTTTTTTTTTTTATATAGTTTCAAGATTTTGTTTTGCTGTTTTTATTGAACAAAGAAAATTGATTTCTTACCACAATTGGAACAAATGGAGGTTTAATCTTTTTCATCAGAAGGTCATCCCAATTGACAGTCTGTAAAACAAAAATTAAATAAGTCACATATTTATGGGTTAGTTTAAATCATGTTAGGTAGACTTTAATATTTAATTTACTCTTTTTCTCTATATATGCGAAACAAGCTGAACCAAATATATGCATTCTGCTTAAATTTGTTTTTTTACCGCAGAAAGATTCATATGGAGTTTTAGATAGTGTTTTGTTAAAGCACCTGTTGCGTATTGTTACGACCCGGAATGTCTAGGGGTAAAAGTCGTAACACAAAATATAAAAAAAATTATTTAAAAGAAATTAGGTTTCCCGGGTTTTTAGATACGGGAGGGATATATCCATTTTCTCGAAAGACATTTATAAACACAAGACAGGGAAAACACGTCCAAGTAACAATACCGAGGCCAATGGAAAAATTAACACAATTTTATTTACATATATAAAATATATTGTAACGAAAGTAAAAGAGAATGTGTAACTGGATGAACAAACAAACTTGAAATAGATTCGAGAGAGAATTTCCGCATAAAAGAAATAAACAGTTCATATCCTGTCGTCTGCTTGTAACTCCAAAATGGAAGGACATTCTTTTTGTGTTTTTGTTTTTGTTATTGTTTTCATATATGAGAGAGAGATATAGAGAGAAAAATAAACAATAGACTCACTCAGCGTCGGGTTTTAAATATTTCTATCGCATTCCTTTCTTTTTAAACAATTTCATTCCTTCGTCTATATTGAATACATCGTCATTCCTCATTATCGCCTTTTTTTTTGTTTCCTCTGTCGTCAAAATATATCGTTCATTTCTTCGCTGTCGTTAGCATTACAAATGTCGTCACCATCGCCAACACTGTCGCTTCCCTAACCCTCCTCCTCGGCTGCTATGTCGTCACTGTCTCGCCACCCTGCGCCGCTCCTTTCCCTCTCTCTAATAGTATACCTTTCTCTCTCTCTTTGGCATCCCCTCTCTCACTGTATGTACCTGCATCTCTCTCGCGCCACTCGCTCAATAATACGCGAGGCGGATGCCTGCGGCTTTCCCTCTCTCTAGTTTCATATCTTCTCTCTCCCCCTCTCTCTTTCTTTACAGTTTATAGGCATCCCCTCGCTGTATTTTCGTATGTTCTCTCTCTCTCTCTCTCTCTCTTTTCTTTTTCCGGATGTTTACAAATTCACTGAGAGCAGACGACAGTATAAAACGCGATAAAACAGATTTTTCTCTCTCGATCCCTTTTTTTTTTTTTTTTTTTATAATATTAAAAGTAATTATTGTCTCAAATTGTATATTTTTTCCACATATTTGTAACAGTATATAGGCTGCCGCCATAAGTGCATACGTCCAGAGGTTTTTAGAGAGTTTTGCTTCAATGAGTAGGCATCTTGCCATTTCAAAAAGTGTCCGCCACGCACGTTCAGCAGTCCCATTTTGGTGTGGCGATCTAGGAGCTGAAGTTTCATGCCTGATATGATGGTTAATTAGTAAAAGCTTAAAGTCTTTATTGGTGAATTCCGTACCGTTGTCAGAGCGAATACACTTGATTTTACCGTAGGGGGTCATGTCGGCTAGATATTTCTTAGTTGCTAGCAGGGTATCAGATTTGTTCTTTAAAAGGTAAACCATTATTAAACCTGAATGGTCATCTACGAAATTCAACACATATCTATAATGTTCTCTGGCCATCGGTTCTATGGGACCGTTCAAGTCACAATGCACCATTGATAGGATTTTTTTGGCCTTTTTGTCTGGTATCTTGTTTTGATAGTTTGTCATTTTCCCTTGCGTACAGACGTCGCAGTTGAAGGTTTTTGATGTTTGTATTTGCATTCCATCAACTACAGTGGGCAACTTTTTGATATCAGGAATATTGCAGGGTCCAAGAATTTTATGATCATGGCAGGTGGTTTTTTATGGGACTACGCTATTTAAATAATATAGTCTTCCATTTTCTTTAATGTCGAATACAGTTCCATTCGGGTATACCAGTTTTGATTTATTGGGGCTAAAGTTTATATTTGCACCTTGTTTTGTGGCAGCTTGTACAGAAAATATATTGTGTTTAAATTTTGGGATTAGAAGAGCGTTTTCTAGAATACAGAAACAGTTCACCTTTATTGTTCTTTAGCGAGATTTTCGCATTGCCTCTTTTCAAAACGATATTGATTCGACTCCCGTCAGCTAGTTCTACAAAATGATTTTGTGGCTTAAAGTTGGGATCAAAATTGATAAAATCAGATTCCTTTGTAATCACATGTGCCGTGGCCCCACAATCGACAAAAAAATTATTATTGTTTGTTGAAGCATCAAATGTACACGAAAATAAAAATATATGTTCGCTAACAGAGCTCTCTACATTTTTAATGTAGTCGCCATTTTGAGTCCTGTATCTACATTGGAATCTCTTGTGATTAGGTCGTCCACAATTATAGCAAATAATTTTTGTACTTTTCTTTGGAAAAAACTTGCTTTTGGCAAAGTTGCGCTTTTTATTCCTGGCATGGGTATAATTTAATTTTGGTGTTTTTATGTGTGTATTTTGAAATTTCATGATATTTGTGGATTCATTTTTTTTCTGTGATCATTTTTTCAGTTTCTTCGTAACTTCTGAGTGCTACCTTGAATTGGCTAAAAGTCATGGGTTTTTCTTTCTGGGTTATCACGGTGGTAAATAGCTTGAAATCACTTGGTAATCCCTTAAGGACCATGGAAATTAACAGACTGTCACTTATAACTTCACCAGACATTTTTAAAGAATTTGCAGTTGTCTCGGCTCTTATAATATAATCAGTAATAGTTTCGGCTTCCATTCGTTTTAGAGAGGTCAGTTCAGTGTATAAAGAAATAATTTTGGGTTTTCCTTTCGATAAATAATGCTCTCTCAATATGTTTAATGCTTTGCAGCCATCGTCCAGGGCTTCTCTCATTACCAGTGATAGACTTCAGTCATCTAAACACTGTATTAATTTCGCAAAGACAGTTGCGTTCTTTTCAATGAAGTCAGGGTCGTTTCTGTTTTCAGGTTGTGTTTAAAGTACTTTATGTAGCTTTTGGATTCATAGATATCCTAGAAATTTAACTTCCGACAATTCGAATTTTGATTCGGATCCATCGAAATAAAGACGCACGCTGGGCGCATAACCTCTAGAAGTGTAAGCCATTTTGAGTTTCAGAACAGTTTCAGATGGTTCGCTGTTACACACAAGTCCTGGGAGGTGACTTGTTTGTAGTAGACAGTTCCACAGAACAAAATATTCTTACCGTGTCGAAACCCGGGAAAAGAACATGTGAAATTGCTCCAGAAAAGGTTTAATATTTATGAAGCAATTCTGGTTTCTGATTGGTTGGTAGCAGAACGTGAATTAATTTGATTCGTCAGTTCTTAGCAGCATCGTTTATAAATAGAATCGTCCGACTGTGTGGGATCATACCCCATTAATCCCAAAATATTGCAACAGATAGGTTGCTTTACAAATGAACACGTATCTAAGGCAATGGTGAAAACTCTAGAGAAAGACTTTCAGTCTGTAGTGGAATGGGGACAAAAAATGGATGATAACATTCAATGCTGCGAAGACTAAGCTTGTTTCCTTTAATAATTATAAGAAACCTTCTCAACTATCAATAACTATGGCTGATGAGACATTACCTGAAAGTACTTCATTCGAACTCCTCGGCTTAACGTTCACAGGGAACATGAGCTGGAACAGATACATTCAGGGCATTGCCACAGCTGCTACGAGGTAGGGTGGGCTCCCTCTACTGTGCTAGAAAGTTACTTATGCCTGAATGTATCCTGTACCTCTACAAGGCCACCATTCACTCATGTATGGAGTATTGTTGTCACATTTGGGTTGGTGCATTCGCCATTAGGATCTCATTCCTAGACAGGGTTCAAAGGAGAGTCACCAACTTAATAGGTCATGAACTGTCAGCTAGGCTTCAGCCTCTCTCCCACCGATGAAATGTTGCATCCCTCTACCTGTTTCATAAGTATTTTAATGGTATATGCTCGGACGAACTACAAGCCCTTGACATAAATACCCCTGACAAACAGCAAACTCCCACCCCTACACAGTAGAGATCCCCAGATGCCAGAAAGACATATTCTAATAGTTTCTTGCCCAGAACTGCTAGACTTTGGAACTCTCTTCCAGATTCCTTCTTCCCCGACTGTACTGACATGCAGAAGTTCAAGTGTAATGCAAACAGACATCTTGCTGTTCAACTCCCTACATAGTATTCCTGCAATTATGTCCCAGATAGTAGCCCTCTACATGAAAGTGGCACCAATCCTTGTTTGGGTTAAAAAGCAAAAAAAAAAAAACGCAGTATATCAACACTTTTGAGAATATTTAATGCTGAATTCGATTATTAAAGTTTTATGCTTTGAAAATATTTAAGATTTTCAGGTATTTTTTTATGCTGTCAATGCTTTGCATGCAATTACTTTGTAAATCAATTTGTTTTGTAGACATTTATTTTGTAAATAAATAGATTAAGTGATTCTATTTAGCCAAGGTATAACTACTCAAGTTGACCTGTGAGTAATGGCAACTAAGTAGAGGCTTCATCACTAAACACAATTGCATCATAGCCAGAGTGGCTGAATGTAGAGAGGAAGATTTAGTTATTAGAATTAGAAAATAGGCAAAAAAAATGGTAAAAAGAGTTGAGAAAGATGAGGAGGTGGGGGAGAAGATCTTGCCCAAGTGTTTCCAGGACATTTTAGAACGAATTCTGTTTAATCCATTGGTGAGATCTTGACAGGTACTACTATTTTGTATCAGAACAGACGCAAGATTAATGGCAACTCAGTGATGACTATACAGTGGCGTTCAAAACTAAGGGACAAAATTTTAAAACCTAATATTTGTTAGAAATAACAACTGTGAAAAGCTGAAATTTTGACAACTGGTAGTCGTTATCATCCATAATAACATACTAAAATTTGTATAATTTGCAAAGGATAAAAAAAGAATTATAACATTTATTTATTTTCAAAATAGGAACGTCCAAAAGTAAGGGAAAAAAATTGAGAAAAACAATGTAAACAGCCAAAAACCCATAAAAATACTTGTACAATCAATATTTAGTAAATGAGCCCTTGCTCTCAATGACAGCTGCACGTCTTCAATTACAAGAATAAATCAGTACTTGACAATCGTCAATACTAATTTTAGACCATTCTTCTTGAAGCTTCACCCACAAATCCTCCGTATTAGTGGGGTTTCTTTCCATAACTTTCACTCCTAAGGTCTTCCAAAGATTTTCTATTGGATTTAAGTCAGGACTTTGTGATGGCCAATCCATAATTTCGAAATCTTGCTTGCTAAAATAACTCATTTCCACCTTTGCCTTGTGACATGAGGCATTATCTTGCATAAAGGTAGCCCTATCGAAACCTGAATTCTGTATGATTGGCACAACATGATCTTGAACAATGCTTTTATAGATTTGTGCATTTACATGAGTTTGTAACCGGACAAGAGGCGTTGTACCTTAGCTAGAAAACATTCCAAATACTATGACACTTCCGCCATCAAAATTGACAGTTTTCTTAGTACACTTTGCACTTAATCTTTCACCAATACGTCTCTTTACATTGTTTTTTCCATCATTTCCAAATAAATTAAACTTGCTTTCATCACTGAAAAATACTTTTGCTCAATTTTCATATCGAAATTACATACCTGTTTGCAAACTCTAGTATATTATTCTTCGAACTAACAAGTGTTTTCTTCCTTGGGGTTCGATTAAACAGCCCTATTTCTTGCAGCCATCTAGAAACCGTCTGTCTTGACACATTAACACATAAGTTACTATTCATAACCCTTTTAATTTCAGTGGAAGACTTAAAACGGTCCTTTAATAACATACGCTGCATTATTCGATCTTTTCTTGCCAAAGTTTTGCGAGTTCTGCCAGTTTTAAAAGCACTAACTATTTTGCCAATATCATTGTAGGATTTAACAACGCTGCCTACAACACTCTTGGAATGTTTCACTTTCTCTGAAATCTCTCTAATGGTGTGCTTTTCCTTGTGTTGCGTCACAATAGCTTATCTCACACAGTAATCAAGTTTTTGGCGTTTCGTCATGGTGCCGGCTGATGCAACGTTTACAAATGACTAAGACTAATTCTTTAGAGGAAATCAAAAAATTGGAATATAGCATACTATTTACATTGTTTTTCTCAATTTTGTCCATTACTTTTGGATGTTCCTATTTTGAAAATAAATAATTGTTATAATTCTTTTTCTATTCTTTGCAAATGATTCAAATTTTAGTATGTTGTTATGGATGATAACGATTACCAATTGTCAAAATTTCAGCTTTTCACAGTTGTTATTTCTAATAAACATTAGGTTTTAAAAATTTTGCCCCTTGGTTTTGGACGCCACTGTACTTTCAGTTATTTCTTTAGTATAGTTAGTATAGTATAGTATGGTGACCAACATACACTGTATAAAATGATTAAAAGTTATAGTAAAGGGGAGGTAATTCAGGCAGTCTTTAATAGCAAAATTTGGAAACCTTATTAGCAAACTGACTTTCAATCATAATAGATATTATAAAAGGACTTGTATATTTCAGATGTTAAAATTCAGAAATAGGCTAGCTTAGCATGATGTAATATAGAGTACAAAATTGTTTGAAATCTTGTGATTAAATAGAAATCAAAAAACATTATTTGAATCCGTTTTATTTAAACTATAGTTCTCATTACTGCTATTTTGCTGTTACACTTCATCTAATGAACCCACTGCCCATTTCAAATATATTGTTTATTCATAGTAACATTTTCCCCATAAACAAAGAATTTTAATATTTTATATATCAGATATATTTCTGGTTTTAGCACGTAGAAGGTTGCATTCTTTTGTTGCTCCATATAATTCAGGGGAATCGACTTGGATATGGTGTAAGGGAGATAAATCTTGAATATTCTGTGGCAACAATAGTTGAAATTAAATTTCATTTCATTGTCATAAAATGATCATTACTTAAGGATAGTCCTTAGAAAAAAAGGAAAGGAAAAAAAAACTTACTCTGAAAAATCCTTGTTTCTTTACATCTTCTGCATCTCTTTCACTTGATCCAAGGCGCCTTTCAGGATTTCTTCGTAATAACTAAATAAAGATAAAGAAAAATATTCAATAACATATTTTTACTTCTTTATAATCACCCAATCTTACCTACTTTTGTAGGTATCATTGTCATTTATTCCTTGGCAGCCGTGCTATCAGAATTAAGTGTTCTAATAGAGCATGTATAGGCATGTGTGGAAAATCAGCAGAAGTTGTAGGATAGCTGACTTTCAAAGATATTAGCAGTAGTAGCCAAAATAAAGCATGTATGCGAATTAGAAAGTGTATGCAGGCTTGCATGAGAAGAAAAAGAAAAAAGGACACCACGTGGTCAGGAGAGAAGAAAAGTCTGAACCGCAAAAAGATGGACATGTAAAGTCAAGGATGGCTGCTGTAACCGGCGTGTGGTCGGAGAGAAAAAACAAAAATGGGCACTTGTACAGTTTAACCAAGCCATTAAAAAACGACAATATTGAAAAAAGAAAAAAAAAAGTTATATTGTACGTATACGTTTTGAACTGAAGATCTCCGAAAAAAAATTTCACTTAATTTGATCGAGTAGTTTTGTTTTTTTTTACAGCGAAAAAACACGTTTTTATGAGAGCGCGTTGAAGGCAGACATCTTGGAATTTTTCTTAATTTTTGTTTGGAGTTAAGAAGCGTCACAGGAGATAACTCCAGTTAAAGCGCCGAGACTCCCTCCCCATCTTTAATAACTAGCTTTTCTTCCTAAAAATCAAACCTTTTGCTCGGTATCATAACATTGTTTTTTCGCTGTAAAGCAAAAACTACTTGATGAAATTATGTGAAATTTTTTTTTCCGGAGAACTTCATTCCATAACGGATACATACAATTAAAACTGTTTTCGATATTTTCATTTTGTAATGTCTTGATTAAACTGTACAAATACCGAACAATGTGTACTGGGTGAGATGGATGTAAAGACAGATGCAATGTAATGGGAAATTTTGATAGACAGAAAGTAGACAAAGACAAGCACTTGGTGAGCTAAAAAAATAATGTAATCACCTATGTGAAGCTTGCATTTATAATGAGATCAAAAAGAAAGAAGTGAAAGATAGCTATAGAAAAAAAAAAGTAATAAGACAAGATGATTCAACTGACCTCATAACTACATTTTACCAACTGCTTCACATAATTGCTATTTCAAAATGACGCTCTCTTCTAACAAATGATCTTGCTGGACCAATTTGTATGTATCAGACATTGAGCCAAATAGGTAAGTCTATATAGAAAGAAATATTGACATGATAAAAACTGTTAATTTACTCACCCTTCTCATGATGGCTATGGATTCCGTAGACAAAAATTTTGGGTATCTCACTTCTTCATTTACAATACTATCAAACACTTCTTCCTCATCATCTCCTGGAAATGGGGACTACAAAAAAAAAAAAAAACAGACAAAATCATTTTAAAATTCACTGTTTCTAATGGAAAACTCAAAGGAAAGGTAACAATTAATTATATCGAATAATACAAAGTTGAGAAAATAAATTGTTCCTGAAAACACTTAAACAGAAACTTTTCTTGTTATATAAAAGCATGGATGTGCTATAGATTAAAAAATAGGTCATATGTATGAGAAAGAAAAAAAAAAGACAAAAATATTCTGGTTAAGAAACAGTTTGAAACTTCATTATAACCCTTTCTTTTTAACTATAAAAGTCTATTTTCCTTAAAAGTTTAATGTGTTTTAATGCTAATCAAACCATACATAGGTATATATATATATACGCACACCTATACGCATACATAGGTATATATACGCACACCTATACGCATACATAGGTATATATACGCACACCTATACGCATACATAGGTATATATACGCACACCTATACGCATACATAGGTATATATACGCACACCTATACGCATACATAGGTATATATACGCACACCTATACGCATACATAGGTATATATACGCACACCTATACGCATACATAGGTATATATACGCACACCTATACGCATACATAGGTATATATACGCACACCTATACGCATACATAGGTATATATACGCACACCTATACGCATACATAGGTATATATACGCACACCTATACGCATACATAGGTATATATACGCACACCTATACGCATACATAGGTATATATACGCACACCTATACGCATACATAGGTATATATACGCACACCTATACGCATACATAGGTATATATACGCACACCTATACGCATACATAGGTATATATACGCACACCTATACGCATACATAGGTATATATACGCACACCTATACGCATACATAGGTATATATACGCACACCTATACGCATACATAGGTATATATACGCACACCTATACGCATACATAGGTATATATACGCACACCTATACGCATACATAGGTATATATACGCACACCTATACGCATACATAGGTATATATACGCACACCTATACGCATACATAGGTATATATACGCACACCTATACGCATACATAGGTATATATACGCACACACACCTATACGCATACATAGGTATATATACACACACACACACCTATACGCATACATAGGTATATATACACACACACACACCTATACGCATACATAGGTATATATACACACACACACCTATACGCATACATAGGTATATATACACACACACACCTATACGCATACATAGGTATATATACACACACACACCTATACGCATACATAGGTATATATACACACACACACCTATACGCATACATAGGTATATATACACACACACACCTATACGCATACATAGGTATATATACACACACACACCTATACGCATACATAGGTATATATACACACACACACCTATACGCATACATAGGTATATATACACACACACACCTATACGCATACATAGGTATATATACACACACACACCTATACGCATACATAGGTATATATACACACACACACCTATACGCATACATAGGTATATATACACACACACACCTATACGCATACATAGGTATATATACACACACACACCTATACGCATACATAGGTATATATACACACACACACCTATACGCATACATAGGTATATATACACACACACACCTATACGCATACATAGGTATATATACACACACACACCTATACTCATACATAGGTATATATACACACACACCTATACGCATACATAGGTATATATACACACACACACCTATACGCATACATAGGTATATATACACACACACACCTATACGCATACATAGGTATATATACACACACACACCTATACGCATACATAGGTATATATACACACACACACCTATACGCATACATAGGTATATATACACACACACCTATACGCATACATAGGTATATATACACACACACCTATACGCATACATAGGTATATATACACACACACCTATACGCATACATAGGTATATATACACACACACCTATACGCATACATAGGTATATATATACACACACCTATACGCATACATAGGTATATATATACACACACCTATACGCATACATAGGTATATATATACACACACCTATACGCATACATAGGTATATATATACACACACCTATACGCATACATAGGTATATATATATATATACACACACACACACGAAAAGGATAAAATCAATCTCCTATCAAGCTTTGAACTATTTCTATATCTCCTTATTAAGATCAAAATCAAGATACTAAACTGTGCCTATTTTTGATCATTTTAGAAAATGTTTTAAATTTAAGGTTTAATACATTAATAGTTCTGAAGAAATTGAAATTCAGGAAATCTTGCTGATATGGTGTCCAATGAGGAGATTAAATTAATGTAAATTTTAATTTCCAAATGGGAGTTTGTGCTGAAACTAGAGCCCCCTAAAGCCCTTTAAAATATCCCAAAGCAACTGAAATTTGAGGAATATTGCTAAAAGTTAAAAATGAAGGGATCTTAATTTTTACAAAGGGCTTACATCCCTATTTTAAAAATTATATATAGACCATATTACATCTAGTAGCTAAAATTCATAATGATCAGATAATTTAGGAGTGAATCATGTACAAATAAATATCTAAGCATCTACACATACCTAACTTTAAATAGAGATATGCATGCATTTGTATATACTGATGAAATTTTTAAAAAAGATAAATACAGTTAACAGGTAGATAGAAACATGTAAGTTTTAAAATGAGAAAAATGCAGCATGAATATTTGCATATGTAATTTTCAATGCTAAAAACTGCAGGTTATATAAAAGCATTAAATATAATTAAAAGCAAGTCTGTCAGAATTTCAAAGTTAGACCCAAATAGTATTTAAGCTGATAAATTATTTTATTCTGATTACCCAATCATTTTCGGACATCACTTTGTATCATTTGCCTGAGAAAGACGGGGGGGGGGAGATTTTTAATCCAATTCCACCATTCTTTCTATAACAGACAGACTTCTGAAGTGTCAGTCAGCATAAAACAATATAGACTTTAAAACCGTTACAAAAACATTCATACATTTTTTACCTATATATGTGTGTCTGTGTGTGTGGAAAGTGGAGCAGGTCCTAGTATAATTGCAAGAATTAGGTAGGAGTGGTTCATGGAATTTTTGTCATTACTAACCAACAGAGTATTACGAGTGTTAACCAAGAAAAGAGTCTATCAGGGATGTGTATGCAGTATGATAATGTATGGAAGTTAAATCTGGCCAGTTAGAGTTGAAGAAATGTGTTGCATGGTGAAAAATATGAAAATGATATGGTAAATGTGTAACGCAAGTTTAAAGAAAGGCTCAGATCTAATGAGCTCAGAAGATTAAATCTGGATAGTATAGGGAGATGTGTGCAGAAGAGTAGGCTTTGATGGTTTGGTCATATTGAAATGAATGAGAGTTCTTGATTTTGTAGAACAATTCAGGTAGAGGATCAGCTCATAGAGGAAGGTCAAGGAAAACATGAAAAAAGTGATACAGATGAACTTGAAAGAAAGAGGAACAAATAAAGACCTGGCCAGAGAGAGATTAGTTTGAAAGTCAATTTCTAAAAATCATTCTAAATAGACATTGAATATGATGAGGACTTATAAAGGAAATAAAATCAGTTTTCAGTGAAAACATTTTAATCATCATAATCATAAAGCGATTTCACCCATAGAAAATCATTACTTTTTATTGCATAATCAGGTTCTTGTGTGAATAATAAAAAAAAATGGTACTGAAGTGAATAATTTTATTTTGAATTTGTTTTTTTCCCCAGACAAATGTTTGTAATTATTAAATAATACAATTATACATACCTTTGTCATACAAATAACAAGTAATACTAATTGTCTGTATTTTTGAGATGAGGTGTTTTCATTGATTGAGATTGTCGGACTGACTTCCTCATCTTGGTTGTTATCGTCACAATGTTTCGGCCGTTTTGCTCTCCGGCCTTCATCAGGTCTTTTGTATCGAATTGGGGAACCGTTTGTTAGGAGTCTCGAACCGAACCCTTTACCGTGTTCGGACTCCAGCTAGGCTCTTGGACATAGTTGCTGATTCTCTATTTTGAATCTTACTTTTTCACTGCCTTCGTTCAGGATTGTAAACTTTGATACGTCTAGGACCACTCGGCCATATGTCACTAGAACAATTCTTAGTTGGCTTTTGTTAATGTTAAACCTATGTTGTTATTCAAGGTTTTCTCTCTCTATCAGATGTGTCCAAATTGCATTCAGCTCTATGCTTGGTTTGCTCAGTAGGTTGTTATGTCCGAGCATGTGAGCTGTTTCTTTCTCACTTTCCAGTGGGTCTCTCTGTTTATTATTTTTACTTCATCCCATAGGGGGCGATGGTCCCCGCTCTCCATCCAAACATGGTTGGCTATACCCGATTTTTCCGTCTCCCCTTTAGTTACCGCTTTTCGGTGTTCTTCCACCCTTACTTTAAGGGGGCGGCATGTTTCACCCTTGTAAACCTTTCTGCAACTGTATGGGATGGAGTATATGCAGTTTTTGGTCATGTTCTCCATGCGGGGCTTCACTCATACCAGGTGTCGTCTGAGTGTTGACTCGCTCTTGAATACCGTCCTGATGTTGTAGGGGGCACATATTCTCTGAATCTTTTCGGAGATGCCTCGTATGTATGGTAGGCAGACCGTTGGAGATTTTTGGGTTTCATTCTCCTCTCTTATACTATTAACACGTCTGGTGGATAGTATGCTATCGGGGTAGTTGTTACGACGGAGGGTATTCTTCAACCTGACCATTTCTTGGTGGTATGTAATGGTGTCGCTACTTATTGTCTCTGCTCAATGTTGTAAGCAGCGTGCGATTCCATGTTTGATACTGTATGGGTGATGGGAGTTGAAGTTAAGGTATTGTCCGGTGAAGGTAGGCTTGCGATATACGGATGTCTTAAACCCATTCGATACAAAACACCTGATGACTGCCAGAGGGCAAAACGGCCGAAACGTTGTGACGATAACAACCAAGATGAGGAAGTCAGTCCGACAATCTCAATCAAAGAAATAACAAGTAATTTTGATTTTCTACAAATGTCTTATTATGAATAAAATGTTTCAACTAAAAACTTTGATCTATTTTCTAATATATTTGTTGACTATTATTATTTTTTATTTTAATAATAAAATTACTATTGAGCTTCCAATCCATCTTTTTTTGTTTGACTTTAAAGAATATATAGATATATATTATACATGACAACATACTACCAAAGTATCTTCCCTTTACATTTCTTACCTACCGAAAATATTTTAAGGATTTGCAAAAAAAAAAAAAAAATGAAAGACAGTTTCTTTTGCAATTGTAATTTATCAGAAATAAGGAACAAATCACAAAGCAATGTTTTATGTGTTACTTAATCTAAATTTTAAAAAAAAAAGGTATTCCGATAGTAACGTGTAAATCATATAGATGCACGAATGCACACAGAGCAAAACAGTGTACAAACAACATTATTAATATAACGATTGTTTATATATATATTTGACAACCAAATGTTGGCCAGATCATGTAATAATTGATATCGCAATAATTACTTTTTTTTTATATGCTTTATTTTTTTTCTTCTTATTTATGATAGATCATAAATGGCAAAACGAATGTCTTTCATATTTTTGCAATTAAATATTCACAAAATATTAAAAACTTTTCAGACAAAAATTTTAAGCTTAAATGCTATTTCAGCTTAATTTTGAAAATCTGACCAACAAACTTAATTTTATAGAATAGATATATTTACAATTGTTAGTATATATAATATAAAATTCATAAATATTCAATCAAACTAACCATAACTACAGTAATTATTTTAAACTACATTATTATATTTTTATTATTAATAAAAATATGGTGAATGGCACATTTTTTTCATTATAAAGCTCTATTGAAATAAATATTGGAAAACCCCTACCCCAAAACTTAATATATTGTTTTGAGATATATATATATATATATATATATATATGTGTGTGTGTGTGTGCAAATGAATGAGACATAAATTATAAAGAGAGAGAGTGTATGTGTGTGTGTGTGTGTGTGTGTAGATTAGTATATTGCAGTGAATATAATTCATATTTTTATATGGACAAGTCTTTCCATAAACTTCATGAGATTCTGGTGAAATTCATGCATCACACAAAAAAATTATCGTTAACAAAACTGGATTATTTATTGGTTTTAGAAAGAAATTAATTAATTAGAATAAGGAGGGAAAGGGAATAGTTAAATGCATAATGTAGAAATCACTCATTGGAAGAATACACACCATTAAAATGTCTAAGAATCAACTTCCAGAATAAAAATGTAAAAACCATAAAAATGATTTTTAAAAATATGTTTAAAAATTCCAGCCATAATTTTTTAGAAAAAAATTACCCTAATTATTTACTCCAATTTATTGGATTCAACAATCCATTGTCATATTTTAATGGATAATCTTTAACCTTATAATTTTTCCCAATCAGAAATGATCAATTGTAAAATCTGATTTAAAAGGCGTAAGACTGTCACCAAATCCAGATTGCCTCTTTCTGTGGAACTGGATATTTCCCCCATATTAAAAACTCATCTAGTGTCTAATGTCAAAGTCTAGCAATAAAACACGCAGAGGGATGGAGCATTTTGTCGATGGGATAGCGGTTGAAGCCTAGCTGACAGTGCAGGACTTATTAGGTTGATGACTCTTTTGAAGCCTGTCTAAGAGTGAGAGATTAGTAGCAGATGCACCAGCCGAAATCTAAGGCTACTGCCCTAGCCTTTCCTGCTTTATCCAGTGCATGGTATATATTTTCAGAGATTACAGTTAGGATATCTGCAGTAGAACAGACTTGCCTAAACCTACACTGTTGGTTTGACAGAAGTTTAACAGCTCTGAGGTGGTAGACTAGAGCTTGATTAATTATGGACCCAAATATTTTGATGAAAAGAGGAAGGAGGCTAATGGAGCGACAATTTAATGGGTAAGTTCTTTCGCCAGTATTCTTGTAAACTGGTACCACAGAAGCAGTTTTCCAGCAGTCAGGAAAGCAAGAATTATTAAGGCATTTGTTGAAAAGTTTGGAGAGAACGGGAGCAACCCCAGCAGAGTATTTTTTTTTTTTAATTTTAATAGTACATCTGGGATGAGATCAGGTCCACATGCTTTTGAGGTGTCTAGGTTTTTTATGATATCATGTACTTGAGTGGAGGTGATTTTCAGATCATCATTTCTGTCTGTAGAGGAAAATCTGGCAGGAAGTGTTTTGCTGGGTCCAAAGTAGAGATGGAGGCAAACGGACAGGCAAGCAGGTTAACTTTCTTGGTTGGGGCGCAAACAACTTTAAGATTGTTGGATAGTGGGGGAATTGTTGACTGCCCATCATTTACTACACTGTTATAGATTTTCCAGAAATCACGAGTTCCTAAATTCTGCACTTCAATGTGTTTTCTGGTGATTTCAATATATTCTTTCTTAGTTATGGCTATTTCCTTCTTACAATTACTTCTAGCTTCTATAAACTTTTGTCTATTTGTTCTGGATTTATACAACAAGAAAAGAAACTGGAGTCTTAGGAAAATCTCCATTATTCCAGTAACTATTGGAGCAATCTGACTCATGAATAAGAATTTCAAAAACTACCCGGCAAATATATCTAGTGAACAAAGTGCAAGAGAGATGCAAACAATTGTATTTAGAGGAACTGTCAGAACCTTTAAAGAATGCCAATTCCCAGCTAAAACAAAATGAGAAAATTTGGGGGGAAAAAAAACAAAACAATTACATTCATTTACTTAATCACCAATTCAATGAAAAATATTTTTTATCAAAAGGTACAAAACTGTCTACATTATCACAGAATATGCATTAGGAATAATATGGATAAAAATTCTTAGATATTTCATCACAAACTACAAAAAAATGCCTTTGTAAATTCGTTCTTTTATCTTTAATTTTTCTATAACTGCTGCTATTTTTAACTTGATTAGATAATTTATTCAACAAATATATTACTCTATGATTGCAAACAAAAACTCCAACATAAAACAAAACTATCCAATCTAAAATCATATTTGTTTTAATGTCAGTTTTACATGCTGGCATGTGTTGGGCGACTTTTAGAAAACGATTTCCACACTAACCTATCTCTGACCAGTTAGCAAAATCTTTCAATATTTAATTGAAAGAAATTCACGCTAAATTATTTAACAAAAAAGCTAATATATAAATAAAATATATACAAATATATATTTTTATTCAAATATTTTTGTAATAAAAACAAAATCTATTTTTTTTAATATGTTTTTATTATCACTTATAATATGACTTACCGTTTCACTGATAATTTATTGCTAATAAGTTTTATTTTTTAAAAATTCAATTGTTATTCCAAAACTATTTATTTAAAAAGAAAAGGGGTTTCTTATAAATTAAAATCAAAGTTCATCGCCTTCCAAAACCAATCGTTTCCAATAAGCTGTTTTTTCTTCTTTATAAATAAAAAAGAAATTAGCATGCTTCATACAAAAAGCATGTAAAAATGTGCATTAAAATAACTGATTCTTTGTTTTTCTATTACTTTTGTAGCAGAATTCATTCAGACAAAAAAATAAAATAAAAAGATTTATCCAAAACTATGTCTAGAAAATGCAGAAAAAAGAAAACTTATTTTTAATGCAAAACTAAAAAGAAACAAATGGCAACATTAGTCAATAAAACAAAACACTGTTTTAAAATAATTTCACAGAACTTTTTTTAATTTGTTATAGTTGAAAGTATGAATCACACTACAATATGATTTTAATTGAAAATATGGGAAGGGTGTAAAACTTAGCTAATCTGCTCTCTCTCTGACAGAGAGAGATAAAAAGGAGGAATCAGAGGGAGTGGGAGAGAGTGAGGGAGAAACAATATTGGAATACTTATCTTTAAAGGAAGAATTTATCGAATAACGCATAACTTAAGAGTTATTTGAAAGAATACAATTAGTTGCAATCATCAAAGAAAAAAAAATGAGGATAAAAATAAGAAATCCGTCAAAACTGATAAGAAAGCATTAAAGATACAAGTTTCACTTTCAGCTGCTTCAAGAAGCCTATCAGGCTGAAGAGAGATTAGAGGATTAAATCATTGAACTTTTATAGAAAGAGTTTGTTTTCTTTTTAAAATGAGTAACTGAGATTTATAATGTTTGTAATGTGTAAGTTATTTTTGCTTGATTGGTGTTATCCATATAGAAAAGTCAATGTTTGTCATAGAAATTGCTATGTTGACAGAACATTCAAATAAGTTTTAATAAGAGTAAATTTTTTCAAGGAATTTAAAAACATCATTGAAATTTTCCTTTGATTCCATCTGGGATTACTGAGGGAAATTATTGGTTAAGTCCATAAAATAACTGATTTTTTTAAAATAGATCTCTTTCATAAAACAAAAATAAAATTAAATGAAGAATATCTCAATGAAGAATGTATTTAAAAAGGTTTTAACATTTAAATAATTAAATTTATTAGTATTTTTAAGATTTAAATTAATTAAATGCAAAATTATCCAGTATTCATTTGCTATATTTGATTTTTTTTTTCTTGCACAAGTTCAGTATTTTTATCAAGTTCTTTCTATGTAGGCCATTATTGAGAGATTTTAAGCAATTTCAATTTTGTCATGTGTATTACTAGATAAAGACTAAAGCTTTATAGATAGTTATTATAAATATGTATATAAACATAAAAGAATATAAAAAATAAACATTTAGAATGGTTTATGCAAGTGCAATTACATTTCAACAACTTTGTGCTTGGTCAGAGCTAAAAATGAAGATAAAATTTTTAAATGAGAAAAAAACCCCCACAGAACTAAGAATCTGACATTATCAAACTAGCTGACAACTTAATAAATCGAAAATATCTTGAACGAAATTTGATCAAACTACCCAAACAGTCATCTTTATGCTGTTAAATCGAAATCGGAGAGGGATGAGCTTAAGCCTATCAATATATATGTGAAGTTTCTTCAGATTAGGATTATTTTCTGGGTACACCATTTCCATCTAGACTATACTTTTGATTAAACATTTTTCTTGTAATGGAGTTATTTTTGATTCTGCAATTACACTATTTATTTTAGTTATCATTGCTATTTTGTGCCTTATTAATGTTTTTGTTGTTACTATATCTATTATTCTGGTTTAGGATATGTTTATTATGGCTTTTTTAAAAATATTTTCCAGTTATTTATACAACTATTAAGTTTTATGTTATGTGGTGGATTATTAACAGGAAAGTTTTGATTTAACGGATTAATGAACCAATGACCAATTACATAGAATTTTCATCATTATCTTTCGGCTCTAACAAAGCATGATGTTGCTAATACGCAACTGCATTTGCATAGGCCATTCTTTATATATATATATATATACACACAAATATATATTTGGTGTATTATGTTATAATATAAATTTTTGTTTCAATATTTCAAGTGCTCAATACATAAATATTACTAGTATAATGAGGTGGGGAAAAGATGGGTGTGGATTGTTTATATAAGAATGAAAATATATAAGAACGTTTATATATATGTTTATATAAGAATGAAAAGATTTCAGTTGAACTAAAGTGACTGATGAATGGGTGTAAATGTGTGAACGTTTGGAATAGACTAATGCACTAATAGATTTAAGCAGCAAAAGTCGAATATAAAAAGTAAATTTGATTATAAAAGAAGTGGAATGTCAAGATATACACACACAGAGAGGATAATTTCCTGAACTAATGAATGAATCATTATATATTTAGAATATATATTCTAAAAATATACATATATGGTGAGTAATATGGGCACATTCTTTTGTTAAATTTTCGCATTTAGTGGTACATATTAATTTCTTATATTTAATTTTTATTTTAGGAACCAAATCATGGATTTCAGAATATGCATTTTTGGCAACCTGGGTAGTAATATGCATGCATTATTATTTTGTTTGAAAAAATTATTTAGGGATGCACCCACTTAAAACTCGTTCCTATCCTCAAAAGACTTGATATGTTAGATACAAAAATGTTTAATAGAGAAAAGAATTGCTTTACATCAAACTTTATGTTATATTAAGTAATACAATTTTAAAAAGAATTAATGCGCTCATGTGAGCATCGATTATATGCATGTGTTTGGTAAAATCTTAAACTATTAAACTTATTATGAATTATGTATTCTAGGCAATAGGATGAGTAAAGTAGGCATATTATGCTTTTATGTTTTTTTGTAAACTTTATTATTGAGGGGATGGCTAAACCGTCTCTTACCCTTAACAAAGAAATAAGCATTAAAATCTAAAACTGATGCTATATTTATTAACTATACCTGTTCTAGACAAGTATTCTATTATATAAGACAAAATATAATAAATATAGTTAATTTTATTTTTATTTCGGACTATTAGTCTCATCTTTATTAGTTGTTGTTTGTTTGTTTTTATTGGTTCACAACGTTTCGGCCAACTTCCTCTGGCCTTCGTCAGGTGGTAACCGCGACGGATAGGAACTTCGAATCTCCTAACTGCATTCTCAGCCATCACTGCCATCCGTAGTTGTCGTCGTCTCACCACATTTTTGACCAATTACCTCTGGCACGCTTTGGGTGGGATTGAAACCGCTATCTTCAGACAATGTTCATCTGGAACCGTAGAGATTCAACGTCTCTATCAACTGCGCCACGGGCCCCGAAGGGCGATCAAGGTTGGATTCTTTGATCTTATAAATCCACATTTATTTATTATCTGATCTTCCATAGTGGGGTCCGTACCGATTGGTATATATATATATATTATTCCTTAATTGGAATTTTTTATTTTGAGATGAGCATTTTTATGTTAATTTTATTTTTATTTCGGACTATTAGTCTCATCTTTATTAGTTGTTGTTTGTTTGTTTTTATTGGTTCACAACGTTTCGGCCAACTTCCTCTGGCCTTCGTCAGGTGGTAACCGCGACGGATAGGAACTTCGAATCTCCTAACATTTTGACCAATTTTGACCAATTACCTCTGGCACCCAAAGCGTGCCAGAGGTAATTGGTCAAAAATGTGGTGAGACGACGACAACTACGGATGGCAGTGATGGCTGAGAATGCAGTTAGGAGATTCGAAGTTCCTATCCGTCGCGGTTACCACCTGACGAAGGCCAGAGGAAGTTGGCCGAAACGTTGTGAACCAATAAAAACAAACAAACAACAACTAATAAAGATGAGACTAATAGTCCGAAATAAAAATAAAATTAACATAAAAATGCTCATCTCAAAATAAAAAATTCCAATTAAGGAATAATATATATATATAATAAATATAGGTGTCTATGAATTTATTTGTCAGTTCAATAAGGAAAAAAAAACAATGGAGAAAGAGGGGTTATAAATACTCTTTATAAAAAGGCATTTCAAAGTCCAATGCTTTTCATCAGCAGAGGAGAAGGTTTCTCTGTAACCAGCCGTCCATAAAGATGGGTTTTCTTGTCTGTCATCTAAATATTCTTTGCTTCCCAAACTTTGAGTTTTTAAGTATCTTAAACTTTCACTTATTCCATCTAAATCCATACAGTACTGAAATCCCTAATTATTGATTATTAGTGATACATTTGGAACTCTGAGGTGATATTCCTATTCTACAGTTGAGAATTCCTATGATGCATAAACATCCTAGCATTTTTACCCATGTCCAGCTCACAAAACTTTTCAGGGATCTACTTAATGAATAATATCCCCATTGTGTCTTGGACTATTGCCTGAAGAATATGACTTCCTCCAATATTTGCCAGATACGCATATGCTACTATTGGACCCATTATATAATCTTATGTAACCACCTTGGTGCTAAGGTTTTTATGTTTTTGTATAGTTTTTCATTTCTTATATGCATATATTATATTTCATTTCTATTCCTTTATCCACTATGGCATATTATATTTTCCCTATTATCGCATTTCTTTTTTGACACATTTCTCCATTTTCCGTCTTTGCTTTAAAACACCCACTGCATTCTTCTATTAGAATTTCACCCCATTTTAATCCTCCCTATCTCTCCTTCCTCCAGTTATATAACTGCCATACCCTCTAATTTCTGTTTTGGTGTTTCTTCATCCTTTAGATTTCATTTATTTTCCCTCTATTTTATTTTACATTTCCATCCTAATGTACCCTAAGCTAGATGTCGCATTTCCTTACATCTGTAACTTAGAACCCTTGTCTTCTGGCAAAACATTAATCTTCGAAATGCCTAGGTATAAAGAGTTTTTATAACCCCTCTTTCTATATGTTTTTCCTTATTGAACTGACAAATATATATATATATATATATATATATATATTTTACTTGAAATTTCTTTTTATATTATGTTCCATGCTCAAATATCCTGATAAGTCCTTGTATAAAGAATCTATCTATATTCTCTAAAACTATTTGATATATAACACATGCACATTCACATGTGTGCGTGTCTATATAATCTTATACAAGAATATGCCATATATTTGGATTCATATATTTAATAAAACATGTAAAAATAAACATGCAACATTTTTTATTTGTAAAGATTATTTCGTGTAGAGTTAGTAAAAGGTTTTGCTGGCAGAGCTAAAAAAAATTTGCAGACAAATTTGAGTAATTTGACATTTCAGAAAAAAACATCTTGCCATCATGATCTCATTCAGAATGGCTAAATAATTTGAAACTATCAGCTTAATTTTGGAATCATGAATTAAATCACAAAGTGGCAAAGATTTGACAAAAAATGTCTGGAAAACTAAAGCTTCATTCTTTACTACAGACAATAATAACTAAATCAGAAATTTGCTTTTATATCATACAAGAAAAGATTACTGAAACCTGCTAGAGGTATTCCATTTTATCATAACAGATTAAGACCTGTAGAAATACTTCCATTTGCATAATTGTTCATTGCAATGATTTTAAATAAGTTCTTCTCACTTTGGCAATTCCTGGCATATCAAATCAAATGAAATTTATTGGAGAAAAAACAGCAAAGTGCAACAAGCCATGTAAAAGAATAACAGATGTGTGTAAGTGTTTGTTCAAGGCAACTTTAAACCTGACCATGGTAAGCACCATCACTACCTCTTCTGGTAGGATGTTCCACAAAGCATAAATACAGAAGATACTACCTTTCTTCAATTGAGACAAAAGCACCTATGATACTTTTCAACAGAGTCCAATGGTGCTAGGGTGGAAAGTTACTCAAAAAGAATATTTAAATTCCTATTAATGATGTTTTATGTCAGAATTACATTCTCCTTTGCTCAAGTGAGAAGTAATTATTGAAAGATCAGTAGCCATGATGTATCCAGTGCTGCCTTAAACTGTTTGGATATCTGCAAGACAACCATGGCTTCTGGTAGCTTATTCCATGGTGCAGCAAGCCAAACTAAAAAAAATATGCCTTTTGATGATCAAGTTAAAATCATCTCAGGTACAGATTATTAGTTTCTACCCAAATGTCTCCGCAGAGCTGGTGTGAAGAAGAAATCACAAAGTGCATTGTAGTTGTCATACATTATGTTAAAGATGAGGATATGATTTTTACGACACAAATGCCTATGTTTCAGCAAGTACAAACAGAGATCCTCCAGTTGTTCATAGGAGTTTACGAATAGGTAATGTGATTGACTATGGACTGTTCTAAAAAGAATCTTGAAATACATTTTACTTCATAATTGAAAGAAGAATGGCAAAAATTTCAACAAGACATTCTGTACAGATGAAGAATCTGCTAACAGCAAAATTCTTCCGAAGAGATTACAATGTTCATAAATCGGTAATTTGTGTGGATTTGAAAATAGTGAATTTTCTTTGTCAGAAGGGCAATTACACAAACAATATTTTTCTAGGCTTGTAAGGGTATGTTGGATCACTGATTACAAAGTAACAGCCACTAGTTTGATGCTTGGTGATACAAAAACATCATTTATGAACATCTGGTTGAAAAGAAAAATATTATCTTTCCTTTCATTGCATATAAAACTTTTTTTTTTTTTTACACAGGAATCACCACATTATCAAGGCCAAGAGGCCACTCAAGGATAAGGGTTAAAGAGTGTACAGTAGAAATTGGACAATATAGTAATCATTAGTAATGAAAATTCGGTTAATTTGATAACTTATATGGAACGGCTCATCAAGAACTTATTTACGTTAGACTTGAAGACAACCATATTGTAGTCAGCTGGAAAGCAGGAAAACGGAAGACAATTCCACAGGTGTGCAGTTCTAAGAGAGAAGCTTTGTTCGTGGAATCTACGTTTAGGTTTAGGCACAGATAAAGAGTGGGGGGAATTATTGATAGTATTTTCAGCTAGACGAGTGTTTCTTGTGAAAGTTTGACAAGGGGGGACCATAGACTTAAGCTCAGTCGAACATTTTCCATGAAAATAATGATACAACAAAGACAAACTCGCAACATCTCTTTTGTGAGATAGAGGTTGCAGCGAAGAGAAAAGGACATCTCCTATGAGGCTACGAAGTCTATTTTGAACTCTATCAAGGCAGGACAAGTCCTTTCTAGCAGCTCCTGTCCAGATGTGGCAACAGTATTCCATCCTTGGACGTACCTGGCTCTTATATAGATAGAGAATTGCATCAGCAGTGAGATATCTACTGGATCGATAGAAAGATCCCACCATTTTTCCAGCGGCCTTGGAAACAGATTTGATGTACGTGTTCCATTTAAGATCAGGAGTAATGGTCAAGCCCAGAAGCTTGTCAAAACTTGAGACCTCCTGAAGACGAGAGCCATTCATTTCAATTGATACCAGACGTGGATCAGAATGTTGATGATGTAAAGAGAGAAGCTTGGTTTTAGATGCATTAAAAGTAACCAGCTACTCCTTTCCCCATTGTACTACGCGCTCAAGATCAGAGGAGAAAGAATCGGAGAGAACTTGGTCGTTTACTATCTTAGATGTGCTACCATAAATGGTAGTGCCGTCAGCAAAAATGTCTACAAATGATGTAAGGATGTGATTTGGAAGATCATTAATGTAGATCAGGAAAAGAGTTGGGCCCAGGATGGACCCCTGAGGGACACTGGCATTAATACTGTGAGCTTCTGATTTTTGCCCCTCAACTACTACTCTTATGAACCTATCAGAAAGAAATGATTTAATAATTGAGAAGACATTTCCAGCTATACCATAGCTAGAGATCTTGTGAAGTAAACCTTTATGCCATACCCTATCAAAGGCCTTAGATATGTCAAGAGCAATTGCCCTAGAAAGGTAGCCTCCGTCGAGAGATTTGCTAATCCTATGAGATATAACTGTAAGCACATCTGCTGTAGATCTAGCAGAATGGAAGCCATATTGAGTGTCATTAAGAAGGTTATTTTTGTTGAGATGGTTGATTACTTCTGCATTTAACACAGATTCCAGCAACTTACTCATGACACACAGAAGACTTATTGGCCTGTACCGAGAGGGGGATGAGCGATCACCTGAATTCTTAAATACAGGGCATACTGATGAAATTTTCCAGGGTAATGGGAAACTATTCTCCTTAAGACAACGTTTAAACAGTTTTGTAAGTATGGGCGCTAGTTCAGGTTGAAGTTTTTTGAGTACTATAATTGGAATACCGTCAAGGCCAGTTGCTTTACTGGAATCAAGGTTTTTGATTAGCTTGGCAACATCACGTACAGATATACGTATATCACATAGCGTGTTTTCTGATACAGGAGGAAATATTGGGGGTTGGCGGCCTTGGTTGCAAAGGGTAAAATTAGCTGCAAAGTTCTTGGCAAAGAGTTTGGCTTTGTCTGATGCTGACGAGATTACCTCAGGTCCATTGATGATAGTTGGGATAGAGCACACGCTTCTGTTCAGGATTCTGTTTGCTATTTGCCAAAACTGGTGGGAACCAAGCTGCTGCTCAGCTACTTTAGACTTAACGGATTGAGCATACAACTCTCTTGCGTTCTTTATTACTTTCTTACAATAGTTGCTGGCAGTCCTGAAAGTGGCTTTAGTTTCCATACATCTATTACGTTGGAAGCAGTGGAAAAAGTGATTTCTGTGTGCAATGGCAGCAGCACATTGTGGAGAGAACCATGGCTGGCTGTTGGGTTTTTGCTGGAATTTTTTCGAGGGTATGAAACGGTCTATACCTACAGTTAACCATTTGGTCAGGTCTGATACTATAGAGGACACATCCTTTTTAAACATGGAACGCAGAGGTAGATCCGATATAAATGTATGGAAGCTATCCCAGTCAGCCTTAGTGTATCGATATACTGTACGATGGAGAGGTACATCTGGGGACTTATTACATTTCATTTTTATCTTAATTGATATAACAGAGTGGTCGGAAGATCCAAGAGGAGACAGAACAGAAACTGAACATAGTTCAGGGCAAGTTGTGAGAAAAAGGTCTAGTAGGCTTGCATACTGGCCGTCATTGTCGGGCACACGGGTGGGTTCATGAACAATCTGAGTGAGGTAATAGGCAATGGAGAAATCATGACAGAACCTACCCTCATCATCGGTCTTGTTTGAGTGGGTCAACCATTCGACGTTGTGAACATTGAAGTCTCCACATACGTGAATGTTAGCTGAAGGATAAGTAGATAGGACTTGGTCAATTTTCTCAGATATGCTTTTAAAGATAGTAACTCCGCTGTTGTGGGGGCGATAGGGAGTAAATATAAATGCAGTAGTGTGAGCTAAAGCAACCCGGAAGCACATATAGGGTAAGTTAGGATGTTCCCTGGAGATGTCCCTACCACATGGAAAGCCATCTTTAATATAGGCACATATTCCATGCCCATGGCGATCTTGGGGGTCAGATTTAGAAGTTAAGTTAGAGTATCCTTTAATTGCGAACTCTTCTAGGGAAATAGCCTGTCCAATGCCAGTTTCGTTTAAAAATAAAAGGTCTGGTTTAGTCTCCTGTAATTGGGTTTCAACCTCTGGAAGGTTAGAACATAGACCCCTGATGTTGGAGAAGGAGACATGGTAGTAGGGGTCTACGTTGTAAGTTGGAGAACCGGGTTTAATAGTGTATTTTTTCTTGAAACTTGTCATGATGAAATTTTGGAATTTGTGGACAAGATCATCAGATTTACTTAGAGCAGGACAGAGAGGGGAAACTAAGAGAGAAAAAGAAACGAAGAATTTTTTTTTTTGTAGCTCATGATAAGGTAAAACTTGGGATAATAAAACAATTTATCAAACTCCTTGATCAGAGTGGAGATTTCTTCAGCTACATATTTTCAATTTTTCCAGATCTTGAATCAAAATGCTTTTCAGGGATGCACATCTTGTTACAACATTGAATGTGGAAGAAGTTAGCGCCTGGAATGCATTTTCTTATGTGCATCAGAATTTTGTTGGAAACAAGAAAGCTGACAATTACCAATGTATTATAAAAGAGCTATTGAGTTTGCAATTACCTGGAAAGTTAGCAGCAATATACATTTTTTATGCAGTCACTTGAACAAGTTTTAAGAGAATCTGGGTAATGTGATTGGAGAGCATCAATAAAAATAATTGAAAAGGTGCACAGGACTCCAATATGATGATAGATTATTGGTGGACCTTAAATATTTCCAAAATTGTACATCAAAGATATTGAAAGTGGTAAAAATATATGTCAGAAGCTACCAGAAAAATGGATCTACATTTTCTTATTACCATTCTTAATTCTTACATACTTATGTCTATTACATTTATTTTTGATAACTCAGTCATTTTTCATTTTTGTTTTACTGTGAGTACACTCTTCATATCCTGCAAAAATGCAAGTTTTATAGCTAAAAAACTTGATGACAGGTTTAGATTTGGCAACTCAAATTGAGGTTGCCAGAAAAAACATGTTGGCCAGTGAATTGAACAAACTAGATTACATAGAATTAAATTCAGTAGTTGATTCCATTCGTTTATTTGAACAATTACAGAGTTAAAAGTATGATTGAAATATTGTACCTAGTTCTTGTTAGACTAAAGATAAGTTTGGCTTAATGTGAGATTTTTTAACTTTCTTTTTACAGACAAAAATAACCAGAATTAATGTAAAAATAAAGATTTTCATAAATTTTTTTTTAAATTTTCACATTTTCTTAAAATAAAAAAAAAACAGTATTGCTGTATGACATGCGCACAAGGAAATGATGTTAATGGAAGAATTAACAATTAAAAGTGCTTTTGCAGTGAAAAGATAAAAGACAGCAAACAGAACATGTCAAAATCAGTGTGAGTGAGCATGAGATAGAGTGTGAGTGAATGAGAGTATTTAAAAAATGTGTGTGTGGGGGGGGGGATTAAGTGAGTGGGAATTTGTAGAGAGTGTCAGAGTGAATATTGATGATTAGTGTGTGTGTGTGTGTGTGTGTGTGTATATATATATATATATATATATATATATATATATATATATACCCACACACCAATAACATCAATTATGCACAGAATTTGTTCTCAATTTCAAAGTTTTTTCAGTCCATTTTAAATATACACAGACATCTCTTCTTAAATTCTACATTTAATTTCAGAGATTTGCCATCTGAACAATGTCGGTAATTTTGTCAGTTTTGATAAATTTTAACTGAAAAACAGTAAATGCCGAAAAACAAGTTGCTTTTTGTTGAGTCAAAAATAAATTAAATTTGGTTAAAGAAACTATGATTCTTTAAAAAAGATTCTTATACAAATCATTCTAAAAAAATTAGACATTTATATCAATAAAAATAGTTTTGAAATGTATGGTAAATCATTCTTTAACAATTTTCTGGTATAATTTATACGCTTCATTCTGTGATAAAAATATTTTTCCAAAATAAATCTATCCAATATTAAAACAGAAAAACCTTGCTTACGAGATTGCCAGTTGCAAAAGGTGTGTGTAGTCAGGTTGAAATGTAACGGTTAAATCTACATCCTTACCCACAACACTTGGGTTTTGAGACACTCAAATTTTGCACGATTATTTCAATGAGATACATCTACATTGCACAGTATTGGTTTCGTTTTTGTTCTATTTTTTTTTTTTAATTAATTTTTATTATAGGTTATTGAAAATTAAATTTAATTATATAATTTAATCATTAATAGAACCAAATTGTTATAAAATTAGCTAATTTAAAGACAATATTTTGGTCTTTATGCATAAAATTAATGGATATAGAAATCTTTCAATCTTTTAATTAAATGTATATTTATTAAGAATGTTAAATCTAGTTTAAAGGTTTCCAAATTCGTTTTACATTTTCAATGTTCATAAATTCATTCCCACCTATTATAAAAAATATTTAAATGACTGACTTCAAAAAGTAACGCAAATGCATTCTGGGAGATTTAATTTAGTAATTAAAGTATTTTTAAAATACATTTTTTTTTTTTAAGTTTTAGTATTTTTTAATATAGAGATTAGTAAACTAAAATGTGATTTTATGGCATTTTAATATCTGACATTTTTCTCATTTTATAGTGAAAAGAAAATCAAATTTTGGAATGATAATTATTTAAAAAATAAATAAATTCCAAAGTAAAAATATTAACTTTTCAGATTACTAAACAAAATACTTGTCACTACTTTGTTGCATTTTTTGTATCTAATATAAATTAAAATAACATTAAAATAAGAAAGGCTTAGAGAAGCAGCTGATAGTGAGGCTTGGGTTAGAGATGAAGCCTTAACTCAGGGTAAGCAATTGATGGAAGACAAAAAGCAAGCTTTTTTAAGATAAAAAGCTTGGAATAATTGTTTTTTTAGCATGGATCAATAAAAAAAAAAAAAAAAGAAAAAAAGACAAATGTATTGACCAAGAAAATTCAAAAACTTTGCAAAACACAAAACTACAGCCAGACTCGATAAGAAAATGCCAAACATTAGCACATTTCTCTTCTACAGACCTGCTTGATGCTCAACCTTAGATTTTTTACATTCTTCAAAGCTAACCGACCAGGAAGAATTTTCATATCAATAGCATTTAAAGAAGGCTTGTTGTTTTCTAATTGTAAAGTTTGCTGAGGTTTCTCATCAGTCTCAAAGCCACAGGGCTTCATGTCTGCTGGAATGTTCGTAGAGACGGATGAATGTGATGAATCATTCTTGGGAATAAGAGCAGAATTATTAGACGAGGGGTGTGTAGTCACGGGAGTAGTAGACATCCTTGCCATCCTGAGAGCCCTAGCTCTTGTGGGTGCCTTCGAAAATTTAGGGATTTCATTTTGGTTGACAGGGATAGCAGACACAGGACGGACAGGTTTCACGGGTGCAGGTGTTGACACAAGATTCGGCTGCGCCGACAATGGACGCTGTGATTTAGGCAATAAACCATTACGTTTGAGTGCTGCTCTAAAAAGGGCTGCCTCATTCCTGTGGACAGGTGGCTGAAATTACAAACAGCTGTAAATGAAGATGAGTTAAGGGGAATGGGAAAAAGAACCACCTCAAAATTGTTGTTTATCCACACCGGATTCAAGACTTCATTTCAGATGATCCAGTTAAGATTTTAAGAGCTTAAGACAAAAAATGAGAATTCCTAACCAAGAGAGGATGATAAATTTTAGATTCATTCTTATTTTACCGTTTTGAGATACTACGGAGATAATCAGAATGCCTTGATCCATTTCCGACACATTTTTAATCTTTCACAGCTGAATATGTTTGCTATAACTATTAACCATATATGGAACTAAAATTCCAGGATTTGTGATGAACTAAGCATTTTCCTTTGCTAGTTCCTCCTCTATCATGCTTTGAGAGTCAAATCTATTATTTTCAATCATGATACTAGTTTACAACAAAAATTTAAACAAGCATAAAAATAGGTGCTTGAACCTAATTTTGGGATGTTGATTTCACATAAAATATCCATTTCACTTTTTTTTTTTTTAAGATATACATACATATATGTAAATATATAAGTATACATACATATAATATACAGCAGAACCCTGGGCTATGGTTGCCCTAGGATACATTTTTTTTCAGGTTACAATATGGAATGCAAGGTTTTTCTGGCCCCTGGTTTACAGTATTTGCCCCGCCTTACTGTGTTATTTATGTTATTTGATTATATATATGTGTATTATATACTGTACTGTATTTTCTTACGAATTTTTAAAATGTACTGTATAAAATTTTGCTAAGGCCCCGTCATTTCACCTTACGATCCCAACTCTGGAACGCATCCCATATGCCATATTCCGGGATTCTACATATATGTAAATATATAATTATACATACATGTTACTACATGCCTGAACCATTTTAAACACATTTCTCTCCAGACACTGATCTCCATGCTTGAAGGGAGAGCTCATCCACTTCTCTACCTAATCGGTGCAAACATACTGATAGGCAGCTGAAAACACAAGTGTCAACAATCAGAAGTGATCTAGCAGCACTATTAGACCCACAAGTAGTTGATCTTCGACTATGGAATTGGGATTGGCTAACCATATTGTGTGACATCATTTAGGATTGGTAAAAGTTGGCTGCAATTGTCAGACATGTTGCACTTGCTTGAAACGAAGCTGACTTAACTTGGTGTAGGATTAGACTCCAAATAAGTAAAATGCTTCAGTTATTAACTACATAAGTAGATGTCAAAACCAATTAAAATTTTTGAAAATGCTTCAGTTATTAACTACATAAGTAGATGTCAAAACCAATTAAAATTTTTGAAAATGCTTCAGTTATTAACTACATAAGTAGATGTCAAAACCAATTAAAATTTTTGAAAATGCTTCAGTTATTAACTACATAAGTAGATGTCAAAACCAATTAAAATTTTTGAAAATGCTTCAGTTATTAACTACATAAGTAGATGTCAAAACCAATTAAAATTTTTGAAAATGCTTCAGTTATTAACTACATAAGTAGATGTCAAAACCAATTAAAATTTTTGAAAATGCTTCAGTTATTAACTACATAAGTAGATGTCAAAACCAATTAAAATTTTTGAAAATGCTTCAGTTATTAACTACATAAGTAGATGTCAAAACCAATTAAAATTTTTGAAAATGCTTCAGTTATTAACTATATAAGTAGATGTTAAAACTAATTAAAAATTTTGAAAATGCTACAGACAAAAGTGACAACAAATATTCTAAGACTTGTGTACTCAGTTCTGCTAAGCTCAAGGTGAACATTTTTGTCAGACTTCAGACCTAAAATGTTGAAGGATAAGAAATTTGAGCAGATTCTTACATTCAAAGAGCTGGAAGCATGGGAAGTTCACTTTAGTCAGTTTTCCATTGATAATATACAGGCACTAGGTTACCAAGCATGTGTTTTTACAGACTTATAAGAATATGGTGTACTGAAGGTCACTCAAAAGTTTTCATTCTCATTTCATTTTCTTCCTTCCAAACATTGAGCAATGAGCATGGGAATAGATTCTACCGGGAAATTATGCTAATAATTGATTTGCTGTCAGACACTCCTGCAACAACATCCCAGAGAAAAAGTATAAAAGAACACCTCGAAAAGCTTTTATCTATGGTGTGTGTGTGTGTGTGTTGTATTACACAGTGTTTAATTTTATTTGTGCTCTGCTTATAAGGTATGTTTTCTTTTTGTAATAGGCCTTAATATTGTATGTAATATGTGTAGCGAAAGAGTAAATCACACAGACTGCTTTGTCTGGAAAGGATTGAAATATAAATAAAATATACGCAACTTCTCAGCTGTCTTTAGTCAATCATAAGAATCCACCATAAAATAATTTTTTGGACGAATGGTGGCAAAAGAGTTAATTCTAGAATTGGTGAAAATTGTATGCAAATGTTTGTAGTGAAATGTGTGTTAGTGTTTATGTTTATCATTAGTTTTTCATTCTGATCTAAACCTTCTCCATAGATTCCAAACTTTTGGATATGTGATTGCTCTGTTTTAGTAACCAATAATAATGGAGTTGATGGGCAGAATCATCTGTGACAGGACACCAGTCTGTTACTTGCTATACTCTCAGTAGTTTATATACGTAGATGCAGTATTTGCTTACAGTACCTAGTATTCCCAAATATCTACTCGTTTAAGTACTGACTGGGATCAATGTAGGTCTTGTCAAAATATATGCACTATAGTTGGTTCGTTGTTTTTGTTTTACGGCATATCAACCCTTTTCAGGTTATTTAATGCAAAATCCAAAGATTTTGAAGAAAAACTTTTTAATAGAATATATTTGTTGTTTTCAAGTCTGTTTCTATTTATTGGGACTCTAACAGGTACTACCACTCCGGGTCAGAGTAGACCTGGGAGCAATGCCAATTAAAGGGTGGCTCCACACTCCCCAAAGCCCGCAAGCTGGGGCCTCACCACTGGATATAGTTCAAGGTCATATCCAGGACCTGCACTATAGTAAAATAGGATATATGAAAAAAAAAAAAAAAAAAAAAAAGAAGCTATTCAGATGTTTGTCTCAGAAATTTGTCTATAACCAGTGCTATTAAGCTAATGCACAACAGAATTTTAACTCAGTTAATTCAGAGTCTGAGGATCAATGAGCATTTTGCCAGTTGAACTTTAAATTTGTTTTCTAAGTCATAAACGTATTATTAGATTTTAACTAAGGTTTGGTAAAAAGTATACACAAGACTGATAATGAAATAAGAATTCTACAAATACAAATCTTGAAATTGTCTCACTACAATTTTAGTTGTTTTTTTTTTTTTTTAATTACCAATAGTAAAAAGAACAGTTGAATAACTCAAAAAGAGAGATGGCAGTCACTAAATTATAAATTCTCAAACTAAAAGCCAATGTAGCTAACCTGATAATTGAATGATCTTCATGAATTGAAGAGAAAAAAATCCTACTAACCTTTGGCAACAATTAAGATTGTGTGTGTGTACACACACACACACACACACACACACACACACACACACACACACACACACTAAGAAGCAATTTAAAAAATAGTCATAGTAATCCAACAAACATTGTTCCCACTAATAAAGTAATGTCATGCAATGTAAAGTATTACTACTAATAAAAACTGACCGAAATTAGAATTTAAAAAAAGCTGCCATGCCAACACCAATGATACAATTACTTTTTACTGCTACTTACAAGAACGAATTTGGTAAGCATTAACATTTAGTATCAGCATCTAATAAGCAAAAAAGCTATGAAGCAAGTTCAGTAGAATGGTTCTTCAAAATTAAATTCTTTCTACTTTCAAATGCATTTTTGAACTCAAAACATAAAATTCAAAATTCTCATTAATAATCAAAATGAAAACGTGTATCAATGCATCTTGTCATCAAACATGACGAAACAGATGACAATGAAGGATAAATGGGGGTATGAAGAGAGGAATATGAGAGTTATTAAACAGAAAATTGTCACAGTTTGATGGCTCTTAGTTCAATCCCTGTACAGAGAAGTACATTTTCACTTCAAATCATATCCAAAAATAAATTCCACAAAACAAAATCTGGTTATTATTATTATAGTGTTGCTTTAATATTTCTAAAGTGTATATCAAAGAAATGGAAATAACCATTTTTTTTTTTTTTACCAAGAAACAAATGAATATTATGATGGATCCTTCATATTCATATAGTTTTCTTTCCTTAGACTATGTTTGATATTTGTGTGCTGCTATAAGACAATCCCATCCCCACAGAAACCATCCCAAATTAATACTGGACAGGAAGTAAATAGACAAGTTCGGCTTCATCGAATACCAAAAGTTGCATTGCTATTTTATGTAGGTGTGAAAACCTTGAAAGGCAAAGGATTTTTGACGAAATTTGTAAAAGTGTTTGGATCAACTATATGTGAGATACCCCAATTTGTAAGATCTTTAGCTGTGAATCCACTTGCCATTTGCAGATAGCTTTAGGAACAAGATAATATTAACAATGTCTTGTAATTAGCCAGTTAGTAATGCTTTAAGTGCCGATGCCAATGCTTAACAATGTCTAACAGTTATAAAGCACATGTTCTATTAGTCTTTCAGTAACTTTGTCTTATAACTAAACCACCTGTAACCTGTTGAATCAGGATTTCTTATATTATTTAATATTTAGAAATTGACAAATAGTTTCTTAAATATTTGCAAATTCAAAATAACAGTTGCTTCTGTTTTCAAAAAGGCATACAAATCCAGGTTGTTAGTGTTATATAGATCAGCAGTTATAGCTGCATTCACACATATTTATGAAACTCTCGAGATGTCATAAGAATTTCCACGCTTTTGCTTGCTTTTAAATAAATATTTACTTGGAAATAAATGATTCATAAAATGGGTTTATATTTTCAAGATAATTCCAAAAGTTACCATTCATACTTTATGACGACATCCATTTTCAAGTATGCACACATTTCTTGATAAGAAGCACAATAACCATTAGACCAGCTTGACACAATAAAAAGTGTTTTCTAAACCTACTTATTCTTAAAGAAGCTATCATGTTTTCTGGCAATGCATGCGCATTTGGGAAACATTTGACAATGATATAAAAATCCGACAATGCCCATGTAACAATTTTTTAAATTTTTACCTCTTAGCAGCTCTTTTTCCAGATGAAAAGGGATTATAAAGTTTTCACATGTCTGAATTCCCTATATACCAAATTTCAAGTCGGCACATTCAAAATTCTTTGAGTATATAGGTTGAGAAGTGTCCTGACACGTGCACGCACACACACATTCTCACTTTTATAGACATATAGATTATATCTCTGAATGTTTATAAGTGAAATATTCGGAAAATGGGATCTTTTCACTTGATTCGGTCTGTTTAACAGCAATTCAATTCTTTTGGAATTATTCAATACCTCTTTTATACAATGAATTGAGTGCAAGTTGTTATTTCACCAATAGCTGGAGAAGGGGATCATAAGTATTAATGTGAAAAAACGCACAATAGATCCGATAGGATTCATATGCAGAATGACTAATTCCATAGTCTAACAGTATCCATTAGGTCAATCATGTTTCCTCAGAATCTTTCAACAGAAACACGTTTATAATTATAAAAGATGGCCTTAGATTTGCCCAGTTTAAAGTTGGCAACTGGAGGTGCATTGTTGGTACTTTTTAGATCTGTGGTTAATGATTGTTATGCAACAATAATAGGCATCAATAAATGTTTACTAGGATAAACTTCTAAAAACAAGTAAATTTAGAAAATACATGAAAAGATATTTTTTTTTTTTAATTTTATATATGATGTTATTTCCACTGTCCATGTATCCTACAATTTTTTTATAATACTTTGAAATTTAAATCCGAATCTTTAGTCTCAAAATTAAAATTCTGTTTTGTTTTTTTTTTAAGAAAAAGGAGCTTGTTAAAAATTAAAAATAAAATTAATTTTAAAAATTGAAAAATATTTTTTTAATATTTAAAAAATTAACTAAATAATTTTGCATCTTCAAAATTGAAATACAAGTGAAAAATGATTGCTTATACAAAGGAAAAACAAGTGGATCACTGATTTCTGTGTAAAGATTTAAGAAAAATGTTTTCGATATGAAATTTCCGGAAAAATAAGTTATAAGTAAAAGAATGCAATCAATTCAAATCTGAAATCATTATAATTTACAAAAACTACTTATTCTTTAGGTGGTTTATTTTTAACATCATCATATTTACAATGTTTTAGCCACTGTACTCTCTGACCTTTTTCACATGCCTTTTGTTTTTGTCAGTAATATCCTGAAAATATTGAACTAAATCCTTTGTTTATTTAACAAGAGATACACATATCTGGTAATTCATATTTTTGAACATTTGTTTTTGTTAATTTGCTTTCTAACTAAAGAGCCCATTCCTTAAAAAAAATAAATTGATTCCATTAATTAAACTAATGCAATTTATCAAGCATTAAATAAAATACCAAATGGAATAAAACCCAAATTCTAATGGTCAGAATATTCCCTCTCTAACCAGTTAGCCACCCAAAATTAATCAGCATTTTTTTTTTAAATATATTACTACAGATTTTATAAATAACAAAAGAAAACAATGTTTGTTTTTTATATTTAAATAAAATCTATAACTTTGATTACAAATATGATCATACATCTCTTTATCGTAATACAAATCAGAGGCAAGGCAAGATTTGTTTTCAATTAGATTTTATTGTAGATATGACAAATTTATATCTCAAGAATGACTCAACAAATTATGACAAACTTAGTATCAAACTGAGCTAACAGGGAATCAAAAAAGGCTTCTCTATTTGAAAATTTAGATTTTCAAGATTGTTAACACCATTCATCAAATTGAATCATCTCAAAAGTTTCTAGTGTTTTGTTTCATCATACACTTGTTTAGCTTTAAGCTTACACTGATAAACTGTAAGAACAAACTTGTCATTGAACATTATTATACAGGATGTCCAAAAAGTCACTGAAGGATTTTGAACTTAAATAGATTCTTTATTTTTTATATCTTTCTGTAATTTTAACACAATCTGACTAAAACATTGGGAAATTTAAAAAATAAAAATAAAATAAAAAATAAATAAATGCAAAATTCAAATAATCTTTGTTTATGAAAAATCATATCTTTTAAATGTTGCGCATTTCCAGATTCACATATTTGTGCTCTTTCCAAAACATTATTCATGACAGATTGCGATTTAACTCCCTTATTTCATTCCTGATGGTTTCCTTCAATTCTTGCAGGGTTTCAGATTTGTTAACATACTCTTTAAGATATCCCCTCAAGAAAAGTTGGGGTTATTCAAATCTGGGGAACATAATGGCCATTTGACATTGCCAATAGCGAGAGACTATGTTATCAAAGCATTGCCTGAGAAACTCCATGGTGTATCTTACCTTATGTGCAGTTTCCCCGTCTTGTTGGAACCATAATCCGAGCTTATTTTGAATTTGATGGTGCAGGAAGTCTGTAATCATAGTCCAGTATCTCTCTCCAGTAACACTGACAGTATTTTTCAAAAAAATAAGGTCCAATAATCTTCTCCTCCATTACTGCACACCATACAGTGCACTTTATGGGATGCAACTGCTTTTGATGAATTGCCCTTGAATTTTCAAGTTCTTGCATTTGAACTGCATATTGAACCTTTGTTTGAAAATCTTCAGGCTTCAAGTGCACTTTATAAAGAAAGAGTTTTAAACTGCGCGGAATATTGTTTAATGAGCTTTGATATATCCCAAGTTGTGTGAAGTGTTGTCGAATTGATGTTTCGCTCTCTCACACTCTTCCCTATTTTCATTTATGACGACGTTTCGAAGTCTGCCAGCTTGTGGAAGATCAAGTACAGCTCCTTGATCTTCAAATCGGCGCACAATGTTTCGAATTGTGTTGTGACTTTGGCTATCTCTTACATGAAAATGCAGTCAATAAGCTCTTTAAGTCAAAACAATTGATCTCTGATTTTTGTAAAACAATTTCAAAACTTGTGTACATTGTTCAATGCTATATTTATCCATAATTGATTTCCAAAATATTATCTGTAAAAATATCTAAAATAGAGGAAAAATAATTATTAATGGTAAAATGACAAAGATTTTCAACCCTTCAGTGACTTTTTGGACACCCTGTATAACAAACACAATAATGAATTACTCCTATGGGCAAAACATTACCAAAATAAATTATCATGATTTTATTTATTTATATATATATATATATATATATATATATATATATATGACTCATAGGTTATGCACTTAGATTGGATTAGATTGATTGAATCAGAAAAAAGCGAGTTTGCAAAGCCAGTTAAATGCAAAATATTAAGACAAAATCCTAAATTAGTGACTTTCTGTTTGCTATACCTCCCTTTTCTCTCTCTGCTACAGGTTAAATAACATTACTACTTGTGATGTTATTCACTTTCATTTAAAATAAACTATTCCAATCTTTTTATTCTTTCCTGTCTTTATTATTTTCATATGAAATATACACGAGAATGACACATACTGCATAAAATAAGAGCATGAGAGTCAAACAATATAAAGCAAGAGAGGGTGAAAGTGATAGACAGTAACTTTGTAAGAAGTAGGTTACCTGGTGAGTTAATTGCAAATTAAGGCAGAGAGTAATTAAAATAGAATTTTTTTCAAACATAACCTAATCTCCAAATTAAATATTTTAGTGCATATATTGTGTGATCAAAATATTAATCACACAAAACATCTGACAAATATTCTTTATAGGAAAACATTTTATTAAAACGAATGTTAATTGACTCAACTTTAGTATTATAATAGATATACTACACTCTTTGAGGATGTATTTCCATTTTTAATATTCTACCAATTTAACTAACGTACAGAATAATTATGTGTGTGTGTGCGTGTGAGACAATATACATTCACATTAGACCCTTTGCATAATTACTTGGTGTTTGCTCAGAGATGTACTGCTGATCTCCTTTTTACATTGTATTCTGCAGTCTCGAATGTGCTGCCTCAGAATTGTGTGAATGAATATGTATCATTGTCACATTTTCAAAGTCTGTATTAGTAAACTATCGTGATGTTTCTAAGTTTTATGAATTCCTTAATTAGCTTAGTAGCCTCTGTCTATTGCTAACGTTTTAATGACCATGGCTTAATAAAGGAAAGAAAATAAATTTTGAAAGATTTATTAAATGTTGTAGACTTCTAAGGTTGTACCATTTTTAAGATAACAGAATTGTTTTAATTTTCTTCAATGCAGATACTGATGAGGCAAAAATCATCAAACTGTACTATTTCTAATATATAATATCAATTGTTAATTAACTTTACAATACTAATTTCTCACAATTGCAGAATAGTAAATTTAAAACATCAAACACATTTTTTTTTAATTAAATTTTTTGCAATTTGGTCATTAAAACTATTTTAATGTATACATCAATACAATCACACTATTTTTTCCTCAATTTCGATTTTATAAATAATTGTCATTTTATTATTCATTTTTAAAAAGAAATGGTAGTTATTCATTTTTAAAAAGAAATGGTAGTTATTCATTTTTTTAAGAAATCTTTTGGCCAGTCTGCCTTTAAGAAACTGTAATAAACTAAATTAAGTAGCTACGGTGGGTATGTAATGATAAATCTGTAATGTTGATGTAAAAATTGGAAGGAGGTAGGGATGAAGATGAAATAAATTTAATAAAATAGGATTACAGTTAAAATTTTGTGAAAAAGAATGAAAATAGAAAAAAAAAAAAGAATTTACCAAAAGTGAAAACTGAATTAGGTCATTTTAAATGGAAAATTGGCACCTTATAATATATATACAAATTATTTCAATTTTATATATATATATCTTACTAAGAATAGAAGTTGAATAAGAAAATTCTTACCTCTCCGACCAACATTTCATAGATAAGGACTCCAAGGCCCCACCAATCAACACATCGTGTATAAGAAGTTTCTGTCAAAACTTCTGGAGCCAAAAACTCTGGGGTTCCGCAGAATGTTGTGGTTCTATCACCAAAACCCATTCCTTCTTTACACAAACCAAAGTCGGCAATCTTCAAATATCCTTCTTTGTCAAGAAGAAGGTTGTCCAGTTTCAGATCTCTGAGAAAGGAAAAAAGATAAAGATAAAGTGGTTTTGTTTATTGGCACATCAACCCTTTTCGATCATATTATACTGAATCCTTTCCTTTGCAGATGTGGAGCCTGTGAAAATTTCAGTTAATTATTGAAAACTGATTCTCTATTTACGATTCATTTGTATCACTTAATTCAATCTAACAAAATAATTTTCCACTCCCATATGAATTACTCTCATCCATATTGTGTGTGTGTGTGTGTGTGTGTATATATATATATATATCTCGCTTGCATGTTGTTATACAACCACTTCCATGTGTAAACTAAAGTTTTTTGGGGGTTTTTTTACATATGTACAAAGATGGAAGACTGATAAGTATTAATGTATACATTTTAGTACTTACACATTAATTTATAAATTTTGAATCCATTGCAAATAAATTTTGATTAAAAAATCAGTAAAATTTTCCATTTTTAATGTTTTTGTTTTTTTTAATAAAAATATTATAAAGGAATTATTTCCATTAAGTTATTATTTGTAGATAATTTCATTGTTGGTCACTTTACAGAGCTTTTGAGACAAACCAACTGAAATAACATGCATACTTTCCTAAGACCAGTTCTCTAGCTGACCAAGAAATCTTTTCTAAACTTAACATCAGACAAATTTTATCTCCTATACATAATTATGGTATGGCCATTTTTTGGTTATTATGAAGATAAGAATTTGTTACTTGTATGGCAATCCAAATAACAAATCCTTATCTTCAAAAAACATTGTACACCTGGAGTGAGTTCAACAGTTGGCAACCAGGATGATAACAGGACTCTCCACACTTACATACAATGAACACTCCAAAGATGTAAATCTGTTCCCACTTGAATAGCACAGTGCAAAGGGACTTAATCATGACAAATCTTTAACAGGAATTTAAATTTATCTTTTAAGAAGATTTTCACTCCAGCACCAAGTTGTAGTTTTTGCAGGCACACACAAAAACATAACTTATCCCAATAGAAAAAAAGACAGTATTCTATGTTCATGTTTCTGCTCTGTGGAACAGCTTGCCAGAGAAGGTAATCGCAATGACTACCACATGAAGGTTCAAAGTGATCTTGGACAAACATTCAGATTTTCCATCCTTTTTTTTATGGAGTATTGCATTTTGCTACTTTGGGCCAAATAAATTTAATTTTATTAACCGATTGATTGAGACATTATCCAAACTTCTAACTTTTTACTTGAGAATTGACTTTTAACAAAAGAAATTTATTTACAAAAACCAAATAGATTGAGAAGTAATTGGTGTTCAAGATACCTTGAAAACTAATCACTTTTATTTTGCTTTTTATAGATTAAAAGCTATCAAACTCAAACATTACTCGAATGTGTTTTTAGTTTAGTAAAAAATATTAATTTCTCAAAATAATAAAATCTAAGAGATTAATGCTTTTGTTAATTTTAATAAAGAATTTTTAGATATAATAATGAGCATTTAAGTAATTTTCAGAAATGTAATCCTTACCAAGACATGAGTATTTGTTCATACTTTAATAGATAAAATGAAGGGATCATAATCTTAAAATTTATATATATATATATATATATATATATCTGTAAATAAATAACTAGACTTGTTAGAAATAGAATTGTACTCTTCTCTAATTTGAAAGTTGGAGTGGCAAATTGGAACAGAAAATGAAAGTTGAATCTTTCAGTGGAAGTCAAATTTTTTCATAAAAATCTGACAGTAAATAATCTTGATTTTTCACAAAATGGCAAAACAACATTTAGTCTAAATCTGCAGTGAGTAGTTTGGCCTCACAAACAAAAATCTGAAATTGTTATGAATATAAACAGCCTTGAAGTTTAAAAATGTAAGATGTAAAATAATTAATGACAAAAATAAAAGGAAAATATGAGTGCTTTGAAGAATAAGAGAATGTGACAATTCCTGAATCTATGGGAAAAAATAAAGTGGGCAGAATGCTACATATATACCACATTTTTTAGACAGACAAGACAGATGGCTCAAGATACTGAGGAAGTGACAGGAAGAGACAAACTTCAAAATGATTTGACACATGTGCAATTAGCATTAGCTTAAAAGTAATTATTCAATTTGCTGATGAAACTTTGTGACTCTTTACTGATTTACTCATCATCACGAGAAATGTTACACATAATTAAAGCTTTGTAAATATTCTATTATTTGCTATTAATAAATCCAGCATTAATCACCAAAAGTTGGCTTTGCTTTCTTCTTTCAACCAGAGAGATACTTTTTTTATTTCAGTTAAACCAACTACAATTAGACAAATAGGTATCAACCATTCAACTTGTTTGAACTGGTAAAATGGCCAACTCAATGCCATAGCCATCATATTAATGATTTCATCTTAGGATAGAAAATTGCAGATTTGGCAACTATCGATTATTTTGAGTTCAGCTTGGTTTGATAATTCATCATGAAGAGACTGACACATGAGCAGTGTTTGCAAATTATGCAAATTTATTTTGAAAATCAGTTTGAAACATTTGATGAATGAATAATTTCACAAAATGTACCTGTCAACTGGTCACCTTGTTCATGCAATTTATCCCTATAATTATTTTCCTTGGGATATGTAAATTCCCATGTCTATGCTGATAAACCAGATACAATAAACCACTTAAAAGACAACATCCAACACATTGCCAGAATACAGCCTAAATTAATAGAATTTGTGAAAATCAAACCTCTATATTATGCCATGTATACACAAGCCACAGGAGCTATATGGCTAAAATTGTATTTTAATTATAAATGCCAAAAATTAATCTTTGGAATAAACCATATATTTGTATAATAAAAATATTTTTATGAGATTAATTTTAATTTAAAATTTGCTGCTTCTAAAAAAAATATATATATATAAACATTTATGTCAACTTTATAGAGACATGCCTCTTACCTGTAGACTATGTTATGCTCATGAAGGTATTGCAGACCAAGCACGACACAGGCCGCATAGAACACTGTCCGCGATTCAGTGAATACGTCACTGTGGATATGCATCATCAGATCACCTCCACAAGCATACTCCATTACAAACACGACATGTTGCTGAAAAAAGAAAATAAATAAGCACTTAATACAAGGTAACAACTTTTCTAATTTTAAATCATTTCAAATAAAACCAATAATATAATTCAATTAAGAATATTGTCTGTATGTGTTGTGAAAAAATGGAATTACTCATCTCTTTCGATGTTTCAGCTGTAAATTATGAACTTGTCTATAGACATGTATAAGAGCATTAATTGGTCATTCTTGTATTGTAGGTTTCTGCAAAACCTATAGATCTGCCATTCATATTAATAAATCTTTCTAATGCAATTTGCATATTTTTATTTAAGAGATTCTTACTTTGAAAATGCAGGAACCAATCACAAATATATGCATTATTTTAAAATCAGTTTCTGCCCTTCTAGTAAATTTATTTAATCTCAAAACACCATAGCATTAAATTAGATACCAAGTACTGTAACATAACTAAAAGCTTATTTTTTTATTAAAATTATTAAAAAAAATAGAATCTTGATAGATAGATGAAATTGAATGAAAAAAAAAAACAATGGTAATCACATGCATTTAGAAACTAAATAACTATCATCTAAATGTCAATATTTTATTTTATAGTGATTAGTCAATTTTTTTTTTACAGTAATGACTACAAAAAGAGAAGTTTTGCTTCAATATTTATATCAATAGTGCTCAATACATGAGTAAAGTACAGTAGTATGAAAATATCTTCATGACAAGAACGGGCTTCATACACAAAAGTGGTTTTCACTTCAAAATAGTTCATCTGGTGTGAATGTTAATTTTTAATTTCATTATTTTAATATATTGCTATTGAGTATTATCTATTTTTATTTCTTATTGTTATCATTAATATTATTGTCATTACTTATTTTGATTATCAACATTTATGATTTTATGTAATCTTTCCTCAACTTCTGTTTAGCGTAAGTTTTAAACTGTAAATTTTTAACTTTCTATTTAAATAGGTTGGGGAATGATTTCTTAAAATAATTCTATAAGTACAAATATCTTCAATTTAGTTAAGTTTTTCCTGATCTATTTCTTCTGCTATTACTAAGTACACCTTTTTTAAAAAACATGTTATGAAGAAAAATCATTTTCATAGTAAAGATATTCATTGTTATGAACAATTTTTATAACAAATTTCTTAAATATTTGGAAATGTTTACATCTTTTTTTTTTTTTTTTACATTAAAGATAAAATATTGCAAAATTATTAAAATTAACATTTATACTTCAATATTGTTAAATAGTAGAATTCAGATGGTAAAAAGTAAAAAGAAAACATTTTTAAACAATTCAATTGTTATTCAATATCTAGCCATGTTGGCATTGACCATGATTAAAAGAATGTCAAAAAAAAGAAAGAAAAAATCACTCATCCCCAATTAGAGAATAAACGTGTGTACTATACAAGTCTGTATTAAGACTCACCAGGATTTTAAATTATTTCAATAGTATGAATGTGATTTTCTAAAACTGATTTAATTTTAATAAAATAGGCCTTCATCTTTTAGTTCCTCTCTTTCTGATTCTTTGAATAATCTTCCTACCTATTGTTAAATCACAATACATACTAAATTAAACCAATTTTGTACTAAATTATTTTAACATCAGATTACAAAAGGTAAGTGACACTGAGTTTCATCACTAATTAGATGGATGACCATTAGATGGTACTGTAAATATTCTAACTAAGTGCATAAATCATACTCCTTGCTGGAAGTAGTGTGACAGACCGCAGACAAAAAGGTGTCTTGTTGCAGACTTTTTCTTTTTTTTTTTTTTACACAGTGGTCACCACTTATCAAGGCCCGGAAGCCACTCAGGGATAAGGGTTATTGCAAGTACAGTACGTTAGTGTGGAGATTTGATGAAGTGTTTACTTAAGGGGGCGGTTCATTAGGAATTTGTTAACGTTGGACTTGAAGACATCCAAGTTGTAGTCAGGTGGGAAGCAAGCAGATGGAACAGAGTTCCACAGGCGTGCAGTTCTAAGAAAGAAGCTATGTTCATGGAATCCACGTTTTGATTTAGGCACAGATAAAGAGTGAGGGAAATTTTTCACAGTGGGTTCAGCTAGACGGGTGTTTTTCGTGAAAGATTGGCGAGGGGGGACCAGAGATTGGAGTTCAGACGAGCACCTGCCATGGAAATAACGATAAAACAAGGATAGGCTCGCAATGTCTCTTCTGTGGGAGAGAGGTTGCAGGGTAGAGAAAAGGGCATCCCCCACTAAGCCATGAAGTCTATTTTGTACTCTATCAAGGCAAGATAGGCTGTTTTTAGCAGCTCCTGCCCAGATATGGCAGCAGTATTCCATCCTTGGACGTACTTGGCTTTTATATAGATAGAGAATTGCATCAGTAATGAGATATCTTCTGGAGCGGTAGAAGGATCCCACCATCTTTCCAGCAACCTTGGCAACAGACTTGATGTACGTGTTCCATTTCAGATCAGGAGTAAAGGTCAAACCCAGAAGCTTGTCAAATCACGGGGCCTCTCCCAGACGAGAGCCATCCATCACAATTGATGCTAGATGGGGATCAGAGCGTTGATGATGTAAGGATAGGAGTTTGGTTTTAGATGCATTAAAGGTAATCAACCACCTCTTCCCCTACTGAACCACGCGCTCGAGATCAGAGGAGAGAGAATCAGAGAGAACTTTGTCATTTACAGCCTTTGATGTGTTGCCGTAGATGGTCGTGTCATCAGCATAGATGTCAACAAATGATTTAAGTATGGGTTTAGAGAGGTCATTGATGTAGATCAGAAAGAGAGTTGGGTCCAGGATTGACCCTTCAGGGACTCCAGCATTAATACTGCAGGCCTCTGATTTTTGTCCATCGACCACTACTCTTATGAGCCTATCGGAGAGAAATGATTTAATGATTGAGAAAACATTTCCAGTTATACCGTAGCTGGAAATCTTGTGAAGTAGACCCTTATGCCATACCTTGTTGAAGGCCTTTGATATGTCAAGAGCAATTGCCCTAGAAAGGAAGCCTTTGTCAAGAGATTCACTAATCCTGTGAGATATAACCGCTAGCACATCTGCGGTAGATCTTGCAGAACGGAAACCATATTGTGTGTCACTAAGAAGGTTATTTCTGCTGAGGTGGTTGACTATTTCTCTATTTAATATGGATTCCAGCAACTTACTCATAACACACAGGAGACTTATTGGTCTTTACTGAGAGAGAGATGACTTATCACCTGAATTCTTAAATACAGGGCATACTGATAAGATTTTCCAGGGTGTCAGAAAGCACTTCTCCTTAAGGCAGCGCTTAAACTGTTTCGTAAGTATGGGGGCAAGTTCTGGTTGAAGCTTTTTTAACACTATAATTGGGATGCCGTCAGGGCCAGTTGCTTTACTGGAATCTAGGTTCTTGATTAGCTTGGCGACCTCATGCACGGATATTTGTATGTTACCTAGCGTGTTCTGTGTTATAGGAGGAAATATGGGGAGTTGATGGCCTTCGTCGCATAGGGTAGAATTAGCTGCAAAGTTCTTTGCAAATAGTTTGGCCTTGTCTGATGCTGACGAGATGACCTCTGGTCCATTGATAATGGTTGGGATAGAACGCACACTTCTGTTCAGGATCCTATTTGTTATTTGCCAAAACTGGTGGGAACCAAGCCGCTGATCAGCTACCTTGGATTTAACAGACTGGACATATAGCTCTCTTGCATTTTTTATTACTCTTTTACAGTGGTTGCTGGCAGTCCTGAAAGCAGCTTTAGTCTCAGTGCATCTATTACGTTGGTAGTTATGGAAAAAGTGATTTCTGTGCGCGATAGCAGCAGCACATTCTGGGGAGAACCATGGCTGGCTGTTAGGTTTTTGTTGGAATTTTTTAGATGGTATGAATTAACCATTCGGTCAGATCTGATACTATAGAGGACACTTCCTTTTTAAACATGGAGTGCAGAGGTAAATCAGATATGAATGTATGGAAGCTATGCCAGTCAGCCATAGAGCATCGGTATACAGTACGGTGGAGGGGTACGTCTAGGGACTTATTACATTTCGTTTTTATCTTAACTGATATGACGGAGTGGTCGGAGGATCCTAAAGGAGAGTGAACGGAACATGAACATAGCTCAGGGGAAGTTGAGAGAAAAAGGTCTAGGAGGCTTGCATATTGACCGGGTGTATCGGGCACACGGGTGGGTTCGCAAACAATCTGAGTGAGGTCATAAGCAATGGCAAAATCATGACAAAACCTCCCCTCATGGTTTGTCTTATTTGAATGGGTCAGCCATTCCACGTTATGGATGTTGAAGTCACCACAGATGTGGATGTTAGCCGAGGGATGTGCAGACAGGATGTGATCTATTTTCTCAGATATGCTCTTAAAGATAGTAACTCCGCTATGGTGCTATGGTTTAGTCTATCAATCTCGTTTTTAAGGAATAAGAAGATCATTAAGAACTGATCCTCTCACTTTTTAGATTAGGAAATTCACTCACTGCTGCATTTTTAAATCATAGAGGGATAAAATCACGTTTTTACATAAATTTGATTTTCTGTAAAGAATAAAAGCTCAACTCACCCTAGTTTGGAAGCAAGCAAATAGGTTGACTAAGAACGGATGTTTCGTGGAATTGATAACCTCAAAGATTCTCCGTTCAGACATCAAGCTTTCCACCTCGTCCCTTTGAATAATATCTGTCTTTTTAAGGGCTTTCAGGGCATAATAATCACCAGAATTCTTGTATTCAGCCAATATAACCTGAAAAAAAAGGAAAAATTGTTTTTATTAAAAATACATAAATTGTGACAGCAATGTAGGTGGATATAAATGCTAGTTCACATGCAAGGATAACACTGACGAAATGTTATCTCTATTTTTAATTTAAACATGATAGACCAACTGGCAGACAGTGCCTTTCAGATATGCAAAAATGCATCTATAAATAATAAGTATAAGCTTTTTTTGTCTTACCAGGAAAGTTTTTGTAGAATTAGTTGACCTCATCTCTTTAAATAGTTAAAAAAAAAAATAATTAATCAAGAAAAATAAGAGGGAAACTTTTGCTGTGTACATAATTTCATGTTTACCTAAAAATCACACATTTAATTATTAAGCATGTTACATCTTAACATTTTTCATGAATTACACACAAAAAAATCTTCAATTTGTTATGTAATTTAAAGAATTTATATTTATTGAGATTTCAGTAGTTGTACTCTCTGGCCTTCATCATATTTTGGTTGTCCTTGGTTACAAAGCTTTTTTGCAATTTTTATAAAAAGGTGAAATTTGAAAAACGTGAGATATTTCCAAAAATGGGAAATTGAATGTTTTGTTCTTGTCAATACAAAAAAAAAAAAAAAAAAAAAAAAATTTTAGGATGAAAGAATATCTCTATAAGCCTCATTTTTGGAGTATTACAAAGGTTGAAGAAACCAAACTATTTGTAACAGTTGTGTTGGTTGTTTGGTTAGTTGTTTTTGTTTTACGGCATATCAACTCTTTTTGGGTTATTTAATGCCGAATCCAAAGATTTTGAAGAAAAATTTTTTTAATAGAATATATTTGTTGTTTTCAAGTCGGTTTCTATTTAACCCATAGTTGGGACCCTAACAGGTACTACCACTCTGGGTCAGAGTGGACCTGGGAGCAATGGTAATTAAAGGGTGGCTCCACACTCCCTAAAGCCCGCAAGCTGGGGCCTCACGACTGGATATAGTTTAAGGTCATATCCACGACCAACAGTTGTGTGTTAAGTATAATAAAGCATGACCAAAGCGAGATACTTACCTTACCAAAATGCCCTCTTCCTAATACGCTTATAGGGCGGAAATGTGACATCTTTACTTCTTGTTTTCTATAAGAACTGGGGGTAAAATATATATATATATAAATAATTTCTATATAGAGATTATTTCTCAAAGAAATTCTAAACAAAAACAAAGAAACTCAAAGAATCTGAACAAAAACTTTTTTTCACAAACTAATTTATTAGCACATAAATGATATTGTCTTGGAATTATATTTTCAGCTATATCATTTTATCGGGAATGAGGGTTTTGTGTTTTGACAATCAAGAATCTTACATCATTTTACTGAATCTAAATCAAAAATATGGAGCAAACATCAAAAGTTATTAAAAAAATAGTTAAAATGCACTTTGAAAATTTAAAAATAAATAAAAAATATTCTTTATTATTAAAACAAACTTACGAAAATTAAAGATTAACAAAGATAAAATATTCAAATATTCAAGTCAATTTGATTGCAATCTTTTGAGAGTTCGATTTTTTTTTATTTCATCTACATTTTTTTGCTTCAAACTGTTACTTACATTATATTTCAGATCATGACAAATTTCTATTCACCCCCCCCCCCACACACACACACACTCAAATATAGACAAAATCAACTCTTGGTCAAAGTAAAAAATTAATTCATAATTATGTTCAATAACTATATTTCAATTTAATATAACCATTGTTTCCTTCATGAGTGAGAGAAAAGTATTCAAGCAACTTCAATCCTGGTCTACAAGAAAAAAGGCAGATGATAAATACAATCCCCCCCCCCCTGCTCAGACAACATGACTAATGAGGTTGATCATTCCTAAGTACATTGTATTTTTTTTTTTTAAACTTATGTTACCTGTTATATCTGGAATTCATTCCTGAGCCCCACCTTTAGTGGAATTGCAATTATAAAGCTTAATATGAAATGACACGCGGCCTTCTTTTCAAATTGATAGGCGGTGGCTCAAACCACATCAAGTGATGGACCAGAAACCAGACAAGGACAGTCTTCCTGTTAAGGGTTAGCTGTTCGATAACAGGAAGAACAGTTTCACAACAATAATGGCAGAATCAGATTGTACAGAAATTGATTCTGGAAGCCTGAATTTATGTGGTCAATTAATGCATTTAAAATGGAAGTAATACAATGTATATCAAATTAAAGCAATATCCATGACAATCCTTAACAGATGCCAAAAAAGTTTTTATTCTTACAAGCTAAGTAACCATTCACATTCATTGACAATGGTCTTCATGCATTTTTCTTTATTTTGGTGAATTAATCAATGGCAATAAAACATGGACAGATATTCTTAAGGTGTGTTTATTCAATTTATAGTAATTACAAATGAAAATGCTATTTTAAACTTCAGCATGACAGACCAATGAAAATGCTATGTCAAACTTCAGCATGACAGACCAATGAAAATGCTATGTCAAACTTCAGCATGACAGACCAATGAAAATGCTATGTCAAACTTCAGCATGACAGACCAATGAAAATGCTATGTCAAACTTCAGCATGACAGACCAATGAAAATGCTATGTCAAACTTCAGCATGACAGACCAATGAAAATGCTATGTCAAACTTCAGCATGACAGACCAATGAAAATGCTATGTCAAACTTCAGCATGACAGACCAATGAAAATGCTATGTCAAACTTCAGCATGACAGACCAATGAAAATGCTATGTCAAACTTCAGCATGACAGACCAATGAAAATGCTATGTCAAACTTAAGCATGACAGACCAATGAAAATGCTATGTCAAACTTAAGCATGACAGACCAATGAAAATGCTATGTCAAACTTAAGCATGACAGACCAATGAAAATGCTATGTCAAACTTAAGCATGACAGACCAATGAAAATGCTATGTCAAACTTAAGCATGACAGACCAATGAAAATGCTATGTCAAACTTAAGCATGACAGACCAATGAAAATGCTATGTCAAACTTAAGCATGACAGACCAATGAAAATGCTATGTCAAACTTAAGCATGACAGACCAATGAAAATGCTATGTCAAACTTAAGCATGACAGACCAATGAAAATGCTATGTCAAACTTGGGCATGACAGACCAATGAAAATGCTATTTCAAACTTGGGCATGACAGACCAATGAAAATGCTATTTCAAACTTAGGCATGACAGACCAATGAAAATGCTATTTCAAACTTAGGCATGACAGACCAATGAAAATGCTATTTCAAACTTAGGCATGACAGACCAATGAAAATGCTATTTCCAACTTAAGCATGACAGACCAATGAAAATGCTATGTCAAACTTAAGCATGACAGACCAATGAAAATGCTATTTCAAACTTAAGCGTAACAGACCAAACAATGACCAAAGCATCTAGAGACGTTTGAGCACATCTAAAATAAGATATGTCCATTCAATTTGCACATTCAGTTATGAAAATGCCATTTCAAACAAAGTATGGCAGACCAATTGACTAAAGCTCTCAGATGTGAGGATGTATTTATTACTAAAAAACTTTCATTTTGTTTTTTATGGATTATTTGTACATTGATAAAAAATTAGACTTTATATATAGGGTGAAACGATAAAATTGTCACCCTAGAAAAGACAACATGATTCCATTTCTGTTTGATGAAAACCGGTTTCCTTTTTTTTTTTTATTGCAAACATCTACTAGTTGGCTAGAGCGATAGGAGCCTTCTATCATGCTTGAAAGTGATACAATGTTCAATGAGTGAGATAGCATATGTGCCGCTGTACAACTCATACTCTCTACCAATTTAAGTTATGCATCGCTGTATTGCCACGAATAACAAGGACGTGCCTAGGATGATGAAAACAAAGTTTCCTGCCACGGTTATAGTCATTGGTGTAGTTTCAAGTGAGGGCCACATCATCCCATCTCACATTTTTTGAAGTTGGCTTGAAAGTCAACACTAAAGTGTACCTGGATGTACTGATGATCCTCTGGTGCAATCAAGTGGCTGCTGGCAGATCCTGGGTATGGCAGTAGGACTTGGCACCAGCCTACAAGTCCACCAAAGAGTTTAGCTTCAGAAGGAGTACTACAACTTTGTACTTTTCTCTCACTGAACCCTTTCCCTCCTCTCCCCGAACCTGAACCCATTCGACTACTTCGCTTGGTCATACGTTGAGAACATCACCAACATGACCTCCCACAACACCAAAGCTAGCCCGATCATTGCCATCTGTCGAGTATTCACCAAGCTCCCACCAGCACTTGTGGAAAAGGCGTGCTCTCAGTTCCAGACCAATATCAAGGTGGTAATTGAGGCTGAAGGCAGCTACATTGAATAGATGTCAGGTCTACTACATAATCAAGTTACCTGAATTGATTTTTTCAATAAAAGTTTTAAAATAAAGCTGTAGTGTTGTTTTCTTTAGGGTGACAATTTTATCATTTCACCCTGTACATAATAGTTTGTATTTTTTTACTAACAGATTTTCTAACTTCTATATTTTTTAACTTAAATTTTTTTTTATATATTTATATACAAAACATTGTATTCTGATATATCAATCTTTTCATATTTGAATGTAGGTATTTTTAGAAAAAAAAATGAAACCCAACTTACTCTGTGGACAGGGATTTACTCTTTACTTCTGTAGGTGGGTCTAACAATGGTGGAGTTTTTCTGTTTATAACAGGAATTACTGAATTGTCCAAAATTGTATGGGAATTACTATGTTCAGTGATTAGATCATCTGGAAGAAAGTCGAACGATGATAATGCATCCTGAAACAAAGTAAAAAAAAAAAAAAAAGACTAAACAATCACCAAGTAGAAAAGAATAAATTTGACATTACAAGAAAAATATATAATAATAGAATTAAACTGTACGGTGGTGGGGAGGGGTTACTATCAAATCATATGGGTCAGAATAGACATGAAAATAAATCGTTAAACTTACTATTACAACATTCTTTATTCCTTATAAAAATGGATTTTATTTTCTTCCATTTTCATTTTAGAGATATGAACTAGTTTTACTTTCAATTCTTTTAGAAATTAAAAGCAACCAGAGTTAGTTTGAATAAGTTAATAAACATACAAAGAGCTCAATATACTTTTGGATAGAGCTTTATAATAATAATTAATCATTAAAAGGGTTTATCTTAACACATTACTGTAGTTTCAAAGCAGAATTTGATCTGCCATAAAACTGCAGTAAAGTGCTAAGGTAAGCCTCTTAATTAGCATATATATATATATATAACATGAAAATTAACTTCTTAAAACTAAGCTAAATCAAGACTGCACACACAGATGGCTGAATATGATAACAGAAAGTGATAGAAATAAACATTTATTATTTGATGTCACTATATTTTTATGTATCAACAATATGCTTGTAATACTATAAGATCATTTTATAATTTGTGTGTGCGTGGTTTGTTAGTTTGCATTTTGTAAATATATCCCAAGCTTATAGTAATGAGTGTAATACTATAGAGTTTTTTTTTTTTTTTTTGGGGGGGGGTATCCTACCAGATTCTAAATATATAAATATATACCTGTTATCTAAGAGACTTCAACAGTAATCTTTTTAGGATTCTAACTATCTCTTTAAGTGCAATTGTTTGGGTCTCTCTTGCATTTGATTCACCAAGTATATTTGACAAGTATTTACAATAATTTTTTTTCATGGCTCCTATGATTACTGCGATGATTAGGATCTTCCTATGATTTTAGTTGCTTTTCATGTGGTCCATAAAACCTTTGTATTTAGTAAACATCTCTCATATCTGTTGAAGTCAGCACCATTAGGATCACTGAATTCAAATAGGATTGCTTCTGTATGCATGAATCTATTTGTCTGAAAAACTATATAATTGCATTTGAATGTGTTCTTTTCCAAAATATTTTTTATTTTTTGTTTTTTTTTTCAATGATTTTGATGATTTACTTTCTAATAAGTGAATTAGCAAATAAATTTAATACGTCTCAATAGAAAAAACATTTAAATTTAGTTTAGTAAATATTTTGAATAATAGGTTTAATTTATGTTAGGTTATTTGACTCTGAAGAAAGAGTTGAGTTGAAACCTTGGAAATATTGTTGTACAATATTATTATCATTACATATACATTTTTATCATTCAAAATTAAAGGTGTGAGTGCTGATTAAAATAGAATATGCACAAGAAACATCATGGATAAGATTGTAACAAAAGTTCTGTATTTTTTCAAGCTCAATAAAACATATATAAGAGAGAGAGCAAATGAAAATATATATCTACAAAATTATATCAGTTCCATGAATTCAACATTAACAAAATCTTATTAATTTTATTCCAGCAAATCTTTTTATGCACCAATTCCATAACATCAGATCTCCTCTTTGTTTAATATACTACTTATTCTAACAAATTTTTTTTATTACTAATTTTCTTATTAATATTTGTATGTTTGTGTTTCCCTCATGACTGTTTTTCATGACTTATTTACTGGCTATATTCTAAATCTTATATATCTATAGGATAGCGTGTGCATTATTTATTTTGCATGTCATAGTTACATCCGAGTGACCTTCCATTTTTTGTAATAAATAATTTTACCAAGATTTCTTTAAGTTTTAGTTTTGATTCTAGCTGATGGCACTCCAGTAATCTATTTTTTTTATAAATAATTTTATCAAGAATTCTTCATAAGTTTTGGTTTCGATTATAGTTGAAGGAACTCAAGTTTATATATATACATATATATATATATATATATATATAGTTAGTAATTTATAAAATATATATGGCGATTAAGCTACACTGAATATTCTGCGTTTCATCCAACTATAGGATTTGTCAGGCTGATGGCACTCCAGTAATCTATTTTTTTTATAAATAATTTTATCAATATATATATATATATATATATATATATATATATGTGCATGTTTTTTTTTCATAAGATTTGGTTTCGGTTCTGATTCAAGCTGATGCACCCAAGTCATATGGATACATTTTTTTTTTTTTTTTTTGAAATCGCAATTTATAATATAAAAAAAAATCGAGCATTAACTCTATAATAATATATACGAAATCTGCAAGAATTAAAATATATTTAAGCATACTTTACAACCGGGATATGCCGGGCATTCCTGCTAGATAAGATAAATTCTTTTGTAGTTTTAACAAATAAACTATAATAATATCAGAGCATCTCCATTTACGCTGAACATCTACAGAATGCCAACATCAATATTTTACATACAAAGGAGTCCCCTGTGGAATTTCTACAGGTCGCGCTAGTTTTTCTTATTATTATCTGTATGTGTTTTGTTATATGATAACTCTTCTTTTAAGAATGAATTATGCTGATGTTTTATTGTGCTTTGATTTGTGATGCAATGGAATCTGTGCTAAGGAAGAGATCTGCCGAAATTAATAAAAATTCTTTCATCTTAGAAATGATTGTATATTACAAGACTTTGTTGTTGTTAGAATTCATGGAATTGATATAAATAATATAAATATATTTCAATTTACTCTATAATAGTTCTGCTAGACCCGAAAGTTTTGAGATCGAACTGTTTTGATTCCTGCAGTATGTGGGTATATAATTTTATAGATTTTAATTAAACTCCATTGTCTTGTTCATTTATAGTTAAGTCTTGATTTCCAATCCTTCTAGACATAGAATATTAAATATCAGTTAATCAACTTTTGTTTCATCAAGGCTTCAAGGATTTTTTTTCATATTCTTTAAAAACAAAATACATACTGAAATATATGTTAATTTTGAGATTGAAAATAAAATTGTTTTTCTCTTAGATATCTATGTATTTCTCTCATTATGTTGATTTGATCACTAATATTAATTTCTTTCTGAGCAGAAAGAGTGACTTTTCAGTGTGGCCATCTAATTCACATCCACATGTTTGTACATACCACAAACATATGTAAATTAGATAAAATAAGTCTCTTTACTTCTGTAAAATTATAATAAGGAATAAGAATGCAAAGAAACATTTTTAATTATGCAAGGAGAATATTTTAACAGGTATGTTACAGTTCATAAATTTTTTAATGAAATCAAAGTACATATATGATAGTTGTTGTAGCCCAATAAGTTTTGGGTATTTCTAGTTTTATTTATATTATACACACACACATACAACAGATGTATGCAGTTGCTTACATCATCCCCATTTTCTTGTATGCCCTCTTTCCATCTTTTAGTAAACATTTTAATGCCACATTCATAAAATTCCATTTTTCCATTCAAAATCTAATTTTAAATTTCTTTACAAAGTTTTAGTCCACTCAAATGAGTTTGCAAAGTTTTAAAGAGATGATAATCAGTTGGTGTGAGGTCTGGAGATTATGGTGACTGATGCATAATTTTCCCCAGGCATGTTTTTAGAATATCTTTGATTGTTTGTAATACATGAATTCTACTGCCATTCTTCTGCATAACGCTACACGTTAGACAGCACAAAGAGCAAAAATATTGTTTAGGAAGTATGAATCATCCTCCAACATAGTACCATCTCTTTAGAAGTTGGCAAAATCATTTTGGAGTGGATTAAAACTTTCAAGTGAAAAAAAAGAAAAGAAAGTGCTATTACTTATCAGTTTAAAACCAAAGAAATTTTATAAGATAGCTGGAAACAGACTATAAAGAAAAATGATTACTGATTACATAAGTCTGATATAATTTTTTTTTGTTTTATATTGCTTTATGCAGCCTGCACATTTTTGTTTTGTTTTGGTATTATATTTCTTTATTCAGCCTGGGGGGGGGGGGGACTGACACACCTGCCATTACATGATGCATTTGTAAAAGAGTGAACAAAGTTAAAATACACAATTTCAATTTCTAACCTTAATTTCATTATCTTGTGAGTTGGACTTTGGTGGTGGTGATGGTGGAATATCACTAATATTACTGTTGCTTCCTTCCAAGTCTATGGTATCTTTCTCCTGGTCAATTTCAGCTGTCACATCACAGGAGCGTGGACTGAAATCCAGCTGATGGATCGGAGGACCACGATCAGAAGCCAAAATGCCAACTGAAGAAATACAAATAATTTAGTCAAAGAATTGTACAATAAAATGTTTTTAAATAATAAAATATTTTTGAGTTTTCATTTTCATTTGTTGATTTTCATTATTAGGTCATTCAATATATAAAAAGAGGTGAATTTATAAAATATAATTTTTTAAAATAAAATTAACCAAATATTTTTTTTCAAGTATTGTTCCATAAATCTAAACTCAGTATCATTTGTAATTGGTTAATAGAAAAAATGTATCTGGCATTAATCTTGTGATATACTCGTCTTGAATTTACTCAAAATGACCAGAAATTTAACAGTGTTCCAGGTTTAAACAGAGCAGTCCATTATGAAATGATTGAAAAGTGCAAATCATGTGAAATTTAAAGAATGTTTAAGGTGTATAGAGAAACATGGTTTAGTAAAAAAAAAAATGGTTGACAAAGGAGTTAAATTGTTTTAAAAATCTAATTAGTATTCAAGATGAAGACAGAGCAGTCACGTTCACAGTGAAGAGAACAGCTGATATATGGGTGATGTCATCTTTCATCATTATTATGCAACACAAACATCAAAAATATGATATAGGAAATATTCACACTCCTCCATGTTTTCCATAGGTTTTACAACATTAAACATCACTAGGTAATTTTATGCCAAAAACATCCATATGGTTTCTATACAATATTTCAACTTATACCAACATGTTAAAGAGGACATGATGGTTTTTATATAGTTTTGGAGACATTGTAAATGATCTGTAACAATAGTTTCTATTTAAACGATAGATATAGGATTCTGTTAGATACTACCACTTCTATGTCACTCAGTTGACATGAGAAAAGTAACTAAAAGGTGTGCTCGTCCTTCCTAAAGCACCCAGACTGGTGGTTCACCATTGGATGCAGTTTTGTTTTGTAATTATGATGAACAACAGAAATGTGGAGTCTGGAACAATGAAAGACCCTATGCATATAGATTCCCTTAAAACAGATTGCAACAATGTTTCCTATTGCCAATGCCTTAGGGTATGAAAGAGAACATGAACAAGTAAAAGGGACCTTCAATCTTCCAGGGTTGTCTTTCGCATAGACAATTCAAGGTCTTATACAGCAGTGAAAACACTGGACAATATCAGTTAATTTGGTTGCAAACAACTGTCACAAGTTCCTTACAGATCAGATTTGGCCTCACTTCAATTTCCACTTATTTCCTGCACACAAAATGACTTTTTTAAAATTTACTAATGACTCACAAGTTATCCAAGCTAAAGCTTACTCAAGGATAAGCATTAATGAGATGAACATACAAATGCATCTTAAAAAATATTATGTTTTCATGTGCACGGAAACATGAAAATGCTTTTTTGGTTTCAGCAGGCTTAACTTTTTCATCATTCTTTATAAAATTAAAAAATTAAAATTAAAGAGAAAGATGTTTGAAATTTGATTTTTAAAATGTATTCTGAAAGATATTGGTTTAAAAAAAATTCAAATCAATTGGGTTGCAAATTTTCAGATGATGGTTGATAGATTATATTTGGATAATTGGGACTACTATTTGCATTTTGTCAATGTAATTTCTTACTTTCAAGTGCATTTTTTAAAACTTAGTTGTGATAGATAAAGTAACAATCAGTTCTAAGTGATAGGTTAAATGATCAATCATTATTACAGACAACAATAAACTAATAAAATAAACACTTCTCTTCTTATAACTGATAGAATGAAAATAATCTACTCCATTGGACTAAATAATGAGTTTGAAATTCTGTAATGGTTTGACAAACATTCAAAGAGATGCAAAAGAAGATTGGAGAATATATTGAAAACATTGTGAAAATAACAACCAAGATGAGAATATGTCCAAATAATCCAAACAGGGTTGCAAGTGCTGCTTTCTACCACTGAACTTATTCAATCAAGAGAACACGTGTTGTGTCTCGCAATGACATGTTTCAGCCATCTTACTTTGTCATAAGACTCATCAGCCCAAGAGAAATTCAAAACTAAAATTATTTCTAAAGTAAAAGACATGTATTCTTTACCTGATTTTTCAGTAGGGGGACTGTATACACCAGGCTCTCCGCAAGTTTGTGGGAAAGCCCTCTTCATTAAACGACCCCAGGTTGCAACATTTATATTCATTTGTCCTGGGCGCAGAAAGTTTTTACCTGAATATAAAAAAAAATAAATTTATCAGATCTGAAACTCAGAAATTAAAAATAAAAACAAATATTTAGTTCTTAGAAAAACTTTTCAATATTTTTAGTGTCAACAATGAGGTAAAAAAACAAAAAAAAAAAAAAAGGGCAAAATAAAACTTTTGTTTCAACAAAAGTCTTCGATATTTTAGTGAAAATAAGGGTGCAATTATACATTAGAGAGTGCAGTTGAAAAAAATACTGTTTTGTTTAACAGCAAACAAGAAGCATTACATATGACTTTTCCTTATAAACTTTAATTTCAGCCAAAAATTATTAATCAACAATTTAAAGGCTTCAAAACCATTTTTGAATTTCACACAATCACAAATTAATCACTGTGCCATCATTATCATCATATGATTAACATGTGTTACATGCTGGCATATATTGGATGGCAAAGACATAATATATTAAACAAATCACCTGTATTATGCCTACTTTGTGAACATGCATAATTAGGTGATTTTGACAATTTTTTAAATGATAATTTAAAGTTTATAAGACAAATTCAAATATTAGAATTCATTTGTGTTTGAAAGCCAAACAAAAATATTTTTCAATTGCTTCTATTACATATCATGGAGTCAAAATAATCATAATATCTATTCAAAAAAATATATATTTAATACCTTTTCAACATTTGCTACCTAAGTGGATTATTATTATTATTATTATTATTATTATTATTACTGTAAAATATTAGGCAAAATATTAAAAAAAAAAAAAAGCAAAATAGTGGCACTATTTTTATTGTCAAAAGGAAATGAACTATACAAACCTTTGTGTTTTGGGAATATCCTCCGTTGTCTCTGAAGTTTGGGTCTTCTTGAAATGGTAGGATTCATATATGTTATCTGAAATTACATTTATTATTATAATAGAAAATATAAAATAACTAGCAGGCCGCCAAACATTGCCCGGTCATAAAATATGTATAAATATTATACTTTAATTAATACAGATTTCTTGTTTAGGTATTAAACTTAACGTTAAATTCCTTTAAAATAAATGAAGTTAAAAAAAATACTCGAGCTGAGATCGAAACCAAAAACTAAAGCAGTGAGTCAAATATGATAACCATTAGACCAGCTTGTCATGTTCTTTAAAAAGTGTTTTCAAACCTACTTATGTTTAACATAAGGAAACTGCCATGTTTGATGACCGTGCATGTGCAGTCATGAAACTGTTGACAAATAAAAAACTGAATGACTGCCAAGTACCAATTTTTCAATTTTGACCCCTTAGAACCCCTTTTTCTGAATGAAAACCGATTAAAAAGTTTTCCACATGTCTGAAGCCCCTATATACCAAATTTCAAGTCTGTGTATTAAAAATTCATTGAGTCTATAGGTTAAGAAGTGTCCACACACACATTCTAACTTTTATAGATATACAGAAAAGTCTTTATTATATACAGTACTACAGGTTACCTGGCGTTGATCGGTCATAAAATACATATTTTAATTTATACAGAAACTGAGATGTGTATATGTGAGTCTTATGTTTTTTCTAAACAGTTCACTTCACTTCTTGTTAAAAAAGAAAAAAACATACTTGAGCTTAGATCAAAACCAAAACTTAAAAGACAGTGAATCAAGAACAATAACCATTAGGCCAGCTTGACATGATCTTTAAAATGTGTTTCAAACCTACCTATTCTTAACATAAGGAATGTGTCACATGAATGAATAATGTATGCGTATTCGTGAAACAGTTGACAAACAGATAAAAATCTGATGATCCCCATGCACCAATTTTTCAATTTTTACCCCTTAGCTGCCCTTTCCCCCAGATGAAAACTGACGAAAAAATTTTCCACATGTCTGAATACACTATATACCAAATTTCAAGTCTGTAGATCAAAAATTCATTGAGTATGTAGATGGAAAATTGTCCTCTTACACACACACACACACACACTTTTATAGATATTCTAGATTTTCCCGAATATAACAAACTTTGAAAATAGATTTTTAATTCAAGTTAGTTTTATAATGTGAAAATGAAGTGTTATGTAGTAGATATTTTATGGGAATCCTTAATTTACTCTGTATTATTTCTGTGAATTAGTTATACTCATGGATTGTGATCTCATTGGACCATATCCAGGTTTTATTAGAACTACCACATCATCACTTATTCTTAGGAAAGATTTACACAGCATCAAGAGAAAAGAAAAGGCACAAGTTTCAAAGATTATTTTATTTTTTTTGTACAACTTGAATTTGAAGCAATTTAAATGTTTGAATTATGCAAAACTAAATTTTATTCCAGATTCAAAAAATCTACTGAAATGTGACATTTAATCGGAAGTTGGGCAGTATTTTAGTTTAGCCCACCACCTTCATATTTATTTTGAGTTCAGTTTAGGTGTTTTATTTAGTATTATTTACTTTTTAATAAAAACATTGTATTCTGTGATGACGGTATATAGATACTAAATAAACTATTTAGATCTAGAGAGTCTAGTAAATCATTATTTTAATAAAATAAGTTGTTTTTTAAGCAATGCTCAACATCAATAACACAGGATTCTGTTTTAAAGGATGACATAATACTTTTGTTACTCCAGCATTTATGTCACATACAATCTTCCAGAGTTAGATGGCTAAAGTTCAGGGAAGGGTCCCTCATTGAGTGATAAAACCCTTGTTGATGATGATACAATCTTTCAGATATCTTACTACTTAGAGGATGAAATCTTCCCTTTATGACATCATAGCACAAAATAAAAGACAAGCTTATTAATATGATGCCTGAATAAATGCCAAGTAGAAATGCTTCAGGTGATAAATCATTCTCCCCTCAGAAGGATGAGGAGATAATGACAGAGGATAACACTCCTAGAACCAAACCAGAAAGATATTCCACTCTAATATAATCAGGAAAGCCCCTTGTTAAAAATTAAATGATTTTAAAATGCATATATGTCTATTTAATTTCTGATAGATGTAAATGTTGCAAGGTTTGTGTAACATTTGTTGAAATCCCTTAATCTTTAACTTTTCTTGGAAAATATGTATGCATGTTGCTGAGATGGCTATTAAACTGAATGAAACAAATACATTTTCTACCAATATGTGATGTTATTTCATATTTCCATTTTTCTCATTTAAAAATATCTCATTGCTACAGTGTAAATTTTGTTGATTCAATTGTTTTGCTATTCTAATAAAAAGTAATTAAATATTTATAATATTTTTGTTCAATTTTTCCTTTTACTAATTAATTTTATTAAAATATGAATTACTTTTCTACCATGAACATGGCCATTTAATAACAACAGCACTATGGCAGAGTATTTTGTGCAATATAGGAGAATATGTAAAACATGTTAAATGGAATATGATGGTGACGGAATTATCAGAAAAAAAAACAAAAAAAAAAACGATTCTGTTTCCAATATACAAATGAAACTGAAAGAAGAGATGGAGTAAAACTGCTCATCTTTAGTTTAGTCTATCATACACAGAAGAAGCACAATGTGCAATTAAGAAAATATATTTTATTACTTAACACATGATTTGACACAAGCTAGAATGTGAGAGAGTTATATGATTATTTTTGTACACAATGTACAAGTCCAAATAAAAATATATTAGCATTGCTTTATTCCACAAGATTTCACATTTTTTAATGCTTATTTTAGTTGATCAGCTTGTTTTATGGTACATTTTTGTTTACTCAATGCTGATCGTAAAATCATATGAAATGACTAATCGCTACCATGACATGAATATCAATTGATAAGTCAAATATATGCATGAAGCAAGATTTTTTGTGATATATTTGATTGACAATCCTTTATTAGATTAGTGCAAAAATGTTTTTTGACATGAAGTTGAACGTCAAAAACGACATTATTTCTGCACCAAACTAATAAAAGTGATTTAAAATCACAAACATGTAATTAAAGATGAAAAAAACTTGGACAACCACTGTTCTTAGGTTTGACCTTTTTTTTTTCACCCCTCCCCCTCTTCGGAAGTTTTCTCAAGCATTTAGAGCATAATATCTTTTGAAGCATCTCTCCAGATTGTTCTTTCCAGAAATAGGTTTTTGTCTGAGTTCCAAATCTTCTAATTATTATTTACCAAGTATTACTCCCTCTTCCCCATCTACCAGGAACCACAATCTTAGTAATTTGAGGAATCCATCGACCATTACTATATGTGAACATGTCTAGACCAATATGATTGCAAAACAGTCAAGTTCTTTATCTTAAATATCTTTGGAAAAAATTTCAATACTACATCTCCAACAATTGATTGCATGCACAAAGATGCCAAAAGTAAAGAAGTTTGAAAAAAAAAAAAAAAAACAAAAAAAAAATTGTGATTCTTACCTCTGCAAATAAAATTCCTTTCGGCTCTAAGTGAATGGCCATTCCATGTCGCTGGTTGTCAAGAAAATCCTCCAATCGTAAAAATTTCACTGCACACATTTGTCGATAATCTCGCCAATGAATAGCAAGTTCAAGTTCTCGTGACTAAAACAAAAAAAAAAAATTGATAAATAAAAAAAAAAGTGTATTAAAAACGAGGTTCATTTTTGTCTATATCTGTAAATGTATGAAATGCAATGTGCCAATAAGAGCGCTCAGAACTAGTAGCCTTCTATCAGATTAGCTTGCACAGATGCAAAACAAAATAAAAATAACCTTTAAAACAATAAAAACATGCAGGTTACAGAGCAAGGTTTAAGGAGATTCAAAAGGTCAAACGATTATATTATGAACATTCAAGAATAAAATAAAACTTTAAAAAGAAAAATTGAAAATGTTCTTCAACATTTAATAGATTATACATTGAAAACCAACACTCAAAGGTTTTCCATAGTTTGGACCAGATCAACAAAGATTTAATTTTATATCTATTTTCTTAATATAGAGTTGAAGTGATTAATTGACCTTTTGCACAGAGTTGCAGAATACTGTAGTCTATAAAGATAAGGGTAAATGAAAAATACAATTAACAGGTGTCTAGATGTAAGGAAGTGACAGACAAAAGAAGAGCAAGTGGTTGGCCTTTTTTGGTTTGACAAATGATGTCTGATGTAGAGGTATATTTCAAATAGTTGTGTAACGCCCCCCCCCCCATTTCAACACTACAATCCAGCTCAGGAAGCTAAATTCAGAAATATGAATCCTCTGATCAGAGATGTATAAAAGAAACAAACCTGAGATTGATAAAACTAGTGTTGTTTTCTTGATTTTAATACTGGGGCTGCTAAATATTGTTGGTAGGTATTTGTAAATAGAAACAATGCAATCAGTTACTACTAATACCTACTACTATGATGACTGGTAGAAAAAGTTGAGATATTAAATGATGCACCTACAATTAACTATCTAAATGAAATCAATGAGAAAACAAAAAAGTTAAAGACTTTTGTAAGTTTAGTAGAAAAGATTAGAATAAAAGATAATTTGAGAATTTTCGTTTTTAATAAATTATTTATGTCATCAAATGATATGAAAAGAAATGGTCTGAAAAAATGTTTTTTTTGTTATTTTGTTTAGGAACAAAAATAACCATATATTTGAATGTTCAAGAGTTTTGGTATTTTGTAACAAAGAGAAGAACTAATGCTAGTGCAGTTACAAAAGTTAGGCATAGATGGAGTAAGTTATGGGAACTTTGCCATTACTGACTAGCAGAGTGTTACCATTGTCAACCAAGGAAAGTCTATCAGGTGTGTATGAAGTGTGATGATTTAGGCAAATGAAATCTGGCTAGTGATGGTTAAAGACATGGAGAAAAATGATATGAAAATGATATATTGGATGAGTAAGGCTTAAAGACAACTTTAGATCTAATGTCCTCAAAGGGAGATTATATCTGAAGGAGATGTGTGCAGAACAGGATATTTTCTTGGTTTGGTCACTTTGAAAGAATGGATGAGTTTTTAGTTTAGTAGATGTAAGACAGTTGAGATAATAGGACCAGTTGACAAAGGAAGGTGAAGAATGAATTTGAGAGAAATACAGATTAATAAAGACCAAGCCTAAAATAGATAAGTTTGAAAGTCGATTTTTAAAAGTCATCCAACACATGTCAGCAGTTTTTTTTTTAATTGACTTAATATAAAATTTGACTGACAAAGTAAATTTTTAAAATTTAGTATTAAAACAATAAAATATTTAAAGAGAAAAAAAATGATTTAAAAGAATTATCTAGCTTACAGGTGAACGAGTCAAGGTTTCAAAAGAGCTGAATGCCAGGAAGAGGAACACATTTGTTTCAATTTTCCTTTCCTATAAACAATTGAGGTTCAATGATTCATAATTTTTAGGTGTTTTAAATTTATATTGAATGAGGAAAATGAAAAAAAGTAGATGGTCAAACAAGTTATATTATTATTATTAACATTTAATACATTTGCATGGTTATTATACCATTCAATAACTTATTTTCATGATTAAAGAAATCTATAATAAAATTTGAAGAATTTTTTTCAATTTAAAAAAATGAAAAAAAAAAATTTCAGTAAACTTTTTCATGGGTTATGCTAACATATTGAATTTTTGTAATGATTCATAGTACAGTAGAAATCAAGCTCATTTTTCTTTCAATAGTAAATCAATTTTTTGCCTTTTATTACATTTGCATAATATTTTCTTTGTTCTTGGCTCAAATTATTTGTCACTTTTCACAATACATATAAAAAAATAAAATACATGAGAAATCAAACTGCTACATGTCTTATTTATAAGGTTGTATTACTCAATGTAAAGGATATCCTATTTAAGTTGAAGGATGTGGAAATCAACATTCCTTCACATCAATGTCATCATTAAAGTATGTAATTAGAATTTTTGGTTCTGATAATTTGATTGTTCTTTATTAAGGTAAAGATTCAATAACTAAGGAAATGCCTGCAACACACACACACAGATAGATTATCATTGAGAAGAATTACCTTGTTTTAGTGGTCATTCATAACCTTTCAGAGTTTTGGCTAAGTTCATATATTCATGTTGGTAAGTTTCCAACATTTATTTTGTACATAAAAATTAAACAAAGCCAAACAAAATCAATAAGACACCCTCCCCTTCATACCAACACCTGCTATGCAAGTGAATTACTAGGTGTGTAGCAATATACTAACAAGGGGAAACATTGATCTTTGTTCTACTAACAATGTGGACAGCACCAAATAAGACAGAGAAAAGAAAATTTAATGATCAAGTGGAAAAGATACTCATGGCTATGTGAGAAGGTGTGTATGGAGGGGGTAAGAGCTTGACCAAGGTTGAGTGCATGAAAGAAAATATTGGGTTATAAATCATGAGAGCAAGATGAAAGTGAGTATATATGTAAAGTGACAGAAAGAAAGATAGAGATCTCGCATGCCAATACAGAGAGAATCGCATTCAACTCAATTTGTTATGGTCCTGCATTGGGTACACAAGAAATGTTGTGGAATTACAGATATGTCAAGAGATGATAACAAATTTCTGTGCAAAAAATGTAAAACAATGAAGATGGATGAAAAGTTGGATGAAGAGAAAATATAAATTGTAATGATGATGCTACTGGTGTTATTCAGGAAATTTACCTTGGTTATATGATTGTAGTCTAAGGAGACAGATGCTAGTGAGTTTGCATGAGTTAGGAGTGGATGAAGGAACTTCTATTACTAACTAGCAGAGCATTAGCACCGTCAATTAGGCAAAGAGTCTATTAGGTGTGTATATGAAGTGTGACGATGATGATAATGAAATTTGGTCAATAAGGGTTGAGGACCTGCATTGCATAGAGAGAAATGATATGAGAATAATATGGGGCATGTGTAATGCGAGTCTTAAAAAACAAGCTTAGATCAGATAGCCTTACAGTATATGGAAAATGTGTGCAGAACATGAAACTTTGTTAATATAGTCACATTGAAAGAATGGATGAGAGTTCTTCGGCAAGTATATGTAGACCAGTTGGCATAAGTTCAGTTGGTAGAGGAAAAATATGGAATAAAGCGATAAGGATGGATTTAAAAGGAAGACAGATAAAGACCTGATGAGAGATAGACTAGTTTGGAAGTCAATTTACAAAAGCTGTTCAACACATGCCAACACGTAAAACAGACGTTAAACTGAATATGCTGATGGGTGTGTCAAACAGTAAAACATTGGCTCCCCAACTAAAAGTTGAACTTACCCGATCCAAAGCAAAGGATGTTCTGTAGTCCCAACATTGCTGACTACAAGGTTTCCAAGGTGTCTGGCCAACATGTTGATTGTCCAGTTTCATAACTGCCATTACATCATCTGCAAGAACAACACAAGAAATAAGCAAAATAAAAATTCCAAATTTTAGAAAGAACCAGAAAAAAAAAAAAAAGTTTTTAATTTTTTTTTTTTTCTAACTTTATATTAAAAATATAGAAATGTTTTTTTAAGTATCACCTAACCTTGGAAAAACTTTTTTCATGTGATAATTAAAAAACATTATTTCTATATTTTATTAGTTTTGAAAATCGACTTTGACAATTTTCTTTTCAGGCTGCACACTCCAATAGTAATAAACACTTAGAAACTTGGTATATTTTGAGAACAGACAAACAGTTTTTGTTTTGGGTTTTGTTTTCCATTTAAAATTTTATTCAGTAATCTTATGGGTGTCGCCATGGTGCTTGTTTCTTAATTCAACTATTGTAGCACAAAACTATTTTCATGTTTACATCCTTTGTGAACTTCATTTGTGCACCTAAGCACATTAAAACATTTTTAAATGTTATTAATTGTTGAAAAATATCTTTATATAATTTTTTTTTAAAGACAATATTTTTAGGGGGTTACAAACTAAAAGAGGCTTCCAGAGCACTGGTGAAAGATTTGGTGTGTGTACGTGGGGTATCAGAGGCTGTAAGAATCAAGAGTATAAAATGCCAATAAACCTTATGTGATCCAGTTTGATAAAAGAAAATGTTACAATCTTCAGTATTTTTAATTTTATGTTAAAAAAATAACATAAAACATGTTATATATAATCAAATTTATTGGATTCAAATAATTAGTTTTATTTCATGACAAAGAAGAAATATTCAAAATCTGTTCTTTTGCAAAGAAAAGAAAGCTGGTTACACAACAGAAAAAGTATTTAACAACTATGGGTATATATTTTCCCTCTTCATCTCAGTGTGTGTTGTGACTTTTTTACACTTGCAAAAGGAAAATGCTATTTGTCAATTTAACTGTATGTCTCACATAAATAAAAAATATTTTTTTAAATGTACATAAACACAAAAAAGAGGAATCTGAAAGAAAAACAAAAACAAACAAGAAAATTTTATATCATATATACAGAAACTATTAAAAGACATTAAAAAAAAGAAAGCAATAGTAGTTAGAGATGGTGATTACTCATGTCTTAAAGTTTTCTGATATGAAAATTTGCTTCAAATTAATTTGCAGTAATTTCTAACAATTCATCATCCATCTTCATAATCAAATAATTAATCACAATTTTGAATTAAATTTGTAAATAAAACCAAATTAAACAAAAATCCAAATTGATTCACAAATTTGTGCGAAATAAACTGAAGACACATTCAATAAAATCTTTCTTTGATCTGCAATTTTTTTTTCATTAATAATTTTAGATCAACAACCAAGGTTTTCTATCCTTTCTAATTCATCATTAGTTGTTCTCCAATTCATCCAACATATTTGTATGAATTAAAGCAGATCGCAACAAAGCAGCAATAACCAAAATAACCAGCTTATAAAAGGTTGAGGCTTCAGTTATTAAATAATCTCCAAAGAAATTTTTCAATATTCATAAAAACGTTATCCATTTATTTAAAATATTACCAAAACAAAAAAAAAAAAAACAAGGAAAAAAATGAAATGTAATGGTTACTGCATATGTGCAATGAGAAATTCTGTCAGACTTGTTAGAAAATTGCCATGTTAAATTTGAAAAGTGTATTTCTTAAACATGATTGAATGCTGACAATTAAAATAATCTTTCGATATTTAGTGAATAAAAAATGAAACATTGATTGGTTTACAAAAATGAATCTCCTAGTGGAGGGAAGAATTCACATTGATTCAGGGATAAAGGCTAAGCATTAATCGGAGGAACAATATTAGAATTCAAGTGGAATTGAACATCAAAAGCATACATTTGATGAAATCTTTACAATATTTTTTAAACAATTCACAAAGTAAAAAAAATACCTTCTGTTTGCACAACAAAGATTGTTAGGTATGTGTAATCAATTTATGGTGAAAACTGATAGAGCCCAAGGTTTTGAAGGCTGGCTTGTAATTTGTAATTGTGTTTGAAAAATTAAAGCCTACATTAATCTCTGAAAGGAGAAAAATGTATTGAAAAAAAGTTATAATGAAAAATGTTTTTATGTCAGTTATGAAAAGTCAGAAATTTAACTGAATTTGAAAGTTAAATATTAAGTTAGTGCAAAAACAATATCGTTTTCTCACATATTACTTTTATATATGATTTCTGAATTAATTCATTGACACATATAGCCATGTTATATATCATTTTGAAGCATGTTTTTGCTCTATCAAATCGTGCTATTTGTTACCATTCTCAATCTCTTCATTTTTTGTAGACTTTTCGATGGCATGGACAAAATTCAAATTTGCACAATTTTCTTGTTCCAGTTCAATCTAGGCCAAAAACCTGCCGAGACAGCTTGTGATATCAAAGATTTATTTAAATTTTAAAACAAAGCTGTTTTTTTTTTTAGTTCATCATTAGTGTACAAAATACTATTTAAATTTTTTAATTTTTTCAGAAATAATTTAAAAAATAGTTAATGATTGGTATGCAAAATAAGAAAATAGAGCAAGAAGAGAATACTAAAAAAAACCCTTCCCATGTTAAAAATTAATTTCTAAATACTGTTACTTTTTAGAAAACCATTCTTAACATGAGGGAAGCTTTTCAACTATTCTATGCCTTCCCTCTATCAAAGAAAGTTCATATTTTTTTTTTTATTTCTATAAAAAGGTTTTGTTGATTTGATTTACTGTAAAAAGAAAAACAAGATAATAATAATAGTAATACCACTACTACTAATGACGGCAAATTCGTATATGAACTGTATCAGCTAAATCCCCCACCAAAATGAGATGATATTTTTGAGTGATTACATATTACCTACAAAAACTTGGTGAAAAGAAAAAAAAGAATTTTTAACTTAGAATGAGAGATCAGTTTTGTATGCAAATTTAACATAAAATGGAGTTAGTTTTACAATCTACAGAGATTTGAAAAAGTGGACAAAAAATCAAATATATAACAAATGTTACCAAAGACAAGTTACTCTTCTACTTAGTTGGATAAGTTTTTAATGTCTTTACTTAATGTAAAATGTTTATTTGGCTCAAAAAACAAGCAATGTCAACCAGTACACACGCACAAGAAAAAATGGGCATGATGTATTTGTTACAAGGCTATTTTTTCTTTTGCTCATGTATCAGTCAACATTAGTTATTTTTCATAAAAAAATCAATTAAAATCACTGATTACACTGATAATTTATTCATTGAAAAAAATAAACTAAAATAATTATTTATTAATAACTAGCAGGACCTGTGTACCCTCTTTGCCCAGTGGAAGTATGCCCTTCACCTCACCTGTAAAAAAAAAAACTACGGTTGTCAGTGGGAGCCACTGCCGGCCCAGTAAAATAATGGGCACTGGTACTTGTAGCCTAAATGAATGTATTGTGCCGAAGTAACGATGTTAGTATCTATAAACCCAATCTTAACATAGGGATTTGATTATCTGCTGTGATTATTCTTTGCTTTATAACCGAACATGTCAAATAAAAGTAGGGTAGTGTGGCTTATTAGGTAGTAGTTGTTACTGTCCGCCTGTAATGTGTAATAAAAATAAAAGAATGAACTAAAATGTTTCAAACCATCGCATTTCACATAAATTATATATATATATATACATAAATTATATATATATATATATATATATATATATATATATATATATATATATAGAGATACATATATTGAAGAGTTTAGCTTTCAAATAATCATGTTTTATTACATTAAAAAAAAAAAAATTTACAAAATTTTAAACAAAAAAATATGTTGCAAAAATAAAATTGTTAGCAAAAAATAGGATAGTATTAATATGTGAAAAACTTCTGTAATTTTTTTTCGGCATAATAAAAAAATATATATTTGGGAGCTAACTTCTTCAAATTAGTCCAGAGTTAACATCCTCAATATAGCCAGCTTCCTTATATAGCATTAATAAAGGTAATGTTCAAGCTGCAAAACACAGTTAAATTGGTTGTTTCTTACCACCTTTTACATTCACCTTTATTTCCATTCATTAAACTAACACATTTAACATTGTTGCGGATAAATAGTCGTACCATAAGCCACGCATGCGCATTATTTGGCTAGCCATCGGTAAGCATAATGTTATTGCGTATAAACTATTTGTCGGTGACAATTTCACCTGGAAAAATTCATTATCATGACATCGGAAACCCTATAAATGTCATCAAATTGCATGTAAAAGATAAAATAATTAACAAATAAACTTCCATATTTTTGTAAAGTTTATTTTTTTTTTGTAAATTGTTTTTATTTATTTTTTTTTTGTTGTGAGAAAACTTAATAGAAAAGATGCAAGTGTTAACAGAACTATTAAGGAGTCATTGGATCATTTTATGCCAAAATCATACAATATATATTTGTATATAATTGGTTTATAGATTAACTTATTTTATAGGTGTATGTTTTGAAGAAAGATAGTTTCTATTTAATCAATGAATAGAAACCCGACAGGTACTACTACAGAGTCTAAGGGCCCAGCAGTAGTGACAACAAACAAGGGACAACTCCACACTTCCCAACGCACCCAAATTAAGACTTCACTACACAAATTATAATGATTTATAATTTTGCTGTTATATTCAATTCCAAAAACTTCAAACATTGCTTCTCTGATGAATCTTAGATAAGAGGTGATCACCTAAAGAGACAATTCATAAAAGTGAACCATTAGCATTATTGTTTTTTTTGTTTTTTTTTTTGGGGGGGGGGGGCTGTTCAAAACGCTTTACCCATCATTTATTTAAACAAAATGTTAAAATATTGGAAAGGTATTTTAACCAAAACCGGATAGAATTTCTTTGGAATTGGTAACTAGGGGAGACCATATAACCAATTTATAGAAGAACAAAAATAAACTTGTTAATAAGTTAGTGGTGCAATACAACTTACCTTCATTATTTGGTATTAAATTCATAAAGTTTATATATTTTGTTTGGCACAAACTGATTTTTACGTTTAATTATGAAATAGAAACAATTTTGAAAAATATAAAATTATGATGAGATTGGAAAGGCCCATGCAGGAAAGAGTTTCTTTAAAAGTCACCAGAAATAGAACCATGGAGAGAAATTTCTTGAAGTCTAGAGGGATGGGAGGGGGGGTACTTAAAAGTAGGAAAAATATGGCAGAATCTGGGAGAGAATAAAATAGCCCAAACTACAAGATGTCCTCATAAACTGCATAACTATTTTAAAGGGAGATAATTTACTTATTTTCAAATTAAATAATTTGAAATAATAATAGCATCCGGAATTAGATTACATAAAAGAAAAATATACTCAAGCATCACTAGAAATCATAAAACAATGTGCAAAAACAACTAATCAGAGTTTCAATATATTATTCTAAATGACATGCAAGATCTGTTTCTATCAGTTTTCCTATGGAGCTAGTCTATATCAACATTTTTGCCAGAACATTTGTAGGTATTCTAGATGGTTGTCTTTGCTTAATGCTGATACATAATTCACGTAATGGTAAACTGTGTAGGTGAATCTGTTTGATACTCTCTTACAACTATATTTACATCTCAATCTTCAATTATATTTTCCAACAATTTCAGTAACATTTTCTTAGGAGATATTTTCTTTGATTGAATCAAAGTTTAGTTACCATCATTTCAAATTATTCAAGTGAAAAAAATAAATAAAAATTGAATTACTTATTAACTGATGAATTCAGATGAGCTAAGTAGTATAACCTATTATTTTGGCAGAATGTTATTTTTAAATATTTTGAAAAATTCAAACAAAAAAAAAATGAGCAGATGAGTGCAAGTGATTGCTAATAATTGAACATAATTTCTGCAGGTAATAAAATAATTAATTTAACAGTATATAGTGAGTTTTATATAAGAGAAATGAGTAGCAAAACAGTTACTGGCTGTAACTGTGAGTTTTGTATGTCAAGTTCAAAGTTATATTGAAAGCGGTTGTATCATTGCTTATTAGAAAAATATGAACCAATCATTCCTTCCATGATTTCCATGAATAGAGTTTTTTTTATGAAGTTTCCCACCTATAGAACACACTACTGCAGAACTGCATCCCGGCTGATTACAACTTAAATTGTCCTAAACTGGAGTAGAAGAAATACTCTAATGTGACATCAACCACAAAAAAAATAAAACCACTTATTTATAAAAGACTAATGCTATGGATAGTAATGTTGTAAATATCACACTATATTCATCTGATGGGATTGTAAACATAGGAATGTTATATAACCCCTCTCATGGGCCTATAGATGTTGATTGTCACTCACAGAGGTCATTGTTGATTATACTCTGTAATGGTTTTACTGTCAGATAACTGAAATATATTTATACAAAAAGGATACAATATTCATTTTTTATCTAAAGTATATATTTTACTAGCAGGACTTGAGTCTTTGCATTGTACAGAAAAATTAAGGAAACCAAGAAATTTCTCTCCCAGTTATTTTTGGATTGCAACTTGTTGAAAATTCAATAAATCTACCCCGAAGTAAGTTCACCAGGAAACTTGTTTTCACTTAAAATTCCCTGTGTTTATCCACAATAAACATATATATATATATAATTATGCATTGTAATTAAAAAACAATCAAATATTTTATTAATGAGATTTTTTTTGCAAAGCAATATGCAAATTATCTAACCTTATTATTATTTTGATTGCATACCCATGATCTGTATATGAGAAAGATATTGTGTGAAAAAAATCTAACAGTTTTAATCTTACTGTTTTTTTCATTTTTCTTAAACTTTTTCTTCTAGGGGATGGGACATCCAACCAGATGTCTGACATTTACCCCTATTTTAGTGAGTCCAACCAAGAGATCTTTTGAGGATTCTAGCCGTCCCTTTCAGTGCAATCGTTTGTATTTCACTTGCACTTGGTTCACCGGGTATGCTTGCTATGTACTTTTTAAAGTTCTTTTTCATAAGTCCAGTTGCACCTATGATGACTGGTATAATTGAAACGTTTTTTAATTTCCAATTTGGTTTCATATCATACATAAGTCCTTGATACTTTGTAATCTTTTCCCTCTCAACTCTGTTAAGCCCTGTATCATTGGGTACACTGACCTCTATTACGGTCGCTTTTTTGTTTGCTCTGTCCCAAATCACTATATCTGGTTTAACAGCTGCATTTTCAAGATATGTAGCAGTAGGGATTATGTAGTCATAGTGAATAGTGTAGTTGTCATTCCCAACTGTTCGTTCGGGTATATGTTCCCAGGAGTTTTTACTACACTGAATGTTGAGTTTCTTACATATCTTCCAGTGAAGGTATTTGCAAACTCCGTTATGGCGATCTGTATAATAACCGTCTCCAAGTAGGACTTTGCAACCAGAAATCAGGTGGCCCACACTCTCAACCTCAGTGCTACTGTTAGAGTAGGAAACGGTGCAACTTTCTAAGTATATATAGATATAAATGGATATAGAGATTAAATGAACTGCTTTTAATTATCATGCCTCTTCTTAGTTCCAAACTACAACTGCCTATATCACTTCAAATCCTTCTGTATCAGTGTCACATGAGCTAATCCAACCAATAAGACAGTACAGGGAGACAAACAAAGCTCTGGTCTCTAAGTAATCTAGTGTACCTGAGAAATGATACATCTCTGCTTAACTGCAAATACATTAATGCTAAGTAATATGTAACAATAAGAACAAAACAATTCTTTAAATAAAGCAAAAATAAAACTTGTAGAAAAGACAATAAACCTAACAGAGTGCATGTGATAAAGAAAAGGGAAAACAGAATATTCAAATTGTTAAGTCGATTATTGATTCAAGTAATCAACATTTTGATGAAATTTCCTTCTAAATATAATGAAAAAAATATTATACCCTGATGAAATTCTTATTGCTTGAAATGTTGATTATATAAAAACACTTAACAATGTGAATATTTTGTTTTTCCCCATTCAATATTTTTAAATTGTATTTTTAGTTTAATCTAATATATATATATCTCTATATAAATAAAATGAACTCATTTTTCCCCTCCGACTTTGACCATAATAGGATTAAAAATCATGATATTACATGCAGATGTAATGTGTACAGACTGTAGCATATCATCTGAGATTTGCTATAGACCTATTACCTCTACAGTTCCTAAACAATGGTACATTCCTATATTTTTTCCGGTGAGAGATAACTGCCAAAATCACTTAGATTCAATGGAAATTGCAACATCTTTTCTCTCTATTAGATTCCTCCTTTCCCCTCTCCCCATTTACACTGCCATGAATGCGTTCACAAGGAACAATACGAAGAAACACACCGGCTTGGAATCGTACAAGGTTACTTATTCCATTTTTTTTGTTGTTTTTTTTAAAAATCTTTTTTCCCTGATTTATGCTTTCTGTTTTTTTCCATTATAAAATAGAATTTAAAAATTAAAAAAAAAACAAAAAAAAACGCGATTACCATTATTGTTTTCTTTTTGCTTTTTTTCATTAGTGTAAGACGCAATCTGCGAGACTAATCGGATTTTGCTTCTGGTTTTAACGACTAACCGTGAAATCTAACTATGACCTTTATTTATTAGTACTTTCAACTCAACATTTATTTTTACACAAACATTACAGCGCAACGATTGCATTACACTTAAATTAAAATTAAAACTTAAAAATTCATTTAGAATTCAAGAAAACAAAAACATTCATTTAGAATTCGAGTATGGTGTGACTACTGAAACTAAACTAAAACAAACTTCACTGCGGAATTGATATTTGACCTAATTCACTTTTTAGTTAATTTATCACGTGTTTTAATTTAAAATTTTTTTTTTCTGGTGCTTTCGCCTCAATGATTCGAGTTCTAGCCCCCCCCCCTCCAACCTTTTTTGGGATTTTTCAAACACATGGGCACCGCCGGACCGTTCGTATTGCATCACGTTAATTTTTTTTTTTAATTGTTCTTTTTTTTTTACACGATTTTTTTTTAATAGTTTTAACATTGTTTGTTTTTATAATATTTAAACCGGGTTATGAATTTGCTTTATTTTCATTTTACCCCCCCCCCCAACCACAGACGCCTCTAAAAACCAGGGCAACGCCGGGTACCCACCTGCTAGTATATATATACATATATATATATAAATTAAATAACACTGAACCTTGCCAGTAATATATGAGTGATTATATAGGAACTAGCATTTCAGCCCGGCGTTGCCTGGGTGTTTAAATGTGTATGTTGAGCAAAAAAAAAAAAAAAAAAGTGGTAGTAGGAAGGCAGGCTCGAACCCATACCCCAAAAGGAGAAAAGAATGGCAAAAAAACGTGACATCTTTGCTGTTACGACCACCGCCAAACCGGAAGTGACATAGGTTTTAATTAAGGCTAGACAATCGAAAGGAGAGGATGACTTTCAAAAATATTGGCAAAAAAAGCGACCCCTCCCCCTCCCCCGTAGAAAAGTGCCCAGTTGGAGGTTATTAATGTTTTTAGCCAATGTTTTGATATTTGTCGTCTGAAAGGTCGAACTTCAAAACGATACTGATTTTGTAAAAATCAGTTATCTCTGTTGAAAGTTTTAGGTAGACATGCAAACATACATACATACATTTATATATTGATAACTAAAAATTTTAGACCCAAACTGATTAAAAAGCTTGCCCTACCTCTGATTACCCTTTATGTAAAATTTCAAATGTTTAGACCAGAAATTGTCTGAGTAATTTGGTAGAGACTGGAGAGGTCAAATTTTTTTAAAACTTTGACCCCTATTATGACCCCTTAACATTTATTGTTTTGGGCTCAAGTTAAGTTATTAAGTTAGATCCATGTCTAAGGAACCTATATCTAAAATTTCAAGTGTTTAGACCCAAAACTGATGGAGGAGTTTAGTAGAGTTCTCAAAGGTCAAATCATTGAACTTTGACTCCTTTACAGCCAAATTTCTGTCCGAAAACCGATCACAAAGTTTTTCCCAAATCTCAGTACCCTGTATATCAAATTTCGAGTATGTAGACTTAAAATTGACAGAGTTATTGTGTAGGGAAATGTACACACACACATGTTCACTTTTATATATAATAGGTGCTGTTTATATCCTGGCATTGCTTCCAGTTGTCCTGGACTTCTCCTTGCTACTGGATTGAAGCAATGCCAGTTCAGGAGAGGTATGAGAGGTAATTGTGTGAACCTTGCCTCACAATATACTTCCCATGCAGGAACACTTACAGGGAATATCCATTGTCTCAAAACTAAATGAAACCCCCTCTAACACACTAAAATAGGAAAAGGAGACAAGAATATATAAACTCCAGTATTAAAAGTAAAGAATAATTATTTTGGTATTTCATACATAAGAATAATTAAAAATCAGATTGTGCCAAAGTTTTTAGCATACCTTGTTGTCTGGAAAACTGACAGCCATAATAAGCTAATCTCAAGGCTGAAAACGGATACAGATTTTACAAATGTAAGAGTCGATTTCATTATTACTTGTTTCCTGCGGCTTTCAAATGAAAAAATAAAAGTGAGCGAAAGTCTTAAAAAAAATAATAAAAATAAAAATTTTCCCAAAGATCCATTTATATAAAAAACATTCCTAATAAAAATGCGGATCAGTTTCGTTTTTAGAAACAACTTTGGAAATTTAATTTCTACTTTTTATCTTGGAAAGGAGATTAAAGTTATTCTTACATTTAGTCTTTTTTTTTTCAAATGACTGCTAAGAAATAAACACAAATACACTTATATAAAGACGAACCAAAAACATTTATCAGAAGCTAATCTACGAAGAACTTGGAAAAACAAAAAGCAATTTCATAATTCACAAATATCCAAAAGGAAGGGTGTTGGAGTGTTGGTGGAAATTTGATATCACTTGCTCTGGTCGATTTTTTTTTTTTTTTTTTTAACTAGTCATTGTTATGTTTGTCTGTTTTATGGCATATCAATCTTTTTTAATTCTTTAATGCCAAAATAATAAAGATTGCAAATGGCGCCTTATAAACATCTGAAAATAATTTGCTATTTTCCCAGAACAGTGAAGAGGGAGGGAGTTTTCAAATGGCATTATTGTGTAAATGATCACAAAATATATCTGATGTGCATGACATGCTAATTTTGTCAAGAGGTCACAAAGATGAAACTGTTGGTTTTGTCTGTTTGATAGCATATCAACTTTCCAACAGAACTCATTGCAAATGATTCATTAGATATGATTTGATAGAAAGGTATCATCTCTCCTCTTCACTAACAAAATCTGTTTGTAAATAACCACTATAAATTCAATTGAATTTAGCATGGCAGATTTCATAATCCACAATGGTATCCACTGAACCAATCCTGAACCCATGCCCTCAAATTTTTGCCTGTGTGAAATTATGATAATTATTGTGAAGCTGTTGATGTTGATGATAAGAATCCTCTTAAGTTCAGTAATCATTTCAATCATATAAAGAATTGATAATTCATAGAAAAAGACCAGGTTATAAAAAATGACATTTAATGAGGATCTCATTGAAGGATGTCTTGACCTTTCCATCATCTTAGAAGATGAATGTCATTGTGTAGAATTGTCACCAATCATTATTGCTCCAAGCATTATGGTTGACATGCGCGCGTGAGAGAGAGAGTCTCTTTATCTCTAAACAGAGTATTTGCATTGTTTTTATTTATATCTTTCCAAATCATAAGTTTGTTTAGTTTATGATCACAATAAGTAAATCACTATGATATATAGAACAATTATATTCTACAATGTTGAAATATTATTTCTATAATTTTAATCATATATATATATATATATATATATATATATATATATATATATATATGTGTGTGTGCATGCGTGCACAAACACACACGCATTTACATTCAAACATTATAGTTTAATAACCTAAACCAGCTGTTACATGATTGAATTTTATAACAATGTTTTACCCTTAGAATTATAAAATGTTGGTCTGAAATAATTTTAAGAAAAATAAAAATGCTATAAAATTCTATGAGAAACTTTGATTGTTCTGTGACACATCAACTTAGTACAGTATTTTTATAAACATATTTAGACGTATTTAAAGTTCTCTATAAGAGTTTGTTAATTGGTCAGTTTCAGTTTGAAATTGCATTCTTGATGCACTTCAGTCCTTACACTTGAAATTGCTTTTTTGTCAAACTGCTGCCTTTCAATCTCAAATTGCATTTCCGTCATGTGCTTCAGTCAGAAATTGCATTTTAAGAATATATGTTCTTGCTTTGATTTCAACTTTCTCCTTAGAAGTTTTGTCTGTGCATGCATGGGAGCTGTGATGTGCATGTCGGGGAATGAAGTGGCAGTGCATCTATGCATGACTATGGCTGTATCTTCTCAGAGTAAAAGAATATCGTCTGTTACATATTTCTAAGAAAAAAATCATTAGAGTGAAAGTTTGAGAGATTTGTGCTCCTAAATAAAAAAGAGAGAGTAGACATGATGCCCATTCACCAGGGAAACTATTAATGCAACACTAATTCCTTTATATTCTTCTCTTTAATTGTAAAGGAAAACAGTCAAGTGTTCAAACAGCTACAGTAGAAACTATCCAATTGTGTGACTTTTACCTTTGTTGTCTTCACCCATTAATTGTTTAAACAACTGACTGATTTGTTCAGCTCCATCAAATGATTTGGTGACATCTAAAATTCATTGGTAAACAATAGCAAAAAGTTAATCACAAAAACGAAAAGTACTAATAAATAAGGAATATTTATTATGGTACATAAACATAGATATAGAGAAGAGTAAAAAATGGAAAAGAGAAATAGAAACGGGGGACAAAGAGAAAAAAAGGAGGAAAGAAATAAAGTGGGAAGAGAGGAGACAGGGGGGGGGGGAAGAGAGGAGAAAGGGGAGGGGGAGGAGAAAGGGGAGGGGAGGAGAAAGGGGAGGGGGAGGAGAAAGGGGAGGGGGAGGAGAAAAGGGAGGGGGAGGAGAAAAGGGAGGGGGAGGAGAAAGGGGAGGGGGAGGAGGGGAGGTGGGAAGAGAGGGGGGAAGAGAGGAGAAAGGGGAGGTGGGAAGAGAGGAGAAAGGGGAGGTGGGAAGAGAGGAGAAAGGGGAGGTGGGAAGAGAGGAGAAAGGGGAGGTGGGAAGAGAGGAGAAAGGGGAGGGGGGAAGAGAGGAGAAAGGGGAGGGGGGAAGAGAGGAGAAAGGGGAGGGGGGAAGAGAGGAGAAATGGGGGAAGAGAGGAGAAATGGGGGAAGAGAGGAGAAATGGGGAAAGAGAGGAGAAATGGGGAAAGAGAGGAGAAATGGGGGAAAGAGAGGAGAAATGGGGGAAAGAGAGGAGAAATGGGGGAAAGAGAGGAGAAATGGGGGAAAGAGAGGAGAAATGGGGGGGGAGAAATAGGGGGGGGGAAAGAGAGGAGAAATGGGGGGGAGAAATGGGGGGGAAGAGAGGAGAAATGGGGGGGGGAAAGAGAGGAGAAATGGGGGGGGAAAGAGAGGAGAAATGGGGGGGAAGAGAGGAGAAATGGGGGGGGGAAGAGAGGAGAAATGGGGGGGGAAGAGAGGAGAAATGGGGGGGGAAGAGAGGAGAAATGGGGGGGGAAGAGAGGAGAAATGGGGGGGGAAGAGAGGAGAAATGGGGGGGAAGAGAGGAGAAATGGGGGGGGAAGAGAGGAGAAATGGGGGGGGAAGAGAGGAGAAATGGGGGGGGGGGGGAAGAGAGGAGAAATGGGGGGAAGAGAGGAGAAATGGGGGGAAGAGAGGAGAAATGGGGGGGAAAGAGAGGAGAAATGGGGGGGAAAGAGAGGAGAAATGGGGGGGAAAGAGAGGAGAAATGGGGGGGAAAGAGAGGAGAAATGGGGGGGAAAGAGAGGAGAAATGGGGGGGAAAGAGAGGAGAAATGGGGGGGAAAGAGAGGAGAAATGGGGGGGAAAGAGAGGAGAAATGGGGGGGAAAGAGAGGAGAAATGGGGGGGAAAGAGAGGAGAAATGGGGGGGAAAGAGAGGAGAAATGGGGGGGAAAGAGAGGAGAAATGGGGGGGAAAGAGAGGAGAAATGGGGGGGAAAGAGAGGAGAAATGGGGGGGAAAGAGAGGAGAAATGGGGGGAAAGAGAGGAGAAATGGGGGGAAAGAGAGGAGAAATGGGGGGGAAAGAGAGGAGAAATGGGGGGGAAAGAGAGGAGAAATGGGGGGGAAAGAGAGGAGAAATGGGGGGGAAAGAAAGGAGAAATGGGGGGGAAAGAGAGGAGAAATGGGGGGGAAAGAGAGGAGAAATGGGGGGAAAGAGAGGAGAAATGGGGGGAAAGAGAGGAGAAATGGGGGGAAAGAGAAGCAGAGGGAGAAGGGATGATAAAGAAATGAGGGGAAAAGAGAAAAATAGGTAAAAAAGAGAAAAGTAGATGGAAAAGAAAAAAGGGTGAAAAATTTAAAAAAAGGGGAAGAAAGAGAAGGGGAAAAAAGAAATGGAGAAAAGGAAAATAGGATAAATGAAAAAGGAAAAACATGGGGCCCAATAAAAACAAAAAAAAAAATATATATATATTTTTTTTAATTGGTCCCCTACTCCTCTTCACATCATCTGGATAAAAAAAAATCATACCCATGATTTATTTTATCTAATTTTAATCTCATCAAATTTTTTGTGTTTTTGAAAATATTTTTTTTTAAATCTTGCTATTTTTAATCCTACAAATATTCTTTTACTGAATGAAAATTTGGAGAAGTTAACATTTTATTCTTTAATCTTTGAGAGTTAAAAGAAAATTAGGTAAAAGTCCAGACCAGTTAATACGTGGTTACTCATGAAAGAAAAATATGTGTAATTTATATCAAACTCATTAGAAGTAAATTCTCTACTTAACTTGCCAAGTTTAATCTTTTATTAAACTTTTTATTAGACACTTTCTTCTATAAAATCCATCTTCTGGACCATCAATTTTAATGGCTGCCATGGAAATATTTGTTGAATGCCATTAAATTTGACTGCTGAGAAGACATTTTATAGAAGTGTGAAATAAAAAGTTTTATAAAAATTCAAATTTAGCTGGCTAGGTAAGAATGTTAATCTACAGTAGATAGTGCATTAAAAATTAATAAAATACAGTACAATATATAATACACATGCATATAATCATATAACATTGTAAATAACACTAAAGTGGGGGCAAATACCGTAACCAGAGGCCAGAAAAACATCATGTTCCACATCGTAACCTGAAAACCATAGCCTAGGGGCACCATATCCAAAGGTTCTACTGTAATGGGTTTGATATAAATTATGTGTTGTTTTTATTTATTTTTTTAATTTACAAGTTTCATTGTTTTACTTAGTTGATTGCTATTATTAAGTATCAGGCATTTATTATATATATCTTTTATTGGATTTTTCAATGTTCTAAATGGATGCATCTTTATTGGTGCTATAGCCTTTGATAAAAATAGCAGAATGTGTAATGATATCAGTTATAAATTCACTGTTCCTATTGATATCTCACGAGGACAGAGTTAGATACAAGATCAGTTTTTAATGTGGGGAAAATCTAGCTCTCCAATGAGATACTCTAGATGGAAAAAAAAGTTTAAATTGTCTCGGTCTAGAAGTACTTCTTCATTGATTTCAGTCTAGAAGTACTGTTTCAACGACCAAGGACAGAATAGACATGTAGCACCAGAACAGATACTACATTCTGTTCATAGGTAAAAAGCAAGAGTTATAAATTCAGTTATTGAAAAAAAAATTAAATTAATTGGTAAACCACATAAAAGCAGCTATGTAATTGATCAGATTATATATACTGGCCCAATATACTCACTCGATAGATTTTCATCTTTGATACTGTAAGTTTTACTGCTGCTTTTGCTACTCTTGCCACTGCGGAGTAAGCTGCGGCTCTCACCAGGGCTGGAGAACAAAAGTTGGGAAGAATCTCTTCGAGTCCTGTTTGGAATTTCTTCTAAAAGATCTTGACACCCAACCAATCTAAAAAAAAGAAACAGTTCTAGTTTTAGTTTAATTTGAGCATTTCAAATAACCAACACAATCAAATCATATTCAAATAAACTATCAACATTTAGAAATTAATTAAAAAAAACTTAATCAGAAATTAAAAATGATTAAAAAAATAAAAATCTGACTGAATTTCATTCAAAATTAATAAATTAATAAACCTTAAAAACTGGATTTTTTACATTTCATCTGTGTGTGTCACGTCATACATGTAAATTAAATCCAAATAAAACTGGTTGTTATGTTACAGATCTCACTCAATTACCATATGATCCACTCTGTTAAAAATTACCATATGATCCACTCTGTTAAAAAAAAAAAAAGTGCAATTGCGCGCACATTTCGCCAGACATTAAAATTTCAGTCACTTACACAATGTCGATTACACCTACGCACGCTATGCAGAGAACAAAAACAAAACTGCATTCTCCACACGAATGTAGTAGGCGACATACCACGTGATCAGAAAACATGACTTACTGATCAATAAGAGACACAAAAAATGAAACATTTTTTTTTGGATCTGATTGAAGCCAAAGATCGATTATAAAAGGAACCTCTCCTTTGACCACGAGGTAGTCTTACCGTCCTTAGGGATCATCTTGGCATTGTCGTCACCGACACTAACATACTGCAAATACACCGCCATTGTCGCTGACACCAACTTAACGTGAATATCATTGCTGTCGTCGCCGACATCAACTTACTGCCGTCATTAACTTATCACAAGTAGCTCACCGCCATCATTAACTTATCGCAAGTAACTCACCGACATCAACCAGACTCATTGACGTCTCTACGGATATAAAATTTAATTTAGTGAAAATAAAATATATATATTTAATTTTATTTCTTTATTTTTATTTTTTATTTTTTTAATCATTATCTTTACTCCATTGTTTTATTAATTGTGTAAATAGTTTTCTCGTACAAAAAATGTGCCAATTCTATCTGGCAAGATCATTTGAAATAGAGCATAAATAGATCTGAAAATGCAGTTCTCTTCCCCTCTTCCCCCTGTTACTACTTATAAAAGAACATGCTTGTCCAAGTAGCGAGCTAAATCACGTAATGGCTGTTTACTTTTCAAAAAGGAAATGCGGAAGTTTATTTCAAGCAAAATCAATTCTTATTTGCATTTCATTGTTTTATTAATTGTGTAAATGGTATCATTTAATATAATAAGTCCTCAGATGTACCTCTCTATCGTACAGTATATTGATACTCTATGGCTGACTGGGATAGCTTCCGTACATTTATATCAGATCTATCTCTGCATTCCATGTTTAAAAAGGATGCGTCCTCTATAGTATCAGACCTGACCGAATGATAAATTGTAGGTATAGACCGTTTCATACTCTCAAAAAAAATTCCAGCAAAAACCTAACAGCCAGTTGTGGTTCTCTCCAGAATGTGCCATTGCGCACAGAAATCACTTTTTACATTGCTTCTAACGCAATAGATGTACTGAGACTAAAGCCGCTTTCAAGACTACAATATGGTTGTCTTCAAGTCCAACATAGGCAAGTTCTTGATGAGCCGTTCCATATAAGTTAACAAATTTACCGAAATTCCATTACTAACAATTACTATATTGTTCAATTTCTACTGTACACTCTTTAACCCTTATCCTCAAGTGGTCTCTTGGCCTGGATAAGTGGCGATGCCTATATAAAACAAAAAAAAAAAAAATTCTTATATAATTCTTGTTGGAAATTGCTTCAAACAGCCACCATCTACTAGTTTATGAAAGACTGAGTTTAATCGAATCAAACTGCATCAAATGAAACACATTAAAAAGAGTGAGGGAGTTCTAAAATATTTCAATTTCTGGTTTCTCCTAGGAAGACATTCACAGCAAGAAAATGTCTTCAAACCTAAACAAAAAAAGAAAACAAACTTATTTCCTTATACATATACCTATCAACAGGCAGAATTTTAATGAACAGAGCTTCTTTACAAGAAGTTCCCATCTGTGGAACACATTACCATTGGACTACTTCCCTGCAGATTACAACATGGTTGTCTTCAAAATCAACTTCAATAAATATTGTCATAAACAGACTGTCATAATTAATTAAATTTAGTTCATTCTATTATTTTCAATCCTCTTAGAATGTTCTTTATCTATCAATGGACAATTATTTCATTAATCCTTATTCTCAAGTAGATTTTAGCCTGAAGGAGAAAAATACCATGGTGCTTATTTCGATCAATAAATTTTTGTGAGAGCTGAGATATGTTCATCTGAATTTTAAAGTTAAAAACTGCAAGAACTTTCTTGTCAACCTTATATATATATATATATATATATATATATATATATTTCATCTATCTCTCTATGTATATACACAAATATATTCATTTCTCTCTCTCTCTCTATATATATATATATACACACACACATTTTTCTTTAATTTTTATGCTCCTATCTAGTTTTCTTAATCCTAAAATCTAAACCTAATGATGAAATCCCAAAATATCTCTAAATTTCCAAATAAAAATAACCTCTAAACCTCTTCCCAAGATATCCTAAAGTACCTTAAACCTTCCTAACCATAAAACAAATTAAAGACCTAAAAACAATAAAACTTCTGAAACTGTAGTAATAAATAAGTAAATACAAGTGTACATATGGATATTAAACAAAAATGTTCATTTTATTTATCTAAGATCAAAAAAGTCTGCACAAATTGAATATTAGTCTTTCAGTAAATTTAACATTTGTTTTCATTAATGTTTTTTGTTTTTTAACTATTCACTGTGATATGTGCCTATGGTTATATTGAGTGTCCAGTCGAACTAATATAACCAAAAATTGTATAAACCCAGAAATTTCCTCATATCAACCCTATTTAATTAATTCAAGAGAATAATATAGATAATTCGTATTAGGATTCACCCACTATCGACCCTTAGCATTCCTTACATTGTTAATCACAGTTTAAGTTAGTATTATGACTTATTTGATCCTAATTAGATTAATTTCAGTTAAACTTTTCTTGAAATGCTAAATCATTAATAAAATATATTTCTCACTCCTCAAAATTTTAGCTCAAATTGTCACAACTATTTATATGAGTTTGAAATAGGCTAGCATATACCTCATTCTAGGGAGACAATTTTGTATAACTTCTAGCTTTTTATTAAGCAAATTCTTATTAGATGTTACTATATGGAAGGATCCCAAAGTATATAAATTACATTTTTTTTACTCTTGTTAAGTATATATTTATTACCTTTACCGAATATTGATCATTATAATTTATAATAAATTTTACTTTTAACTAATTCCCTAACATATTTAGCTAAAGAAGTAGAAGGTTTATCAGATTCAGCATTTGGCTCAATTCTGAAAGAACACAAGTGGCTTCTGCATCTTTCCTTAAATGTAGTCCTAGTAGATCTGTCTTAGTGTTATTTGCAAGAATTATACTACATTTGTAGTTAAACAGTTTCCGCTTAATAAGCATTTATTCTTATTTCTTCAATTACAGTTATCTTCAGTTACATTATTGATATTAATAGGTCCATGCTGACTATGTGTATGGTATGCACTTTGTATTTTAGCGTTATTATATTCTATTACATATGTAGCTAGATTTTTCGAAGTGTGAGATATAGTTTAATATTATTTTTATTAAAGAGCTTACTCAATTTACTATCTTTAGGAAAGTTCCTATTAATGATATTATAAAAAATTTAGGAATATTCGACAGAATATGTTCACTAAATGGCATATTAAACCATATGGTGGATGGCCTATTTTTCTTTATTTTATTATTTGTATTGAATGATCTAGAATCCTCATAATTGGCGCTGATCATTAGGTAATTCATTTTCAATTACATTGCTACTACTTCTTTCTCCTTCTACTTTTCCCATAACCCTATTATATGATATGCAGCCATTTGTTAGCTCCACTTAGCTTATTATTAGATTTGTTAAAACTAATCTCATCTCTATAACCTGACTTAGTTAGAGCCTTATTATAGTATGATATATTTCATTAAACAGCTGTTTATATTTAGATAATTTATTATTTCAAAGATAGATGAAATTATGGATTTTTTTTTTTAACAGAATGTGGATAGTTAGAATTATTATCTATGTACAATAAATTATGGTTCAGTATATGATAGAGATCATATGTTATTAACCAAATCCAATGTAACATACAGAAAATGTACTACACTATGATTGATATCTATAGATATTTTAACATCTATTTTCTTAGAGAATTTCTGCAGACTTTTTACCTTCATCCAAGCTCTTAAGGTTGGAATTAACAAAAAACAAGGCATCATAATTATAGTCATCCTACTAATTCAGGATTGTCTTTATGCATTTCACTCAGTATATAAAGCCTACCAAATCAGTAATATGTTTTGATGAAAAAGAAGTTAATTGTAGTTTAACTAAAAGCAGAAACATTAAAATCTGTGCAATAGAAATCATGGTTTTTAAAAATTCATATTCCATTTTAACACTGCTGTGTTAAATGTACACAATAATTGATTTTTTGTTTGCACTTACCTGACCTCCAATGTTCCTGTGAGAGCTGCGGCTTTAGTGAAATTAGTATTAAGCAAGAGACTTGTCTGTTTGTCTCTTGGTCCACTGTGTGGTCTGCATGCCTCCAACTCAGCTTTCAAGAGTTCAACACGAGCAGAATGAAGCTCCATCTCATCTAGACGTTTATTCAATGATATTTCTAACAGTTCCAACTTGTGGTTGGATTCCGTTAAACTTTGTTGAGCCTAAAAAAAAACAAAAAAATTAATACAGTCAACCTATATTTAACAAAACAAACAAAAAATATCATCATAGAACCTATTCTTACCCATCCTTGTAGATATTCTAAAAATTAAAACTATTTAATGTTTTAAAAGAATCAATTATTTTTTTTTTTTTTAAGAAATCCATCCATCCTTTGAAGTGCTTCATTACATGCTTGCCAATAAAACTTCATTGTTAATCGTTTGGTTATATTTTCACATGTGTGGTAATACTGATGCATTTACTAAAAACATTTTCAGAGCCGGATAAGTATATGGCTCGCTATAAGCTGTACACTTTCATGGTTCTCTGCTTACTGGAGCCTGCACCTTCTCCTTAAGAGAGGTCTACTGTGAAACTGTAATGTTCTGAATTTCTCAATTGTACAACAGTAACTATAACTGCCCATAAAAAATAGAGTGAATTTTTTTTAAGATTTATTCCTCGAGATACATCATGTTCTGTTAATGCGGATGAATATTAACAGTCTAAATCTTTTTAATAGAAGAATTAAACAGGGTTTTAAATGATGGGAATAGTAGGCAAGGGGGGTTAATATTGAATTCTTTTTACAGAAATTAAGCCATTACTTTTTTTTAATAATAGTTTAATTCTTTTACAAAAATAATAATTGCTATTGTTTTAACTTTTTAATGAATTAATCTCATACATATATATATATATATATATATATATATATATATATACCAGCTGATCTGGGGGGGGGGGGTTATATCGCATATCCGTCCATATTTACATGAATAAACCAGAAACAAGCAAGAGCAGCAGCAGTAATAATAATGGCGACGCTAAAACAAAGCCCATTCGTCGATAAAACATAAATGAACACACTAAACACACACGACAACATCAAAGCCCATTCTTTTTATGTACACACATCAACAGAATAACTCACACTTCAAAGAAAACCGCCAGAGGAAGCCACAGATCAACTGAAAAATCAAAATACAAAACACAAACATCACAGTAGACGCCACTCCAGCACCATATAAACACGAATAATTATTTCACAAAACACTGCAACAGTACAACACCTACTAGAACACATTCACAATTTTCTTAGCTTTAAATAGACATAACACGTATACAAACGCCAAACAGACAACTCCCTACAACACATTAAAACACAAAAAACCAACACAAATAAAAAGCAAAATGCTGACCAATGATAAAACCCATTTTTTTGTCTACAACTACGTCCACATTGCAAGTATAAAAATGACAGCGTTTTCAACAAGCGGGCAGATCGGCCCCTGCAGGTCAAGCTGTGAATCTCGCTCCGTCAGCAACAGTTAACCCCTCGGCAGCGACACCAGCTATTGAAATTACTGCGCCACCGCCACCTCACTCGTGATACTGGATAGTAAGCCTTGAAGATTAGCCCCTCTTCCGTCGCCACCACCATAGCCAGATCACACCAGCACACCAGACAGCAAGGCTTATCTGCCAATAGCAGGTGCGACTCGCCAACACAATTACAGGAGACAAAACCGGACATATTCTTTCGAAGTGAAACTGGCATAGGGCCGACCACTTCCCTAGATGAGTTAATAATTAACGGATACTCTAACTTAACATCTAAATCTGGCCCTCAAGATAGGCATGGAGTGTGTGCCTACATTAAAGATGGCTTCCCATGTGGTAGGGATATCTCCAGAGAAGACCCTAATTTACCTTATATGTGCTTCCGGGTTGCACTAGCTTACACCACAGCATTTATATTTGCCCTCTATCGCCCCCACAATAGTGGGGTTACTATCTAAGAGTATGTCTGAGAAAATTGACCACATCCTGTCTGCTCATCCTTCGGCTAACATTCACATTTGCGGTGACTTCAATATCTATAATGTGGAATGGCTGACCAACTCAAATAACACCGATGATGAGGGGATGTTCTGTCATCATTTTGCCATTGTCTATAACCTCACTCAGATTGTTCACAAACCCACCCGTGTGCCCGATACTACCAGTCAGTATGCAAGCCTTCTAGACCTTTTTCTCACAACTTCCCCTGAGCTATGTTCATGTTCCGTTCTATCTCCCCTGGGATCCTCCGACCACTCTGTTATATCAGTTAAGATAAAAATGAAATGTAATAAGTCTTCAGACATACCTCTCCACCGTACTGTATATTGATACTTTATGGCTGACTGGGATAGCTTCCGTACATTCATATCTGATCTATCTCTGCATTTCATGTTTAAAAAGGATGTGTCCTATATAGTATCAGACCTAATCGAATGGTTAATTGTAGGCATAGACCGATTCATGCCATCCAAAAAATTCCAACAAAAACCTAACAGCCAGCCATGGTTCTCCCCAGAATGTGCTGCTGCCATCGCGCACAGAAATCACTTTCTCCATAACTACCAACGTAATAGATGTACTGAGACTAAAGCTTCTTTCAGGACTGCCAGCAACCACTGTAAAGCAGTAATAAAAAATGCAAGAGAGCTATATGCTCAGTCCATTACATCCAAAGTAGCTGAGCAACGGCTTGGTACCCACCAGTTTTGGAAAATAGCAAACAGGATCCTGAACAGAAGCGTGCATTCTATCCCAACCATCATCAATGGACCTGAGGTCATCTCGTCAGCATCAGACAAGGCCAGACTATTTGCCAAGAACTTTGCAGCTAATTCTACCCTAAGCAACGAAGGCCATCAACTCCCCGTATTTCCTCCTATAACAGATAACATGCTACGCAACATACAAATATCTATGCATGAGGTCGTCAAGCTAATCAAGAACCTTGATTCCAGTAAAGCAACTGGCCCTGACGGCATTCCAGTTACAGTGCTGAAAAAGCTCCAACCAGAACTTGCCCCCATACTTACAAAACTGTTTAAGCGTTGCCTTAAGGAGAAGTGCTTTCCAACACCCTGGAAAACCTCATCAGTATGCCCTGTATTTAAGAATTCAGGCGAAAAGTCATCTCCCTCTCAGTACAGACCAATAAGTCTCCTGTGTCTCATGAGTAAGTTGTTAGAATCCATATTAAATAAAGTAGTAGTCAACCACCTCAGCAGAAACAACCTTCTTAGTGACATGCAATATGGTTTCCGCTCCGCAAGATCTACAGCAGATGTGCTAGCGGTTATATCTCATAGGATTAGTGAATCTCTTGACAAAGGCTTCCTTTCCAGGGCAACTGCTCAGGACATATCAAAGGCCTTCAATAAGGTATGGCATAAGAGCCTACTTCACAAGATTTCCAGCTACAGTATCACTGGAAATGTTTTCTCAATTATTAAATCATTTCTCTCTGATAGGCTCATAAGAGTAGTGGTTGATGGGCAGAAAACAGAGGCCCTTAGTATTAATGCTGGAGTCCCTCAGAGGTCCATCCTGGGCCCAACTCTCTTCCTGATCTACATCAATGATCTCCCAAAACATATACTTAGATCATTCGTTGACATCTATGCTGATGACACGACCATCTATGACAACACATCAAAGGCCATAAATGACAAAGTTCTCTCTGATTCTCTCTCCTCTGATCTTGAGTGCGTGGTACAGTAGGGGGGAAGAGGTGGCTGGTTACTTTTAATGCATCCAAAAACAAGCTTCTGTCTTTACAGCATCAACAATGATCCCCATCTTGCATCAATTGAAATGGACGGCTCTCGTCTTGGGGACGCTCCATGTTTTGACAAACTTCTGGATTTGACTTTTACTACTGATCTGAAATGGAACACGTACATCAGGTCTGTTGCCAAGGACGCTGGGAAAATGGTGGGATCCTTCTATCGCTCCAGAAGATATCTCACTACTGATGCAATTCTCTATCTGTATAAAAGCCAAGTACGTCCAAGGATGGAGTACTGCTGCCACATCTGGGCAAGAGCTGCTAAAAGCAGCCTATCCTGCCTTAACAGAGTACAAAATAGACTTTGTGGCTTAGTGGGGAATGCCCTTTTCTCTTCCCTGCAGCCTCTTTCCCACAGAAGAGACGTTGCAAGCCGGTCTTTGTTTTATCATTATTTCCATGGCAAGTGCTCATCTAAGCTCCAATCTCTGGTCCCCCCCCTCGCCAATCTTTCACAAAAAACACCCGTCTAGCTGAAACTACTGTCATTAATTTTCCCCACTCTTTATCTGTGCCTAAATCCAAACGTAGATTCCATGAGCAGAGGTTCTTTCTCAGAAATACACGACTGTGGAACTCTCTTCCGTTTGCCTGTTTCCCACCTGACTACAACTTGGATGTCTTCAAGTCCAACATAAACAAATTCCTGACAAACCACTCTCTTAAGTAAGACACCCTATCAAACATCCAATACTAATGATTACTACAATACTATCTCATTGATTACTGTACTTACAATAACCCTTATCCCCAAGTGGCTTCCATGCCTTGATAAGTGGTGACCTCCATGTATATAAAAAAAAAACTCTCCACATTAGCACCTGCTATTTAGATTACTCCTTTTCCACCATCGCCGCACCCATATCCCAGACGCCAGAACACATAAGCCACTTTCCTGCCATCACCGCCCCTCACCTAAGCCTGACAACAACTTAGATCTTCGCAGAGTTCATATCAACACCCGACCAGCATTCCTACCGACACCCTGCCGCCGAATTATCCTGACACACCAAACAGTTCTTTCACTATCGTTTTAACTTTGAATAAAGAGTTTAAACTCAACCTTTTCGTTTGTCATTTTCTTGCTTCTATACGCTCAGTTTTGTAATATAACGAAAGCTATCAGGGTGTAGCTGTAAGTCACACAACTGTAAAAATTGTACCTGAGCCTTGGTAATGATTATTGCAAACGCCAAGTAAATTGTGGAGTGCAATATCTTAAATTAAAATAGTATATCTGTGAAATCATTCAATGCATGTTTGCTGCACAGGTTGACAGAGGGGAAAATATGAGGGTTTAATTTTACTATAGACATGTGTGGAAAATTTTGTAAATTATAAAATTTAGCTGATTTTCTTTTTGTATGAAAGTATAGTGTTTTATCAATAATAAATTGATGGAAAAATTGAAAAGAAAACTGTTTAAAGAATAAACCAACAAAGTGGGAGACCAATGATAATTCAGAAGGAAGAAAAAGGAGAAAAGAATGAAAAAAATGTAGGATAAATTTTAAAAAAAGGAAATACTTTGGCAAACTTGTTTTTTTTATTCAAATAAATATCCTTATTTTCACCCATTTTTTGGAGAAAATATATTGCTTTCTAATATAATTAATGAGAATATTCGTAAACATTTCGGTGCTTCTTTGTTATTGTAGTGAATTTCGAAAATCGAAATATTGCTTTTCAAATTAAACCAATAGTATCTACTGAATTGCCATGTCACAGTAATGAAAATATATAAAACTTACAAAAATGATAAGGTAGAGATTAATTATTAAAGAAAATAGTTTTCAAAGAAATTAGAAATTTTAGTTATTTCCCTTATGTTTACATAACATGTCACGTGACGAAACAAACATAGCCAAAATCATTTTTTCGTTGAATCATAGAAGACTTAAATAATTGTGACATGACAATTAGGTAAATAACATTACTTATTGTTGAAATTGACAACAAATGTAAGTAGTTATCATTGTCTTCTAATTAAAAATCAACTTTTCGGCTGTCAGATTTGCACTACAATAATGAAGAAGCATCCTTTTTATCAGCTGACCTGTACAATGAATACCCCACATATATTTTCTTTTTTTTTTTTTCCAATTTTTGGAGCAGATTATTAATGATTGCAAACTAATAAATTAAACCAATATGCAAAAAAATCAATATTTAAAGATTTTTAAGAAGAGCTCAGTTTCTTATACAAAGTTCTGGTAAATCGATTCTATTATTATTGATTAGAAACTCATCTACCACATTCTGCAAAATTATTTTTTCAAAAAATTCAATATTTAAAGATTTTTAGGGGTCGCTCAGTTTCTAATATAACAGAAGCAGAAGTTTGTGGTGGTTTCATGATGAAACTTGATGTCATTTTTTAAGTAAAAATAATAGTTATGTTTGGATATAAATTCCAAAACTCATTTCACTCTGAATAATTTAGGTGACTGAAATAGGAATTAATCACAATTAGTAAAACTGTCCTCAATGACAAATAATGAAACAGATTTTTTAATAAATCTGTTTTGTGTATCTGTCGAGTGGTTCCAAGATAGGGGACAGATTTACCAGATTTTATTTGAAACTGAGCATCCCCTAAAATCATTGAATATTCATTTTTTTTTTTTTTTTTTTGCATTTTCTTTTAGTAAATTAAAAAAAAATTGAAAAAAGACAAAAAAAATATGAGGTGTATGCATTTTTATCAATTAAATTTTTAACGATTTTTATGTCAAATCTGTTTAATGCTCATTTTTATGAACATATTTAAAAAAATAAATTATATATGATGCATCTATAAAACTAAAACATAATAAAAAGCATTTTACTGATATTCTGCAGTCATTTATTATTGTGAATATGTATCTGTAGACATTTATCCTACAACCTAAAAATATATAAAAGTTTAATGTTTTATCGATGTCATGTGACTGGTGAATCACCGGCGGTGATATTTCCCCATATAATAAAATGGCAACATCATAACAAAGAAACCCACCTAATTAAATAATATTAAATAAAAATTAAGTAGAACATTATAATCAAAAAGAGATATAAAAACATGCATGTGTACAATGAAAATGCTAGACCAAAATGTCGAAACAATCAGTCCAGTAGTTTTTTTTAGATTATAGGTAAGTAACAAACATACATTTCCATTTTTATTTATATAGATACTAGCATTTCAGCCCGGCGTTACCCGGGTGTTTGAATGTATATGTTGAGCAACAAAAAAAAAAGTGGTAGTAGGAAGGCAGGCTCAAACCCGTACCGCGAAGGAGGAAAAGAACGGGAAAAAAAACATGACGTCTTTGCTCTTATGACCACTGCCAAACCGGAAGCGACTTATTTTTTTAATTAAGACTAGACAATCGAAAGGAGAGGATGACTTTCAAAAATATCAGCGAAAAAAGCGACCCCCCCCCTCCCCTGTAGAAAAGTGCCAAGTTGAAGGTGAAGATATTAATGTCTTTAGCCAATTTTTCGATATTTGTTGTCTGAAAGGTCGAACTTCAAAACGATACTGATCTTGGTAAAATCCGTCGTCTCTGTCAAAAGTTTTAAGCAGACATGCAAACATACATACATACATTTATATATTGGTAACTAAAAATTTTTGACCCAAACAGATTAAAAAGCTTGCCCTATCTCTGAATACCCTTTATGTAAAATTTCAAATGTTTAGACCAGAAATTGTAGAAATTGGTAGAGACCGCAGGGATCAATTTTTTTTTTAACTTTGACTCCTATTATGACCCCCTAACATTTATTGTTTTGGCCTCAAATCAAGTTATTAAGTTAGATCCATGTCCAAGGAACCTATATCTAAAATTTCAAGTGTTTAGACCCAAAATTGGCGGAGGAGTTTGGTAGAGTTCTCAAAGGTCAAATCGCTGAACTTTGACCCCTTAATAGCCAAATTTCTGGCCGTAAACCGATCACAAATTTCAGTACTCTGTATATACAAATTTTGAGTCTGTAGACCAAAACTTGACAGGAGTTTGGTAGAGGCTGCTCCTCACACACAGACACATTCACTTTTATAGATATATAGATATATAAGTGACCTTGTCTGTGTGTGAGGAGCAGCCTCTACCAAACTCCTGTCGAGCTTTGGTCTACAGACTTGAAACTTGATATATAGGAGACTTAGACCTGTAGCACAACTTTAATTTGCTTTTTAACCAGTAAACATAGGTGCTAAGGGGTCAAAAAATATTTTAAATTGGCATTCAATAGATAGAAGTTAACTAAAGCTATTATTTCTATGCATGCACAAATATATATTTATATGTTAAAGTTAATTAATATTTTTCTTATCCATCTATAGATAGCACAACAATAATGCCTAAAACTGACTGAAGTGCTAAATGTTTTGATTTGGATTCTAGCTGATGGCACTCAAATCATACATTTTTTTTTCAAACTTGAAATCACTACTATATATTGGGTACAATATAATAATCAATAGAGTATTAGATCTAGAATAAATATGTAACCTGCATGAATTAAATTATATTTAAGCATATTTTAGGACTGACCACTATTATATATTGGGTACACTATAATAATCAATAAAGAATTGGCTCTAATAATAAATACAAAATCTTCATTAATTAAAATAATTGACTGGTTACACTTTACAAATTGAGTAAGTGATAAATAAAAAATTATTATCCACAGATACCAAAATTCCATATGTCTTGTGGGTTTTATTTTCCTTCTTTTGTTCAGTTTTCTTATTACTCAAAGCCTTCCAAAATCATTTATACAATATACACAATGTTTCAAGCAAACTACAACAGTCTTAAAAATGAATTAATAAATATTTCAAGATTATCTTGACCACTAACTTCTTGTAACGCCTTCTTGTCTTGAGTTTTTCCATTCTGCAGCAGTTTTATGGCATTCTTAGCACCATCAATTACAGCAGCCTCAATTTTCATGTGATGCCGTAATTCTTCAATACGCAGTTCTCGTGGTGAGAGCACCTCAGTTTGTTGACCTGAAAATATTCAAAAAATTTTGTAAAATTAATCAGACATTTTCAGTGTAATTTCCAAATTTCCTTTCTCATTTTTTTTACATTTTTAATTTGTATTCCATCATTTTAATTATTTGTGATGAGGATGATGAAATGCTATAAAACTTAATTACTTACTTAATTTAGCTAATTGGTTGGGTTCATAAAACAAACGATATCAATTAGATAAAATGTAACTAATTTGGTATATTCTTATTTAAAAGAAAGCATGATTAGACAAAAAAAAACTCTTGAAAAAAGTAGTCAGTTGAAAATCAAGTTGGTTTAAAAAAAAAAAAAAATTGAAAAAATTGCTGACTTTTCATCTCTGCCATAGGAATAATAATGGTTTTATGTTCCACATAAGTTTACAATTATTATTTATTTTTTTTTTTTTTCAATGACTACCCATTCAACAACCATGAAGAAATAGTGGTTAATGGTACTGTTGGGTTCAGAGTTATCCTTCTTAGAGACGATTGGCACCAACATTGAAGGTGCTATGATCATGATTTAGTACCTGCTCACCTTGACCATAAATTAAAAAGAGACTAATCCTCTTATTGGTGCAACCTTCAAACTGGACAAACGCTCTGTACAACGTTCTCCTATTAGGAAGAGTTCAAAAACTTTATAATCCTACTCACCACTTTTGAAATAAATTCTATGTTTAGATTTGTGTGTACTCAAACATTCTTATGTCACCTTCACAATTTGTGTATTTAGTATAGTAATTTTCATGTTGTCATTAACAGACTTTTCATGTTCTGTTGGGAAATAATTTTAAACGTATTTGTTAACGCATTTCAATTGTTTTTTCTAACTGCTTGTGTCATATTTGATACAATTAGTGAATCTCTCAACGGAAGCTTCCTTTCTAGGGCAATTGCTCTTGACATATCAAAGGCCTTTGATAGGGTATGGCATAAAGGTCTACTTTACAAGATCTCCAGTTACGGTATAGCTGGAAATATCTTCTCAATCATTAAATCATTTCTCTCCAATAGGTTTATAAGAGTAGTGATTGATGAGCAGAAATCAGAAGCTCTCAGTATTAATGCTGGATTCCCTCAGGGGTCAATCCTGGGCCCAACTCTTTCTGGTTTACATCAACGATCTCCCAAATTACATCCTAAGGTCATTCAAAGACATTTATGTTAACACTACAATCTATGGCAACACTAAATGTAGATGCCATGAACAAAGCTTCTTTCTCAGAACTGCATCTCTTCTATCGCCCTCCTTTCCAACTGACTACAATATGGTCATCTTCAAGTCTAACGTAAACAAGTTCTTAATGAGCCGTCCTCTTGTATAATCCAATTTATCAAATTTCCACTACTAAGGATTACTACAATAATGTCCCACTGACTAACGTAAATTCCTTAACCCTTAATAAGTGATGAATATTTTGTAAAAAACATGCATTGTTACAATATGTTCAATAATAAACTATTCCTAACACACGTGCAACTATTTATAAATTAGATATCAAATATTACAGTTAATAAAATATTACAAAAATAGAGCAATGAGTGTAAAAAGTTTAACTTGCTTTTTTGTTGATTGAAAAGTTCTTAATTGCTATGATACAAGTGTGTAGCATCTGATTGGGATTCTTTGGGGCAGAAAGACAACTGAAGTGAAAGCGATAATCCTTGAATTGTCAATCTACATCGTTTCTTGCTAACAACCAGAATTAGTTACCCTCAAAAGGAAACTAAAAATAAATAAGTCTCTAAAATAAAATAGATGTCCTGGTAAGAATTTTTTTCTTTTTATTTTATGAAATTTCATCACAATAGTATTAATCAAAAGAAAGCCAGTATCATGATAGAAAAATTATTGATGTTAGAATGTGAATATATGAAATAAATCATTTAAAAATGGTCAAGACAAGAGTTTATATTCATAAGATGGCGTTCATCAGAAGAATATCTGCAGAATCTGATTGATAAAACTATTTGACACGATAAAGGGAAATAGAATGAAAATAAGAATATATTTTAAATGGAAAATGAATGATCATTCAAATGAATTCATTAAAATTGTGCACTTAATAATGTAAATATTTCAAGTATAAGTTTTACCCCCACCCATGAAATTTAAAAAAAATAATTTAAGAACTCTTAAGACAAGCCAACACTAATTGTAGACATGTAATGAAGATTAACACACATTTTCATTCAATTTGATTGTATACTTGCTTAAAACATTAAGGTTCATTGTGGAAAAAATATATAAGTATTACAAATCAGCAGATGAAAAAATCCCCTCAGATATGAATAGATGTACGCAAAAATTTACTAATATGAATTGGAATATCTTTTTTCTCAGCTTTTTTACAGATATCGAAAAGAGTATTCATATTATTTAATCTATTGCTAAATTTAATGCTTTCATGTCATTTTGATGATACTCTCTTGATGTCAGTTGAAAAACAAATAGAGGGAATTTACTAAAACGAAACAACTTTTCTTCTGAAAGTGATAAATATATTCAAACGACAAAATTAGTTTTTTTTATATTTTAATTCCTCTACACTTGACAATCCATTTACCCCAATATAAATAAATTATAGCTATATGGCATTGAAACACTGATTCTTGTCATATCACTAAAGTTTAAGCAAAGCAGAGTCTGATCAGTACTTAAATGGGTGACAATGTTGTTATATAGTCATTTTAATACCTTAAGGGGAAAGATATGAGGACGTCACTCCACTTTCTAGTTATGATGACAGTATAGTAGGCTAGCCTTGATAAGGTAACTAGAAAAGGAAAACTCAACGAACATCAAGCTTTTCGCTTATACCAGTGAAGCTTCCTGTTCTTGATTTCTTCTTGACTTAAGCAATGACAGATCAGAAGTGTGCTACTGAATATTGTGTAATATTTGCTTCACTTTAAAGCTCACCACTCAGGCAGTCGTTCAGGGGATATATATATTCTTCTCAAGATAAAAGAAAACTAATTGAATAATTTGTAAAATAGATTTGACTTATGTTTCAATTTCTACTGAGCCATGACAGTTGTGATAAAAAAATTAAGTAAAAATAAAATATTTCAATAAAAATTGAAAAGGCAGAGATCTTAGAAAATGATGGCCAAATGAGATTCAAACCAGTAAAATATCTCTAGAGAAAGATTTGGAGTCATTCTGTGCAATCACTATGGCAGCAGAAAACATCTGCAATGTTAACTGGTGCTTTGTAAATCTTACATTTTTACGCTTTTGCTCACAAATGTAAAAATAGTAAACATTTGTGCTGCCATAGTTTTAATTAAAAAAAACATTAGTAAAGTTTTTAATTATATAAAAAGAAAAAAAAAAAAAAAAAAATCAAACAACAACATGCGTGTTATTAATAGGCACCAAAGTTCTGAGTTTATGACTATTGAAGAACCAACACAGAAAAAAATCTAACTATTTAGAAAATAAAAGATCGTTTTTTAATGGCTTTGTGATTAATGATTCACCACATCTTTATTAGGATTACCGATTTCTATAATACTAGGTTAAGAAAAAAGTTTGTGTATTAAAATATATATATATATATATATATATATATATGTGTGTGTGTGTGTGATGGCAAAATAATCTGAAATGAAGATCAATGCTCTACCTCACCCATCAATTTCCTAACCTGTCCTTTGTTTCTACATTTTTTATTCTTCCCATCATGAATCGTTTGAAGTATGACAAAATTAACATTTCCAGAGAGGGGAAAAGGAAGTTAGAAAAGCTGAGACAGGCGGAGAAAGAGAGAAAAAAACAGGAAAACGAGAAAAAGACAACGCAAGAAGGAAGAGAAAAAAAAAATAAAGAAAGAAAATCAAGCTAAGGTAGAAATAAAAAAGAAAAAATGACTTCAGCAGAAATTCCATTTTTTCTGAGTTACAAATAGGATTCTATATTTCCTGAATTAGAAAAAAAAACGATGGAGATCTTGCAAAGTGAAAGTTCTGCCTCATCCACCCTATGGTTAAGACATCGCTCCATCTGACTATAGTCTTCTGATCAATGCAGCACTTTATGAAGAGTCAATGACTTGAGTCTTTCAATGAAGTTCAAGAAAACTGTCAAGAATATTTTTTATTCAAAGCTGAAAGCTTCCAGGTTGTTTGGCAAAAGGCTGTGGGCAATGGATGGCTCTTATTTTGAATAATAATTGTTTGTTTGTTTTTTTGTTTTTTTAACAAATTCTTGCATATCATTATGTTCACATGGCATACAAGTTTTTTATTCACTTAATATTTTAGATAAAAATATCAAGGCAAAAGCCATACAACATTTCTATTTTTGAAGAATTATTACAGCGTCTAAAACTCAATAAACACAAAAGGGCCATTAAATCCATTGAGCCAGAAGCAGGCAATGCTATCAAGGTATTAGCAATCAAAATGAAATTGTAAGTAGGTTTTCTGGTAAAAGCACATTTTCCCCACATGAATATAGTTTCCATCATATTCCCAGATAGCAGGAATGAGAGAGGAGTAGGGATAGAGCTCTCTTCCCTTCCCTGGAAAAGAATTACCTATTTACACACTTGGTGGATAAGTTAGGCTAAATAATACTGATGTATAAGCATGAACACAGAACTATTTAATAAACGAGAGAGGAGTATAATAAACTTATTAAGATTTGATGAAAACTCAATCATGAGAATAATTTCCTTGCAAGACCTGCAGAAAAAGTTTAGATCTCCAAGTTACTGTGTCAAGGCTAAGGAGATGCCATTTTTGGCTAATAAAGTCAATGGAGAATGATTGGAGAGGAAGTTAATTTGAAACTTGTTTTAGTTGTCAATAGCAGTGGTAAAAATAAGCTTCATTTACAAGCGTGTCAGTTTTTGGGTTTTTATCAGGACATTAAAAAAAAAAAAAAAAAAAAAAGCAAGGAAGCCAAGGCCATTAAAACAAATTTCAGGAAATGGAGTGAAGAGTAATGAATTGGGTGGGTGGAAATAGAGGGGATGTAAGCAAAAAGCTCTAATTGTTTCTGAAATGATGATATCAGAAAATGGCAGGAAATGGAAGGCACCACCAATGCTTTCAAGAGTTTTGGGAGGAAAGATCACAGAATAATTATTTTAAGCTACAAACCAAAGAAATACACTAGAAAGAAAATGTTAACAATGAACGCTTTTTGAGGTTATTCAATGCTGAAAGACGTCTGTGTATAGAGTTAATTGAACACAAGTTGTTTTTTTTATTTGTTTCTTTTTTGCCCACATCCACTGTAGAAAAAATTTCCCAAAACTATGAATGCATAAATGAACACATATTCAATGCGATTTAAAAATCAGTGTAACCAATTCTATAGTTTATAACAGTATCCATTCCATCAAGCATTTACTTTCAACACTAAAAATATAGTTTAGATATTAAATATCAGTTACAAAGTCTTGTGAAAATACAAAGAACCTAGTTTGCTTGATTTTTATAATTAAACAGTTTTGATACTATAGAATGAAAATCCTTTTAAAATATTTTTTTTCATTTCAATAAAGTTATATTAAAAAACAATTAGCTTGTTTAGTCTAAGTAGACCGAAGACCTAAAAATGCAAAGTGAATTTTTCAGAGTTATGTGTTTAAGAAAAAAAACAAACAAAAAAAAAACACTAGTGTCTGTTTCTTATTTTTGTTTCTTTTTGTGTTTTAAGGAATCAACTAAATTAAGAAAGCAAAAATGTTCTAAATCATAATTGAGAAAATCTATAAAGCACAAAGAATGTTCAAACATCATGCAGCAGTTAGCACTACATGTGTAATTTTGCACTATATTTGACATAATCTTATCTATTCCTTGCAGTCGTAGATATAGAAAATTATGGAAAAAATTTGAGAATATATTTCTAAGAAATTAGATTATTTACATGATGAAGTTGATGGTGAGAAAATTTTCACAACCATATCTATTTATGCACTACAATATCATTAAAGTGAAGATACAACAGACGAGAATTTTATGAGAGGTTTATTGTAGTAACTAACACAGTTAATAAGGAAGTACTTGCTGTGGCAGGAGATTTGAATAGTCATGTTGGAAAGATCCTTGAGGATTTTGAAGACGTGCATGGAGAAAATTTATATGGTGATAGAATTTTAGCATTTGGTGTTGCCATGGACATGCTGATTACATCCTTTTTAGGACAAAAGAAAATGCATCATGTTATGCATGACTCTGGTACAGCAAAGATTTAAGTAGATTATCTGTTGGTGAGGAAATCTGGATGGTATAGGGAAATGCGTGTAGATGGTATTGCCACATTAAAAGATGAGATTGCTTGGGTTAGTAGATGTAGATCAGTTGAGGTAAAAGGTTCAATTTACAGATGAAGGTTGATGAAAACATGGGAGGATGTGATAAAAATGGATTTGAGAAAAAGAGGGATGAATACATGCCTGGCAAAAGATTGATTACTTTGGAAATAAGTTTCTTAAGACTATCCAACCCATGCAAAGATGCAAAATGGATGTTAATTCGAATATGATGAGGTATGATGATGGTTAGGAAAAAAGATTGAAGTAATGTGAAAGTAATAGTCGGTGAGGAAATTCTGATATAGCACAAACAGGTTGTTTGCAATCTCGTGCTGAAGAAAGTTCATGAGGTAAAGAGAAAGTTTATCTTCAGGTGAAAGATATGGAAGTTGAAAGAAGAAAATGTGAAACACGAATTTAGAGACCAAGTGATGGGGGGTTCAGCTACTAGATCAATGGAAAATGCTGAAGGATACATTGAGGTAACAGAACAGACGTACGCTCTTAAGGCATAAGGTGATATGATGGTGTAATGAGGAAGTTGAGAAGTGTATCAAAAAAGAAATGAAGGAGTGAAAAGATAAAAGGTTTAGTGATTAAGGATGTGTACTTGGAGGCAAAATGAAAAAAGAAAAAGAAAAATCAAGTTTCATTTTTTTCTTTAATTATTTGGCCAGAAGGGAATAGTATTTTCTTCTTCCTTTGTTACAATGTCTCATTACATTAATATTTTTATCCATACTATTTCCAAGTTTTAACTCCATTGTTATTTCAATTGAGTGTAAATGTCATCTACTTTAAATTCAACTGGAAACATGGAAAATGTCAGCATCAGATAATTTGAATAGAGGAAAAGATTGTTAAATATTAAATATCATCAACAACCATTATCAAAATAAAATGGCTGCACAGTTTTGGAAACAGGAATGCGCAAATAAACAGGCACAATTCACCGATAAAATAGAAAAGATTTAACAGGAAGCTTTCAGATTAAATAACTATGTGTGTGTTAAAGACCATCACAATGGGTTAATTTGATAGGAGATTCAGATGTAAATTGTATTCATTTTTTTTGTCTCACATATTTTAAATGGATAATATTTCAAGACGGATCTCTTCTTCAAAGTAAAATAAAGATTTGTGATCAGAATAAGAATGGAAATAAAAATACCAAAACTACTAAGAAATTCTGGTAATATTAAAATTAAGGAAGCAATACTTACAAACACACACACACACACTTATGTTCAAATTAAAATTATTTTATCAATTTCACATGTATGACTACATTCTGACAATATCCTCAACTAACATTTGTACACAAAGTTTCCATTTAAAAGCAGGTTAGTTTTAAATGACGTATGCACATAAAATGTTATGAGATAATGTTAATTTTCAGTATTTACTTCCGTGCTCAATACATGAAGAGAGCTAGGTAGTAAGTTATGGAAATATATGGTAATTAAGCTACAGCAAATCTTCCATGTTTCATCCTCATAGAGAATCATCAAGCTATAATGCATTATAGCCTGATGATGAAATGTGGAAGATGCTTTGTAGCTTAATTGCCATATATAGCTTAATATATATCAACACACACACAGAAAAAATTAAACTTTACCAAATGTTGGTCATAATATACAGAAATTTTAAGCATTTGTTTTTACATTACCTAATGAAAACATACAAATAAAATGACGTTAGATGTTGTTAAAAGTTTGAAAATAAAAATGGTTCTTAACAAGAACAAAAATACAAGAGAAGAATGGCAGGAAAGATAGTAAGCATTAGCGGCCATCTTGTAAAATGCAGAGCTAATGTAAAATATTCATGAGGTGAATGTGATTGACTCATCAAAAGCAGAAAGGTATTACAAAAAGCTTACATAATCAACACATTTTGAGAAATAATGCATGGATAAAGAATCTTGTTTTTCAGAAAAAAAATTATCCAAAAGCAGACATTAGGTGATCGAGTATGAAATTACTTGAAACAGAATTGGCAACCAATTTCTTAATCAAATTTGAAGGAAACTAGGAAAGAAAAGTAACAAAAGCTCATCCCAGATTGAATTAATCTTTTCTAGACCTGAAAACAATTGCAAGTGCATTTGAATGTAGAGAAAAAAAATAAAGATATAAATCTATTTTCTTATTTTATGATCAAAAGATATTTGCAGAATAAAATCAATTATTAATCTCAACATCAAGATATATATATATATATATATATATATATATATATATATATATATATATATATATATATATCACCACTGTCATATAGTTTAACATCTTTACTTGATGTCTTGGTAAGTTTTTTCTAAAGATAGCATTTTTGTTTATAAATGCATGAGATTATCCTGGATTACTTTTTCCCAGTTCTTACATGGATGCCTCCTTCTTCTATTAGAAAACCACAATCTTTGCAGATCTCCTGCTGAAGAAAGTTCCTGATGTAACGAGAAAGTTTATCCTCAGGTGAAAGATGTGGAAATTGAAAGAACATGTGAAATGCTAATCTGCCCATGAATATAGTTCACACGTCTAAACCAACACAATCTGAGTGATGTCAAAATAGAGTAAAGTGCTGATATATTTCAAGAAATATTATGTGGATTGTCTTTATTGTGGCATTGTCTTTATTGTTCCAAGAGTTTCTCAAGAAAAACAGTTAAAATTTGAAATGTGGTACATCTGAAGCAGAATATGTGTGTGTGTGTGTGTGTGTGTGTGTGTGTGTGTGTGTGTGTGTGTGTGTGTGTGTACGCGTTTGTTTTAACTACAGCCATTTACAAAACCATAAAACATTGAACTACAGGAATGATTCTATAATTTGTTAAAAGGAAAAAGAAAACATGCATGAAACATGATTAGGAAGCGAATTGAGTATTCTTAATATTTATATAATCTATAATACTTCATTAGTTAAAAAAACAAACAAACAAAAGTAAAATGTTCTGTTGAATTTCTATTTTAAACTAATTCACCAATATAAATTCTAACAATTATGTGTATGTTTTACCATGCAATTAGACTGAATGAAAAAATAATTGTTTTTGTCCACCCAATTAGAATCTCCATTTTTTTTGCTTGTGATTTAAAATGGTAGTATAAAATTCCAACAGTAAGTCTGGTTAAGATATACAATGACAATGTGATTGCTTATTTTAGTCATATAAGTTATTAAGAATGTTATTTAAAAGTTGAAAAAAAAAAAAATTAATTATTAATCGCAAAATGTAATAAATTATACATCAGGCAAAGTTGCCACTTTGATTCATTTAACATTTTACAAGCTGTTTTTTAATATCTTCTGCTAATACAGAATATAAAAAAAAAGTATATATGGAATATACAGTCAAAACACTTGAAAGAATTAAAATATTTCTAGGGAGTGTTTGTTATTTTAATTAAAAAACTAGTGCAGTATACAAACAATAGTAAAGAAAATATGAAATAATTGCAATGATTTTCACATTATAAGAAAAAGTCCTTGTGAGTATCGTTGGAGTAAATATTCGTGTGAAAGTGAAGATAGCAGCTATCTCCTATGTAATTGGGAGAAGCAGCTTACTCATAACAAAATGTAAAAACTTTTGAAGACAAAATGAACACATTTGTTTGAAAACATGTACGAGGTGGCTGGAACAGATCATCATTTTGGTTCTAAAGTTATAATAGCCAATAAAACCGAAAATAGACCTTTATAAAAGAAAAGAATAATTACAATATCAAAGAATTCCAGTTTTATTTTTATAAAAGAAAGATAAAAACTTTGCTGGTAAGCTGTTAAAATTTCATTCTTCTATGTTCAATATAATGTTTCTATTTACTCGCCTCCCCATCAGAATAGAGTTAGACACAAGGTCGGGTTTTAATGTGGGGAGAAAATCAAATTCTCTAAAAAGGAATACTTTGGGTGGAAATAAATATAAATTATCTCAGTCTAGAATTTCTCCTTTAGTTAACGAGGATAAAAAATTTTTAGTGTAGTACCAAAACAGATACTACACTTTCGTTGTAGCCAAAAGACAGTATCTTAAAATTAAATATAATGATGAACTATGCTCGATATAATGTTAATGCTTTGATTTCTTTATTTCTAGTGATTGATAATTTCTGCCTCTTAGATGAATTTATCCTCAAATATTTGGAATAAACACTTATTCTAAGTAGAAACTTAATATTTTGTTTTTTCTTTAATCATGCAGGTGTCAAAAACTACCTAGTATAGTATCCAAGCACTGGGTTACTCCACTTTACAAGATGGATGCATAAATCTTGTTAGAGCATCCATCGAGGAGATGGAAACTTGTGTAAAACTTGATTTAACCTTTATTTTTGAAGTCCATTAGAATCTCAATGCATGTATTTTAAGCCAAATGGAATCTGGTTTCTTATATTCTACAAGTTAAATAAATCTAATAACACCAGGATCTCAAAATAATATTAAATAACACACAAAAAAAAAAGTCAGAATTGTAAATGGTAAAAAAAAATGTTCAGACAAAAAAAGAAATTGGGCTTTTATTTAATCCAAATATCCATCAACAGAAGAAGGGATCAAAGCATTCAATAATTTGTTTTTGTATCTTCATAAATCAATGAAGAAAAAATCTTACTGACCTTGTGCCAAAATATGACCTGTAGATAAGATGAGATAAAACAAAAAGTTTACAACAACCACAACAACAATATAAAAGAAAATAAAGGAAAATATAATGAGATATGAGGGGAGAGAAAAAGAGGGAGGAGAAGAGGTGAGAATGCGGATAATGGGAGAGGTATAGGGGTGAGAGGGAAGGGGTGAAAAAAAAGCAAAAGAGAAAAGGTAAGGGATAAAAGGAGAGGTAGAAGAGGGCACTAAGGAAAAAGAAAAAGACAAAACAAAAGGGAAGAGAAAAAGAGGACACCCTGAAAAAAAAAAAGGAAATGCCAAAAAAAAAAAAAAAGAGGGGAAAAAAAGAGATGCAAAAACAAAAATAAGAGGGAAGGGGACAAAAAATGAAGAGGAGGGTAATGGTCTGCAGATGAGAGGGCAGCAAGAAGGGAAAAATTTGGCCAGCAAGGGGGAGAATAAAGGGGGTAAGAGAAATATGATGGAGTTGGAGAAAAGGGATGTTAAGTGTTTCAGTGAATGAGATAGAGCATGGGGGAGAGACAAATAGAGGGCAAGAGAGAGAATGAGAAGGGATTGAGAGGGAGGGAAAGCAAATGAGGAAAAAAAAAAAGAAAAGCAAATTACAAAACAATAACAAAACAACAAAAAAGCCAATAAACAGACAAAAACACAGTAACGTTTATAATATTGCAATGAGGAAAGCTACAAGTAAATCCATTGAAAGATGTTAACAATCGCCAATCATAAAAACAATTTTATCTTGGTTCTCACACAATTTATTTGTAAATGCCAATCGACCCCTCATTTATATTTATAGGATATAGAACTAACAGGAAAACGGTTTATCTTATGATCATACTAAAAGGCCTAATTCTTCTAATAAGGCTTCCTCTTTGAAAGGTTCATTTGGATTGCTTTATAATTTTATGAGTCTCTCTAATAAAAAGGCCATCATTATCTTCAATGAACAAAGATAGGAATTAATTTGTTCTTCATGCATCATTATCTCATAATACAGAGAAATCTTTCTGGTCTCAATTATAAAGAAGCTTTTAAAATGAATTGAATTGTCAGGCCGAGAGACAAAATACAAGTAAAAACCAAAATTGTATTTAAAAGAAAAATAAAGTACTTTACTCAATAGTCATCTCAGTGTGTAACAGTGTCTACAGAGTATATATATATATATATATATATATATATATATATATATATATATATATATATATATATTATAGGAGAAAGGAGTAGCTTTCCTCTTACAATCTTAGCATCTTTTTAAGTTAATACAATAACAAAAGGATTGAAACTATTTATTCAACAACAGAAGGAAAATTAATAAAGGAATAACAAAAGGATGAAAGGGCAATTGCATAATAATAATAAAAAAAACTAAGATATTTAAAGATAATTTGGATATATACAAAAAGCAGATGATGGTTGTGAAGTAGACAAAAATGGATTGATGGGCAAAGAGGAGATAAGCATATACAGTCATATGGATAGAGGCAGGGATATATAGTTATTATTTCATGTATACACAGAGATTATAAGGTGATGTAATATATAGTGCATCATTTTTCAACAGTGCTCAATATGTCAGAGCTTATACTGAAAATATACTCATAGCAATTAATCTATACAGACATCCACATTTCATCCTCACAAGAAATCAGACTATGTACATATTTTTTATTTTACCATGTGTGTGTGTGTGTGTGTGTGTGTGTGTGTGTGTGTGTGTGTGTGTGTGGATTTAAAACATCTGCATCAAGTTTCAGAAAGCATTATACAATACTTATTACCCATGTTTCAGAATATGTGTTTCGGCACAAGCCTTTTAAAAATGCGACCCTGGTCTTGTATAGACTACGCATTAGAATTTTTAAAGTTTAAAAAACAAATGCAAACTAAATGCAGCAAATTTGTTTTTGTAGAAATAAGCCTATTTTATTTGAAGATCTGAATTAAGTTGTTCAATAACTTATATAGTCATCCACAGACTGTTTCACTGTATTACAACTCTTCAGTGTGACTAGACTAGACTAGCAACTATTTCAAGTTAAAGTGCCGATGCAGTGTTGTATTAATCCAAAATCTAAGGTGTTTATCCACTTTATTAATCACCCTTTGTATCAGTTAGGTATCACACAGAACATAATGAGATATGTGGACATCATTTTATGGACAAAGTTTAAATTCTGCAAAACCTATTACAGCATAATAACTGGTCAGATCATATTCACTTTAGGAGAATACACTGTGTACACTTTCAGTCACTTTCCTGGATTTTCAGTGATGGTATTTGAATAAAGCTTCAAAAGGTATTGGTCAGATGTTGTCCATTATTCCTTCCAAGTTAATCATAACCCATGCACTTCATGAACTAAGATGCAAATTGATAATGACAAGTTCTTTTACTTGAGCTGATGATTTTATCCTCAGGTTTGAGCCTCTCTATAATGTGGTCAATGAAGAACAATGTTATATTAAAGCCAACATGTTTCTTCTGAGCACTATAAAGGCATATACAAATGGGAGGGGGTGGATACATTGAAAGAAGACAGACTAATAAGATAGATATGGATATGCTACAGACATAGGGACAGAGACAATACACACATTTACTCCCCACCCCCACAAGCAAACAAAAATTAATAGAAAATACATTTGCAAATAAGCGAGAGAAATGACATTGAGAGTATGAGCAATAATTTGATCAATAGATGTATTGGGTAAAAGAAACAAAACAATAAAATGAGATTGGAATGGAAGAGAGATTCAAGAAACCCAACTGGTGGGCAGCATTAATGAAAGAATGAATATGCATAATAGAGGGGGGGGGTAGCAGATGAAATTGCTGGTGAAGGAACTGACCATCTGACTGTGAACTTGAATCCTGTACAGCTTTTAAAGTCTGCATCCGGATTATCTCTATCTTCATCTTGGCATCACTCAGCATCTGTTGGGCTTCCATGAGCAGCTTTTTATCTCGTGATGAGCCACTGCTATACATGCTGATCATGTTCTCGGCACCCTGTTTTACCTGGATGGAAAAAAGAAAACACATACAATTAAGGAAAACATAAAATAAAATGCATTGAAATTTTCTTGCATTCCAGAAATGCATTATAATCTGCCAATGTAAAATACTTAAAATATTAAAAAGTGATGTGAGTGGTATTATATAACATTCACATTGAATTACATGTACACTGAGAAAAGATAAGCATCCTCTTCCTCCAACTATGAATAAAATCAGACTTCATCTTCAATTAATTGTTTACAAAAGGATTACATAATTTATAATAAAAGTGTTGGTAAGCTGTAAAAAAAAATTCTTTTAAATAAAAAATAACATTTTTATATTTTAAATAAAAACTGAAAATTTATAAAAACACTGAATTTTTCAGTTATTGGGCCCCTGGCAAAGGAGGGATTGGACCTAGTAATTCACTTCCGTTCTTCTGTTTGTTTATTTGCATATTTCTCAATAACAACGCCTTGAATTTTTTGAAATTTTGCACAAACATTAGTCATGGTGAAAGTAAATTTTTGCCAAAACAGATATCCAGGATAACTGTAGTTTCCTTCCCCATATGAGACAATATACAGGTAAAAGTGTCCAAAATCGTTCACTCGTGGAGGGGGATCCCACATGCTCGGCTTGTTTATTAGACATTCAAGGCTTTTGATGAGATGACTTATAGAAAATTTCAAAAAAAAATGTTTTGAACGCTACTAACTCAATTTCTTTCAATACAGTTTGCAATTTGGAGACGGAATTGTTTTTGTTGAGATAAGTGATTTCAATTTTAATCATGCTTTTTATTTTAGATTTAAAATATTAACAACTCCATTTTATTTCAGTATTTAATTTGTGAATTTCTGTTTTATTAAATGCTAGCTTTTTTTTTTTTTTCTCTCGTACATATGTTTATTTATCTACCGAGTTGATTGCAAAAATAGATTACGAATTGTACTCATTTTTAGTTTGTGTGAGTGGAATCTATCACCATACTTTCCCTTAAACACGTCCGTTGGACTTTTATTAAGTACAATACTTAATAGTGTTTTTTTTTTTTTTTTTTTTTTTAATGGAGAGTAGAAAACGCATTGTAGATGCGTTATCGGTAGCTCCTGTTACTCTCGCTTCTTCTAATTTGTCCCTCAGTCCTCATTTTTTAATGAGTGATTTTTCTTACAAAGGGAGAAGAAAAAGCTGTTTTCTAGGTTGGCAGTATTTTGTGCGAACAGTTGGCTGAGATGGCGGAAATTTTCTGTTTCTTTGTCTATCCTTGTAGCCATGTCACTAGTAAGGGTGCTGGAGGTAAACGTTTTGTCTGGGCTGACGTTATCCGCCTGATAGTCAGGGACCCGAACCTTGGATTAACCACTAAGGAGGCTGTCCTATCAGCAGGTGCAAAGTACTGGGGCTGCTGTATTGCCATTTGGTGAATGGATTCTGGACCATGCAGTAGCTTCTGGTGAGGCCTCTTGATGCCATACTAGTGGGTAATTGTTACGGCTTTACCTTATCATTAGCTACAAATAAAAAAAAAAAAAATTCTTTGTTTCTTTTTCTCTCTTAATTTCCCCTCTCTGTCCTGCTCTAAGTAAATCTGACGACCTAGTCCACAAATTTCAAAATTTCATCATGACAAGTTTCAAGAAAAAATACACGATTAAACCCGGTTCTCCAACTTCCAACGTAGACCCCTACTACCATGTCTCCTTCTCCAACATCAGGGGTCTACGTTCTAACCTTCCAGAGGTTGAAACCCAATTACAGGAGACTAAACCAGACCTTTTATTTTTAAGTGAAACTGGCATTGGACAGGCTATTTCCCTAGAAGAGTTTGCAATTACAGGATACTCTAACTTAACTTCTAAATCTGACCCCCAAGATCGCCATGGGCATGGAATATGTGCCTATATTAAAGATAGCTTTCCATGTGGTAGGGACATCTCCAGGGAAGATCCTAACTTACCCTATATGTGCTTCCGGGTTGCTTTAGCTCACACTACGGCATTTTTATTTACTCTCTATCGCCCCCACAACAGCGGAGTTACTATCTTTAAAAGCATATCTGAGAAAATTGACCAAGTCCTATCTGCTTATCCTTCAGCTAACATTCACGTATGTGGAGACTTCAATGTTCACAACATCGAATGGTTGACCCACTCAAACAAGACCGATGATGAGGGGAGGTTCTGTCATGATTTCTCCATTGCCTATGACCTCACTCAGATTGTTCAGGAACCCACCCGTGTGCCCGACAATGACGGCCAGTATGCGAGCCTACTAGACCTTTTTCTCACAACTTGCCCTGAACTATGTTCAGTTTCTGTTCTGTCGCCTCTTGGATCTTCCGACCACTCTGTTGTATCAATTAAGATAAAAATGAAATGTAATAAGTCCCCAGACGTACCTCTCCATCGTACAGTATATCGATACACTAAGGCTGACTGGGATAGCTTCCATACATTTATAACTGATCTACCTCTGCATTCCATATTTAAAAAGGATGTGTCCTCTATAGTATTAGACCTGACGGAATGGTTAATTGTAGGTATTGATCGTTTCATACCCTCGAAAAAGTTTCAGCAAAAACCTAACAGCCAGCCATGGTTCTCTCCAGAATGTGCTGCTGCCATTGCGCACAGAAATCACTTTTTTCACTGTTTCCAACGTAATAGATGTATGGAAACTAAAGCCGCTTTCAGGACTGCCAGCAACCATTGTAAGAAAGTAATAAAGAGCGCAAGATGGTTGTATGCTCAATCTGTTAAGTCCAAAGTAGCTGAGCAGCGGCTTGGTTCCCACCAGTTTTGGCAAATAGCAAACAGAATTCTGAACAGAAGCGTGTGCTCCATCCCAACTATCATCAATGGACCTGAGGTAATCTCGTCAGCATCAGACAAAGCCAAACTCTTTGTCAAGAAGTTTGCAGCTAATTCTACCTTTTGCGATCAAGGCCGCCAACCCCCAATATTTCCTCCTGTATCTGAAAACACACTATGTGATATACGTATATCTGTACGTGATGTTGCCAAGCTAATCAAAAACCTTGATTCGAGTAAAGCAACTGGCCCTGACGGTATTTCAATTATAGTACTCAAAAAACTTCAACCTGAACTAGCGCCCATACTTACAAAACTATTTAAACGTTGTCTTAAGGAGAATAGTTTCCCATCTCCCTGGAAAATTTCATCAGTATGCCCTGTATTTAAGAATTCAGGTGATCGCTCATCCCCCTCTCAGTACAGGCCAATAAGTCTCCTGTGCGTCATGAGTAAGTTGCTGGAATCTGTGTTAAATACCGAAGTAATCAACCATCTCAACAAAAATAACCTTCTTAGTGACACTCAATATGGTTTCCGTTCTGCTAGATCTACAGCAGATGTGCTTACAGTTATATCTCATAGGATTAGCAAATCTCTTGACGGAGGCAACCTTTCTAGGGCAATTGCTCTTGACATATCTAAGGCCTTTGATAGGGTATGGCATAAAGGTTTACTTCATAAGATCTCTAGCTATGGTATTGCTGGAAATGTCTTCTCAATTATTAAATCCTTTCTTTCTGATAGGTTCATAAGAGTAGTAATTGAGGGGCAAAAATCAGAAGCCCACAGTATTAATGCCGGTGTCCCTCAGAGGTCCATCCTGGGCCCAACTCTTTTCCTGATCTACATTAATGATCTTCCAAATCACATCCTTACATCATTTGTAGACATTTATGCTGACGACACTACCATTTATGGTAGCACATCTAAGACAGTAAACAACCAAGTTCTCTCCAATTCTCTCTCATCTGATCTTGAGCATGTAGTACAATGGGGAAAGGAGTGGCTGGTTACTTTTAATGCATCTAAAACCAAGCTTCTCTCTTTACATCATCAACATTTTAATCCACATTTGTCATCAATTGAAATGAATGGCTCTCGTCTTCAGGAGGCCTCAAGTTTTGACAAGCTTCTGGGCTTGACCATTACTCCTGATCTTAAATGGAACACGTACATCAAATCTGTTGCCAAGGCCGCTGGAAAAATGGTGGGATCTTTCTATCGATCCAGTAGATATCTCACTGCTGATGCAATTCTCTATCTATATAAGAGCCAGGTACGTCCAAGGATGGAATACTGTTGCCACATCTGGGCAGGAGCTGCTAGAAAGGACTTGTCCTGCCTTGATAGAGTTCAAAATAGACTTCGTAGCCTCGTAGGAGATGTCCTTTTCTCTTCCTTGCAACCTCTATCTCACAGAAGAGATGTTGCGAGTTTGTCTCTGATGTATCGTTATTTTCATGGAAAGTGTTCGACTGAGCTTCAATCTATGGTCCCCCCTCGCCAAACTTTCACAAGAAACACTCGTCTAGCTGTAAACACTATTAATAATTTCCCCCACTCTTTATCTGTGCCTAAACCTAAACGTAGATTCCATGAACAAAGCTTCTTTCTTAGAACTGCACGCCTGTGGAATTGTCTTCCGTTTTCCTGCTTTCCGGTTGACTACAATATGGTTGTGTTCAAGTCTAACGTAAATAAGTTCTTGATGAGCCGTTCCATATAAGTTATCAAATTTACCAAATTTTCATTACTAATGATTACTATATTGTCCAATTTCTACTGTACACTCTTTAACCCTTATCCTTGAGTGGCCTCTTGGCCTTGATAATGTGTTGATACCTATGAAAAAAAAAAAAAAAAAAAAGAAAAAGTCCAATGTGAACAAGTTCTAATTGAATCGTCCCCCCTAAGTAATCCAAGTTACAAAATTCCCACTGTTTACTATGCTAAAATCACAATGACTAATGTATACCTATTAACCCTTATCCTTGAGTGGCCTCTGGGCCTTGATAAGTGGTGACACCCATGTAAAAAAAAAAAAAAAAAAAATGAGAATAAACCAGAAACCATAAAAATGTTCAAAACTGGATAGAAACGACAAATGGGGTAAAAAAAAAAAAAAAAAAAAAAAATTATGAATGAAAACTACAGATCCACCAGAAGCACAAACAAGATGTTACGAGAAAGAATAGCCAGCACATCAGAAGACACATTGGTGAACGAGCAATTTTTTCTTGCTTATATTATGTTTAACGAAAATACTATCAGTGATTGGTTCGCTTAACAACTCATCTATGTAGCCAACCACAAGGATTAGTCACCTATCCTAACCATTTCATTAACACACAATTGAAAACAAAGCTCTATACCAAGATTAAACAAGTTTTATCTAGTAAAATTTTATGATGAATCTAATGGGGGGGGGGTAATTTTGTATTAAAGAATTTTATATTAACATTGTGTGATTATTGCTCATACTTAGATTCCATAAACCACAAAATGCTGTTAAACTTTGTTATAACTTACAGACTATAGAAATTAATCATAAAAATAAAAATAACTATAGGGTGCTCACATCTGAGGGATAAAGTAAATAGGGCTCCTCATGGATACTCAGGAAATGGCAGAAGATGTGAAGGTAATAAGTGGAAGAGATTTGAATGTCTCATCACACTTATCGTTAAATGTATTTGATACAAGTTTAAAAAAAAAAAAAAAATTAATTCGATAAGTAAACATAATTTCTACATTTTTTTTATTTTTTTTTTTTTTTATTGTTCACTTCACATGCGAGTTGAGTGTGACTTACCGGTGAACTTATGCAATGTTTGAGACTAACAAAGCAAAAAGAGAATATTCTTTTGGAGGTTTTCTTTTTTAATACTACATATACAGAACAGCAGTACTAAGCTTCAAAACAATGTTTTAAAAAGTAGCAGCATGTCTGTCAGAGTTTAAGAAACAAATTTACATTTGGTGACAATCTGCACTGCAAGAATGGTAATTCCTTTTTTTTCTTGTGTAAAATATCAAAACCTCAATGGTCATAAAAATAAAAAGTCTTGTTGATCTGAAGAGGGTTAAAATATATGAGATAGGTATTACCACATTTTTTTTTTTGGTCATTAACTCACTCCAAACAAGGCACAGTGCCACTTTGACATAAGGGGGCTACTATTTTGAATCAAATTTCCAGAGATACTATGTAGGAAGTTGTGTAACGAGATGTCTGTTCACATTATACTTAAACTTGTGCATATCAGTACAGTCAGAGAAGCAGGGCCCCGGGAAGGAATTCCAAAATCTAGCAGTTTGAGGGAAGAAACTATTTGAATAGAAGGTTTTCTGACATCTACACGTCCCTACAGTGTAGGAATGGGATTTTGCTGCTTGTTTGGTTAGTCGAGGGTGTCTACATTGAAGGGGTACAAGTGCTTTGAGTTCGTTAAAGCACATTTCATTATATATATATATATATATATATATATATATATATACACTAGCAGGCCCAGTCATAAAATACACTTAAATTTTGATTAATGCAGATTTCGTATTTATTATTATATTAGCCTGGGTACCCGGCATTGCTCGGGTATTTGGTGATGTGTTGAGAAAAAAAAAAGTGGTAGTAGACAGGCAGGCCCGAACCCGTACCACGAAGAAGGAAAAGAGCGTGTAAAAAAAAAAAAGTGACGTCTTTGCCGTTGCGTCCATTGCCAAACCGGAAGTGGCAAAGGTTTAAATTAAGGCTTGTCAATCGAAAGAAGGGACGACTTTTAAAAATATCGGTGAAAAAAGTGACCCTTCCTTGTCGAAAATGCCCAGTTGAGGGTGAAGGAATTTATGTTTTTAGCCAATTTTTCGATATTTGTCGTTTGAAGGGTCGAGCTTCAAAACGATACTGATCTTGTGAAAATTCGTCACCTCTGTCGACAGTTTTGGGCAAACATACAAACATACATACATTTAAACAAGCAGGTGAGATTTATATTATAGATTATATTGGACCCAGTATATCGTAATAATTTAAAAAGTTTTAAAAAATGATTTGTGCGCCACGACCGAGAAACGAAACCAAAATATTTAGCTTATGATTTACTTTTTCCTTGGATGTTAATATCTGAGCTAATAAGACATGTTTCCTGCAAGGTTAAAAATTAAAACATGAACCAATACCTATTATGTTAATGCCTTCGTTCGACCTTCACCTGAAAAATTCCATTTTTTTTTAATTATCACACTTTTTTTTACCGATTTTCCCTGGCTAAAACCCAAATATAAAGTTTTGCATGGGTTAAAATGTCCTATATATTAAGTTTCATGTCTGTAGATCAAAAACTGACATGGGAGTTTGGTAGATAAAATTTTTTAAACAAATATAAATATGCATACATAAATATATATAAGAAAGAGGCTTGTGTTTACTATAAGCTTTTTGCACAAATATAATGCAAGTATAAATCATGTACAATATCTGCATCAATATAATTACATTAACTAAAGATGTTCATCCCATGAGAAAACCAAAAAAAAAAAAAAGGAAAAAACTAATAGGGAATTAATCAAAATGAATGTTTAAAAGAATATGCAAATTACCTAGATCTTTTGCAGATGAATGCAATTCCATGACTCATCTATAAGAAAGTTGTTTTTTTTTTTTAAATAAATAGAAAACAGTTTTAATATAAATATAAAAAAAAAAAAAAATTAGGAGTATAAATTGCAGCTATCAGTTCTGAGGGAATGTCACCATGACCCAGAAGAAATAGAAGTAACCAACATAATCAACCTCTCATGTTCTACTCCAAACAACCAATTACCTGAAAGACATAAATTTATTATTCACCAAAACCAGCAAGTTGACATCATTTCAAACAGTCAATTATCAAAAAGAGAATTCGTTCAAGATGGAAATTTCTAGTTAAAGTTTTACAAGAACACTATATAATGTAATTAGAGTAAGCATCCTTCTTTCTTCTAAAACTAGTTTACTCATCTTCATTTTAGGCATTGCTTCTATTTTTATCGAAATGTCTTCAGAACAAAAGCTTTTTCTGTTTAACTTCAGCAAAAACGCATTTGTTCTCAAGTTGAGGTGCTGAAATGTCAAATAAAATAAAAGAAAACGAAAAGAAAAGTTGTAAATAATTGTTAAAGCAGAAATGATTCAAAGAAGTGAATGAGTGAGAAAGAAAAAATGAGGAGAGGGAGATAAGAGTAAAGAGTGGCAGAATAGGGTGAAGCGATGAGGCCAGAAAAAGAGTGAAATCACACGTCGAGAAAAAAGCATGCAGCAACGCGTCGAGAAAAAAGCGTGCAGCAACGCGTCGAGAAAAAAGCGTGCAGCAACGCGTCGAGAAAAAAGCGTGCAGCAACGCGTCGAGAAAAAAGCGTGCAGCAACGCGTCGAGAAAAAAGCGTGCAGCAACGCGTCGAGAAAAAAGCATGCAGCAACGCGTCGAGAAAAAAGCATGCAGCAACGCGTAGAGAAAAAAGCATGCAGCAACGCGTAGAGAAAAAAGCATGCAGCAACGCGTCAAGAAAAAAGCATGCAGCAACGCGTCAAGAAAAGCATGCAGCAACGCGTCAAGAAAAAAGCATGTAGCAACACGTCGAGAAAAAAGCATGCAGCAACGCGTGCAACAACGTGCAAAAAAAGAAAAAGAAAGCAGTAGCAACATGGTGAGAAAAAGGGTGAAGAGATGCAGAGAAATAAAAAAAAGGGTGCAGCAATGCAGCAAAAAAAGTGCAGCGATGTGGCGAGAAAAAAAGGGCGAAACGACAAGGCGAGAAAAAAAGGGGTGAAACGACGCAGCGAGAAAAAAAGGGGTGAAACGACGCGAGAAAAAAAGGGGTGAAACGACGCAGCGAGAAAAAAAGGGGTGAAACGACGCAGCGAGAAAAAAAGGGGTGAAACGACGCAGCGAGAAAAAAAGGGGTGAAACGACGCGAGAAAAAAAGGGGTGAAACGACGCGGCAAGACAAAAAGGGTGAAACGACGCGGCGAAAAAAAAGGGGTGAAACGACGCGGCGAAAAAAAAGGGTGAAACGACGCGGCAAGACAAAAAGGGTGAAACGACGCGGCAAGAAAAAAGGGTGAAACGACGCGGCAAGAAAAAAAGTGGTGAAACGACGCGGCAAGAAAAAAAGGGGTGAAACGACGCGGCAAGACAAAAAGGGGTGAAACGACGCGGCAAGAAAAAAGGGGTGAAACGACGCGGCAAGAAAAAAAGGGGTGAAACGACGCGGCAAGAAAAAAAGGGGTGAAACGACGCGGCAAGAAAAAAGGGTGAAACAACGCGGCAAGAAAAAAGGGTGAAACGACGCGGCAAGACAAAAAGGGTGAAACGACGCGGCAAGACAAAAAGGGTGAAATGACGCGGCAAGACAAAAAGGGTGAAACGACAAGGCAAGACAAAAAGGGTGAAACGACAAGGCAAGACAAAAAGGGTGAAACGACAAGGCAAGACAAAAAGGGTGAAACGACAAGGCAAGACAAAAAGGGTGAAACGACAAGGCAAGACAAAAAGGGTGAAACGACAAGGCAAGACAAAAAGGGTGAAACGACAAGGCAAGACAAAAAGGGTGAAATGACAAGAAAAAAGGGTGAAGCGACAAGGCAAGAAAAAAGGTTATAAGATGCAGTGAAAAGGGAAAAAGGGTTAAGTGATGCAGAGAAAGAAAAAAGAATGAAGAAAATCAAGAAAAGAAAAAGTGTTAAGAGATGCGAGGGAAAGAAATTAAGATATAAAGGAAAAACTTTTCTCCATCTTCAATCAACCTCACACCTTAGGCAACCTTAAAACTACAGTGCAGTTTTTCAATGTTAATTGAAAACCCACGATGGATCTATTCTCATGAATGCCCAAAATAGCTACAAGCCATCAGTGGTGTCTGGCTTCTTGGAGTAAACTGAAATACTGTAAATCAATATAGATAAAAAAGACATTAGGAATAGACTCAAGAAATTAAAATATTTTAAATTTGCCCGAACTTTAAAGCTTTCAAAATTGATATTTATTACTGGCTTCTTTTATTTGGAATCATTTAGAAAAACATTACAAATTCTTTCTAAATGATTGCCCAACACAAATGGAACCATTCTTAAGATGCATCCATTCATTTGCATGTATAGTGATGAAAAATGCTATTTCAAGCTTAAACATGGCTATCAACTGTTGGATCATTTCTTTCAATATAAACACACACATCTTAATAGTTACTGCATTTATCAATTATGTTTAGTTAGAGAATACTTAAATAAATACGTACATACATTTAGTTTGGGACGCAAGATGAAAAAATACGAACAAAAGTCATATGCTAAAATTCCAAATGAAAATACAATGGCTTTAACCTTTTGAAAACAGAAAAGAAAATCCCAAGATGAAGAAAACAAGGTGAAATATAAAAAGTGTTTTTTTTCAATAATTCAAAAAAATATTCTACTGAAAATGAAAAATTGTTTCCAACTAAATTAATCATGCAAGCATCAATACTACTGTAGGCTTCAAATTTATTCAACCAGTTATAGAATGTGGATCAATTACGGCCGTCGGTAGACTCTAAAAAGGTTGGAAAGAATTTCGAGATAAATCACGTGCAATGCTTGTTGTCTAACGTTCAGTTTAAATAGAGAATATATGTAGCATTCAAATAGACATCTCTAAAAGGTAGAGATGCCACTATTAATATGGACTGCGTTTTATAAATAATATGTATAATGTTGTGTTTATGCATTTATTTATTTTTTGTTGTTGTAAACTATAATAAATTATACTTGGCATTCCTTTTCATATGTTTGTACTTCTGTTTAGGTTTGGGAGCTATGCAAAATACAGAGCTGTTAGGTAAATACATTTCTCAATACATCTACATGGCGGATACTGAAAGAATGCTTTTCTTTGTCTCAGAAAAATACATTTATGATTTCATTTATTAGAATGCAAAATTTGAATACAAACAAAAAAAATGTCTCAAATTAAAAAAAAAAAAAAAAAAAGCATTCTAGGAATTTTAAAATATACTAACTTTCAAGAAGGATAAAAATTTTAGTTTGAGTCTTTACAAGATAACCCATTTGTCTTTTTTTTGTGTGCGTACGGGTTAGCATTGGCATAATTAAAAGGAATCGGAAAATCAAAATTTTTAGGGTATCGCAACGATTTGAGTTTATTTTCCAATTCCAAAAACAGCTTTCATTTTTGTTGTTTCAAACTTAATTTTTCATTGCTAATAGTAATGATAAAATGACAAAATTTTGTTTTTAAATTACTAGTAAAACTAAAAACTGATAACAACTTTAGGTAAAAATGATATCAGAAAAAAATGGCACACGTGAAAAATGTCATCACAATGAGTTTATCAAATCCTTATTTTGAATAAAAATTATGATGAAAAGATTGGACAAAGAATACTGATAGATTGATTCATGTACATTCATATTCATCAAATGTACTTTTGCGAAAATATGTACACATCAAATGCTTTTTTACAGTAATCTGAAAATTAAAAAACAATTCTATAACTAAGTATTTTGAAATTTCTAATCTATAATTGCATCAGAATTGAGAAAAATATTAATATTGTTTTATTATTAGTTCTTTTAATGTGAAAACCTTATTATTATGAACTAGCTGTACCAGCCCAGCCACGCATTGCCATGGCTGAGTGGTTGACGCAAGTATTAGATTTATTTGTATTGCACAGACACATGCACACAAACACACATGAACGCACATGCATGCACACACTTTGCAAATAGTCAGAAATAGACAGTTTAAAGGCTTCCAAATCATAAGATTTTGAAGTATATAAATTGTCAATTTCTGGTTATGATTAAATGTTAGAGTCAAGCAGTTCATTGTGTAAGGTTTCAGCAAAATCCAGAACTCGGCTGTGTTATTCGCTTAATTCGTTTTATTTTTTTATTTGGAGTATAAAGAAAGAATTTTAGTCAATCATACCTTTAAAAAAATAAATAAATAAAAGATTTATCTAGTTTAAAAAAAAAAAAAAAAAAAAAAGAAAGAATAGGTGCCGATATGTCGAAAAACAATATTTATTAACATGTATGATTTATATAAACGGAAAAGATTTAGCACGATGGTGTAAAAAAAAGAAATAACTGCTTATAAATATGTGCCAAAAAACAGTATTAACAACATGTACGATTTCTGTAAACACAAAAGATTTAGCATGATAACTGTACAATAACAATTAATATCCACAGTATATTTAATGTAAAAAGAATTCTTGGCTTATAAACAGGTCTCGATGTGTAGCAGTTGGTTATTATGTTTGTGTTTAGGTTATTTTATTTGAAACTATTGCCTCTAGCAGAGAGTAACATCATATTTAAAATGTTCTGATGTGTTTGTTTTTGTAATATGATGTAGATTCTGGAATGAACGAATCGTCTCTCAACCAATGAGATTTGGCAGTATGTAAGAAGGGAGAATTTATTATTTTTGAGTTGGGAAATGAAAAGATTATGTTATGTCTATGAGTATATGATCCAGTTAATAAGGGTGAAACCCCATATTTGTCAAAGTGGGCAGAAATCCTCCCAGTGATGACTGGGGGCAATGGGAGGACTTGTTCTTTAGAGGGAAAAATAGAAACTACTTCCTCTAAAGATGGTTGCGATTATGATGATGTTGCTCCTAGAATGAAATGTAGGATTTTATTATGACTAAATGTATCTATAATGGCGTTCTAAAGTTACATAAGATAGTGGCTAATAGTCTAGACATAACAATTTTGTATGTGGCATCTGTGGTTCCAAACTTACGGTACTTTGATCCAGAGGGGAATTTCTAGAATCAAAATATTATATAGATGATTCACTGTAGATGAATTATTTTACCCATAGCAGGAGTATATCAGTTCATGCCTTCCCGAATGATATTTGTACATAATTGAATACTGTAGATGTGACGGGATGGGATTTTCACTCACATATTCCATGGTTCACATTAGTAGACATTACACCAACTGCACACCTCTCCTTTTAAACATTTATTTATTTATTTATTTATTCTACAAAGAAGTTGTCACTTATCAAGGCCCAGGGGTCACTCGAGGATAAGGGTTAAAGAGTGTACAGTAGTCAATTGCAAAATATCAGTAATTGTCAGTAGTGGAAATTTTGTAAATGGGATTACTTAAGGTGATGATGGCTCATCAAAAACTTGTTCATGTTGGACGTGAAGACGACCATATTGTAGTTAGTTGGAAAACAGGAAAATGGAACAGAAATTCCCAGAAAGAAGCTTTGTTCATGCAATCTATGTTTAGGTACAGATAATGAGTGGTAAAAATTACTGATAGTGGTTTCAGTTAAACAAGTGTTTTTTGAAAAAGTCAGGTCCGAGGAACCATAGATTGGAGCTCAGATGAGCACTTGCTATGAAAATAACGATAAAGCAGAGACAGGCTCGCAACGTCTTTTCTGTGGAAAAATAGTTGTAGGAAAGAGAAAAGGGCATCCCCCACTAGGCTACGAAGTCTATTTTGAAGGCAGGATAACCTAGTTCCTGCCCAGATGTGGCAACAGTACTCCATCCTTGGCCGTACTTAGCTTTTATACAGGTAGAGAATTGCATCAGCAGTGAGATATCTACTGGAGTAATAGAATGATCCCACCATTTTTCCAGCAGCCTTGACAACAGATTTGATGTACGTGTTCCATTTTAGATTATGAGTAAAGGTCAAACCTAGAAGCTTGCCAAAACATGGAGCCTCCCCAAGAGGAGAGCCATTCATTTAAATTGATACCGGACAAGGGTTAGAATGTTGATGACGGAAAGATAGAAGTTTGGTTTTAGATACATTAAAATTAACCAGCCACCTCTTTCCACATTGCACCATGTGCTCCAAATCAGAGGAGGGAGAATCTGAGAGAACTTGATCGTTTACAAGCTTTGATGTGTTGCCATAGATTGGTAGTGTCATCAGCATAAATGTCTACGAATGATCTTAGGATGTGATTTGGGAAATCATTGATGTAAATCAGGAAGAGAGTGGAGACCAGGATTAACCCGTGAAGGACTCCAACATTAATACTGTCCATCAACCACTTCTCTTATGTATCTATCAGAGAGAAATGATTTAATAATTGAGAAGACATTTTCAGCTATACCATAGCTGGAGATTTTGTGTAGACCTTTATGCCACATCCTATCAAAGGCCTTTGATGTCAAGAGCAATTGTCATAGAAAGGAAACTTCCGTCGAAAGATTCACTAATGCTATGAGATAACTGTTAGCACATCTGCTGTAAACCTAGCAGAACATCTATTATTATTGTTGTTGTACTACTACTAATAATAATACAAATGATGATTCTATGATCAGTTACTTCATATTTGGTATCAGACTCACTAATTTAGTCAAATATACCTGTAAAAATTAAATATTTTATAATAAAAATATTTTAATTTTTCTTTTGTAAAATAAAGCTATTTCCATGGCTGACAAAAATACTATAAAAATTGACAATGAACAAAAATGACGACTTGGACACAGCTGAAAGGGAAATAATTATATTTTGTAATTTACACGGGCTCAATCAATCTTCAATATTCTCAATCTCAAAATGACTGAGAATATCAGCAAAGGAAGTATTTCTTATTCCATTATAATTAAATTATTTTGTAGAAAGTGATGACCAACAAGTCTATTATTTGAAACTAAGCAATACCAGGTGTCACTGGTTATATATTCTATAACAATATATTCATTTTAGATGTAACAAATTCTTAAAAAAAAAAAAAAAAAAAAAAAAACGTATTTGCAATAATGAAAACAGAAATTAGTCAATCGTAATAAGGTAGGTTAACATCTGTATAGATAAGCCATGAATAGAAACATTTTTGAGTTTAAAGAAAAATAATTTAAAATATATTAACAATCACATGTTATCAGAGAAAAATGCATTCTGGTGGATTTAATTTTGTCACAAAATCAAATTTTTAAATAGGATTTTAAAGAAGTTTGCTTTATTTTATGCTATTGCCTGTTTTTTTTTTTCAACTGATAATTGATTAATATTAATTCAGTGTGTAAGTCAAGTAATTGCAAGAAATAAAACACGCAGTCGACTTATAAATGTATTAATGCAGATACTGTACATATAAAGGACTTATAAATTTATTATCATAGATACTGTGCAGATAAAGCTTTATCTGAAAATAGTTTGTGTTCATTTGCCACGATTCTGATTTTTAGAAGTTATCCTCATTAGAAATGTGAAGGAGAGTCCTTTAGAGTTTCTAACAGCATCTTGCCACTATCAAGTTGAAATTCACCTTCAAGAAAATGTCAGACATTTTTGTTGCTCACGCTCAATATATTGGAAGAGAATCAAAGAAAACATCAGAATTCAAATTGGACTTGACAAAGAATAAAAAAGGAACCAACCGTAATCGTCCTTCATTGCAGCAGAGTTATCAAAACATTAGCTGCAGTGGAACTAAATAGTTGTTGCACTAAGAAAACTGATATTTAGAAAGAGTTCCATTAGAAAATAATGCGGTTTGGATGCAGTGAGAATAAGGAAATAAGTAGTTATGAATGTTATTACTTTATAACACTCAATAGGAAACAAAAGCGAACAGGTATTCATAACATGAGCATATTCAATCTGCATGTTTAGCAAAAAAAAAAAAACAGGGGGGGTTGCAAATTGAAATGTAACAGACAACATATTGAATTTCTAAGAAATATGACAAGCATATATGTCAGTAATAAGACGATTCCAATACAATCACCAATTCCAATCCTTTTAAAATCTAAATATTTAGCTATAGAATTATTTTTTTAATTTTCTGATTATCACAAAAATCCATGTAATGAGTGCATATATTTTCGAAAACATACTAATACACTTATGGGTGAGTAATCTATAGCTTTCAATTTTGTTAACTTAAATTCAATAAATATTTATTTTATCATTAGTACAAATTAAGTTATTTTAACGTATCAAAAAATTGACACTAATTTTTCGAATACACCAAAAGTCCTGATTTTTCTGATTCTTGATTCCAATTAATCATCCTAACACACACCCAAGAAATAAGGTAGCTTTTTTCTTTTTTAAATATCGTTATGAATGAATATTAAAATGTTTTTTAAAAAAACTGAACAATACAAGTTTTCTTTTCTTTAAAAAATATTTATTTACCTTTAAAGACATGAAGCAAGCATTTGCCCATATTAGGGCTTTTTCAATCCATTATTTTTTCTTTTTATAAATCATTTTTTTTCTTGAAGATGTAAAAATCTATCGGGGTAATTCATAATGATATTTTTTAAAAAGGTGATACCTTATTTCTTATAATATAGCCGCATGTTGCGCATGAAAAGATTTTAAACTGTCCATTTTATCAGCAGATAAAAGAGATCTTGACATCTCCAAGAAAATTAAATGATGTATAAAAAAAAAAAAAAGTTTTTAACCCTGGGTGAAAGCTTGCTTCATGTCTTGAAAAGTAAATAAACATCTCTTCTAAAGAAAAAACATATCGTTTTACTTTTTTAAAAAAATTCTAATATTCATTTTATATATATATATATATATATATATATATATATATTTGTATCCTTCATGACGAGACGTTTACTTAGGTTAATTGATTGATGTCTGCTAATATGTTATTAAAAAGAAAGGCCAAAGAAAGCCAAGAATATGAATTATTTGCAATGATAGCATATGTAGCTGATAACTTTCAAAGCGTCAAGTTGATAGCTTTCAAAGACTCTGGTTGCCGTCTGAGCAAATATAATGCGAAACCTAAAATCGGCAATGAGGACAGTGCATCATTGAAGACCCTCTCTTGAGGCATTTATAAGAATGTATTTCACAATTATATATAATAGAATAAACAATTGTTTTATTTACAGATTCACAAATTAAAGAAAAAAAAGCAATATTTTCAGCAAATTATATACAAATAGTTTCACTTTATGTAAAACAAACAAATCTCATTTGTGTGGTTCATATAGAATATTAGTGAAAAATACACTTGAAAATATTTCATAGTGATGTATGAATATCATGTTTTTTGGTGGGGAGAGGGACCAATATGAAATAAAATCCACTACTAACTCAAACTTTCTTTGACCGGAAATAAGACCCATCTTAAAAGTAAAAGGATAAGCAACTAAATGACATGTAGAATGTGTTAGTCCATCAAAAACAGACTTATAACAGCGATAAGCACCAATCACTATGCCACGTTGTGACATTGACTGCTATCTCACAAACGTCACTGTGTTAAAGTTCTGAAATTCCTTCTTGCTGGATATCAAAGACAACTTTATCCATTTTTAGACTTTTGTGTCTTAGATTAAGGGCAACGAATGTCAAAAATGGTTTGCAAGGTTTCATTTTTGAGATTTCTTACTGAAGAATGAACAGGCCAACCAGTTCAAAGTGATTCATGGTTTTGTTTACAAGTAAATATTTTTAGGTCATTTAGTGCTGGATCCAGTTATTTTAGTGAAAGTTTTTATCATTCAAACTTTAAATATTTTCAAATATTCAATAGATTTTAAGTTGTATAGAAATAATAAAATGTTATGGTCTGCTGGATGTGTTTCAGAAATATGGATATTTTTAGAAAGCCATGTTGTATACAAATGGTTTGTAGATTAATTTTTTTGAGTTTTAGTTGTATATTTTGTAAATAGTCTGTAAACAATAGTTTCTATTCAGCCCATATATAAGACCCTTATGAGTACTATAACTCAGAATTAGAATGGGCTTGAGAGTAATAGTAACTGAGAGAATACGTCTACTTTCCTCAAAGCTTTCAAATTATGGCCCTCACGGTTGAATGTAATTTAAGATCATACCTAGAACTCTAAAGGTGATGAAAATCAAAAATTATTGCTTAAGAATAATAAAACTTTCTCTGAATTTTTAGATCAAGGTTGATAATTTGTATTATTTGGACATTCAAATTCTTTTGGTGGTTGAAAATTAAATCCTCAATGCCGACGATACTAAGAATACAATTCCAAATTCAGACTTATCTAGCCATCGCTGACAGAATGAAAGCTTGCTACCCCTGTGGAATAAATTGAAATTCCGTAGATTCCAGAATTCAACAAGATATACATGAAAAAGTTTGGAAGTTGCACAAAATGTTGTGAGAATACTCAACATGAGAACAGTAGTTAAAATAATCCAAATAACACAAAGTAAAGAAAATGACAAAAAATACCCAAATCAAAAACTGACAATTATTCTTCCCAGTTTCATCATGTGAGCCAATTTAATGTTGCTTTAACATGAAACTAAACTAAATTCTTGAAATTTGAAACTTAATGAAGGGCATAGTATTTTCAATATATCTAAAGATGTTGATTTATATGCTTGGATTGGAAAGGATTTTGTTAGAAAAGTAAAGAGATTCTAGTAATTACTATTCAGAATTCAACTAAATGAAGTCAACGCAATCATTGAAAAGTGTTTGGAATTGGTTAAGTGAAAGAGTGTAACCTTCCATCAAGATAATGATAGACTCCATGTTTCTTGGATAACTAAGCAGATAGTATGAACATCCTGTTGAAATATTTTCACTTCATTAACAGATCAGATATAATTTTGGATAATCAGTTTTTTTTTTTTTTTGGGGGGGGGGGTATAAAAATTATTTTAATTGAAAGAAAATATTAAATTTTCAAAAAGGAGACTGCAAAGAAAATAAAACAAAACAAACAAAATAAAAAACAGGGATTTCAAGTTCTGATAAAATAGATTTTTTTTCTTATTTCTTTTCACCCGAAGATAGTTACAGAATTTAAAAAATTGATGATTCGAACAATTATAAAATGATTGTATTTTAAATCATGAAAAAGATGGGAATAAAATTGCGTGAAAGACAATAGAAGAATGTTGTTGTTTTTTTTTTTTTTTTTTTTTTTTTTTACATGGAGATCACCACTTATCAAGGCCAGAAGCCACTCGGGATAAGGGTTATTGCATGTACAGTAATCAATGGGATAGTACTGTAGTAATCGTCAGCATTGGAGATTCGACAAAGTGTCTTACTTAAGGGGGTGGTTTGTCAGGAATTTGTTTATGTTGGACTTGAAGACATCCAAGTTGTAGTCAGGTGGGAAACAGGCAATCGGAAGAGAGTTCCACAGTCGTGCACTTCTAAGAAAGAAGTTCTGCTCATGGAATCTACGCTTGGATTTAGGCACAGATAAAGAGTGGGGAAAATTAATGATAGTGGTTTCAGCCAGAGATTTGAGCTCAGACGAGCACCTGTCATGGAAATGATGATAAAACAGACAGGCTCGCAATGTCTCTTCTGTGGGAGAGAGGTTGCAGGGAAGAGAAAAAGGCATCCCCCACTAAGCCACAAAGTCTATTTTGTACTCTGCCAAGGCAGGATAGACTGTTTTTAGCAGCTCCTGCCCAGATGTGGTAGCAGTACTCCATCCTTGGATGTACTTGGCTTTTATACAGATAGAGAATTGCATCAGTAGTGAGATATCTTCTGGAACGGTAGAAGGATCCTCCCAGCGACCTTGGCAACAGGCCTGATGTACGTGTTCCATTTCAGATCAAGAGTAAAGGTCAAACCTAGAAGCTTGCCAAAACATGGAGCATCCCCAAGACGAGAGCCATCCATTTCAATTGATGCCAGATGGGGATCAGAGCGTTGATGGTGTAAAGATAGGAGCTTGGTTTTAGATGCATTAAAAGTAACCAGCCACCTCTTCCCCCACTGTAGCACGCGCTCAAGATCAGAGGAGAGAGAATCAGAGAGAATTTTAGCGTTTACGGCCTTTGATGTGTTGCCATAGATGGTCGTGTCATCAGCATAGATGTCAACGAATGATTTAAGTATGTGTTTTGGGAGATCATTGATGTAGATCAGGAAGACAGTTGGGCCTAGGATGGACCCCTGAGGGACTCCAGCATTAATACTGTGGGCCTCTGATTTCTGCCCATCAACCACTACTCTAATGAGCCTATCAGAGAGAAATGATTTAATAACTGAGAAAACATTTCGAGTTATAACGTAAAATTAATTTTCTTTTAGAAACAATTGTTTTTTTCCTTTTTACTTATGGATTATTAATTCCATTTTTAATAAATGATTGCATCAAGAAAAAAAAAAATTTTTTTAAATGATTTTCAACAAGTAAAATGTACTAATTTGTTTTATAAACAAGGTGAAACAATAAAATTGTTGCCCTAAAGAAAACAACACTACAGCTTTATTTTAAAACTTTTGTTGGAAAAATCAATTTGATTATGTGGTAGAGCTGACATCTATTCAATGTAGCCGCCTTCAGCCTCAATCACCGCCTCAATATAGGTCCAGAACTGAGAGCATGCCTTTTCCACAAGCACCAGCGGGAGCTCTGTGAATACTCAACAGAAGGTGATGATCAGCGACCACCTAATTGCATCAGGAGATCACCACACTCTTCACCAGATCTAGGTACATTGTAGTGTTGACTTTCAAGCCAACTTTAAAGATGTGAAATGGCATGATGTGGCCCTCACCTGAAACCACACCAAAGACCATAACCGTGGCTGGAAACTGTTTTCATCACCCTGGGCACGCCCTCAAGCATTGCAACGTCTGGATTTGCATTTTGAGGGTGCTGGCAATGGTGCTGTTGTCATAACTTGGACTTGTTGAACAGTGTCACTTTCAAACATGATAGAAGGCTCCCATCGCTCTTCGGATTTATACACAATTGGCCAACTAGTAGATGTTCTGCAATAATGGTACTAAGAATAAAATTCGATTTAACTCCTTCCAGAAAATACTTTGGCTGGGTCAGAATTATTTTCACATGACAGTCATCTAAAGGATGACAGGAGTCTACTTGTTGTCCATACAGAATTACTTACCTAGAACAAAATCTTTTTTTTTTGGGGGGGGGGGAATGTATATTGAGAGAAAATTTGGAAAAAAAAAATCCCAAGAATACTGAGCAATGCCAGGAAGTTACAGATATTAAGTATATACAGAAAGGTACAAACTGAACATGACCAACTGATAGGATTCATTTTCATGATAATATTGACAAAAAATATGGTTATAGATCAATTTTGGAAAAATGGGTCTCTAAGGGGAAATAAAAGAATTCTCATATCTATGAACAACACGTGGCCATTTTTCTGTTATTCAAAACCGGGTGCCCAAATTTGACATGTTATATAGACACTCTAATCTCATCAAATCTCACTGAACAAGAGGTTGGGTGTATAAAATGTGTTGCATTCTGTCTTTCTTCAGTAACCTTTGGGTTTCAGACAAAAGACATGCATGTTAAATTCATTTATGCTACCAGCTTGTTGCCTTTACGAGAAAAGATTGCTTGTAAGCAACAATGCCATTTCGTTGCAAGCCTTAAATGTCTTTTCTTTCCCCTTACTTGTCAGTAAGGTCATTTTGGCAATATATTTTTAATCATACAATATATTTTAATAATATATATAAAAATTTTCCAATTGGTATGATTAATTAACCTCAATGAAAACGCTTTTACACTTTCAGAGCATATATATCAGTCATGAACATTCCAAAACCAAATAGCTTTCATAACATTTCATTTTATCTTACATGTGTTTCATTGAATGGTGGACGAACATACACATGCACACAGATCAAATATGTAGCATGAATTTAAATTTTTTAAAAGCAATCCAATAAATCTTATTTTGAATGGACACACAAAAAAAATGCTTCCTCTTGAGATTTGAAATTTGAGCATGTCTGTTGAGTTGCTATTTTAATATGACCATTACAAAACGTCATAGCAATAAAACATCACCATTGTTTAAACATCTCTTGTGATTTCATTAATACACATAATACTACCCAAGTAAAGTAAATAATATTTTAGCAACTAATACTTTTGGGCGAAGTTTTTATTGTTTTATAATTATATTAATAAAAATAAATAACTCCTTCCAGACATTTTTTCATATTAATAAATATAAAAAAAATCTATCACAATCTCATCTCGCAAAGTTGTTTTAATTTAAATATTTTAGATTTTTTTTTATCAGGAATTATTTCCCTTGATTAATTAAATCTGACCATTGTTTTTCGGAGGAACTTTTTTTCCTCATTAACATAAATAATATCACATAATGATTACATGTGTGTGTGTGTGTGCGCGCGCGCGCGCACGTGCAATAGAATTTCTTGTTAAATAAAAATCTTGGGGAAAATTTTTTTTTTTTTTTTAATTTCAGGCCAGATCAACAGCGAGCTTGAATAAGATTTAAGCTTAAACATGTATGCACATATATAGCCAAAATGTTGTATAAATAAAACGTACTATATAAGTGAGTTTATTAAAATTGCTGAAATATGTATTAAAAAAACATACATACTGTTAGTTTATTTCACACATTTAGTGTGTGTGCGTATATATATATATATATATATATATATATATATATATATACACACACACACACACACACACATAGATCCTCACTTATGTGTTAATGTGAAAAAGGAAATTCATTTAAGAAAACTGGCTGGCCAAGCTACAGGAAACAGACCCCCCCCCTCTGCTTGCCCACTACACCAAAAGGGCAGGGTCAATGTCTGATGCTAAAGGCGCCCTTCAGGATGGGAAAACTGAGAAGTGAAACAAGCCAATTTAAATCTTCACATGCAAAGCCTCACTACTCAATTTCTTTACTAACTCAGTGCTTGAGAGATAAAGAACTTTAATGGAACATTCGAATATCTATGTATCTCATATAGAATTCAAGTGTTAGCCCCAGATCGTGGGCCCCTTGATTTCTGAGAACTTCGACTGAAGTAAAATAAAACAAAAGGTTAACTTCACCTTGTGCCACATTTTGCTCGCTCTCTCTCTCTCTCTCTCTCTCTCTCTCTCTCTCTCTCTCTCTCTCTCTCTCTCTCTCTCTCTCTCTCTGGGAGGAAATGGGTAATATATATATAGTCAAAAAGATAACAAACTGTGTTTAGATGCACAAAATCAGAACTTATAAACATAAACTTTTAAATTCTGATAAAGACAAAACTATGGATGATTTTTTAAAAAAATGTTTTTAAATACTGAAACATGTTGGAATATCTAAAAAATTTGACAAATGTAAATATTTTTTTTTATTATTTATTCTAGGTTTAAATGGACGGTACTGGAAATCTTCAGATGAGGCATTAGAAAGTTATACCAACACATTAAAAAGGAAAACTAAAACAAAATAAATAAAATTAGAAAATAACACACTCCACCTTAAAAGGATTTCACTATTTTTTTTAATTTTCTACTCATAAATTTTATATTAATTTGTTTTTAAAAAATTGTTTGTGTTAGGATGAAAGATTGATTCTTTTTCAATATTCGTTCTACCCTGTAATTTATAGCAATTTCTCAGATTTAACAAGTAAAATCTAATAATACAAATCCACTTTTATTTAGTGAATTCAACTTCAATTAAAATTGTGTTTCTATGAGGAAGAAAATGTTGGAAAGCGTTAGATTCCATAAATTGCTGATCTGGACATGTTTTCACAGTGGTTAGCAATAACACTGTTATTGTCAAAAAGTATTATAGATAGTATAGTGTGCAGGTATCACGTGACATATCAAAATCATTAGATGTATTTCTTCTTCAGAAAGTCTCCTTTAATGATCAAGCCAGTTGAAAAACATTGCAGTTGCTAATATGGCCAAACATTTGAGTAGCGTTTGCAATCTTATAGAATGCCATCCTTTAACAAGTTATTGCTAAATTTTTAAATTTCTTCTTTTAATATATATCATTTATGAAATAAATACTGCAAATTCAATACTTTTCATTTTTTAACACATTAGTTTGTTTACAAAGAATATTCTCCTACCCTATCATAGATTGGGTGCATAGCAAGGACTCGGATGATAATCAGCATGGTCTAACAACCTTATTCATTTCTCAAGTCGTTTTATTTTGACACAACAAAGTGCAGAAATTACACTTGTGATTATATTCAGCAAATGAACACTGAGTATTCGTTTTTATGCCCCCCCCCAAAAAAAAATAATAATTCACACATAATCATCAGATTACATGAGGACCAACCAGTGAATATTATTTTTATTAATTGCTTTAGCACAGAAAATAAAATGCATCTGAAAAAAAAAAAAAAAAAAAAAAATAGATAAATTCTAAGTTAGTCTTAAGCAGACAGGAAATCTAGAATGAAGTAAAAAAAAATAATCTGGTGAACCTATGAAATAATTTTATATTGCTTCAATAATAACTAAAGACAAACATACACACAAAATAAGTAAAAGTAAAATAAAAATAAATAAATGCGCAGAAAACCACACCTAACAGCTTGATTTTATTACTAATTATCTGTAATTACCTGGCATTGCCCGGTAGTGCATTTATTTGCAATTTGTTTGGCATTTTTCTTATTTTGAAACTATGCTGTTTTGGCTTTCCCTAAATTATATTTTTTATATCAATGTAGAGTTACATACTTTTTTTTTCTTTAATATTGAAATACTATTTTTATCTTTGAAATAAAAGGAGTAAATCTCTAATGGACAAATAGTTAATTTTCTTAAAAATAAAAAAAAGAAAAAACGAGAAAGAAAGCTATATAAGAATTTGATCAAATAGAAAATCAGTATTTTATCCTGTGTCATTAAAGTTGTCATTGTGATAATTAATATGCTTTACAAATCTTGAAGTGATTAGAACAAGGTTTAAATAATAACATAATATATCCCTTCTACTGATGCTCATACCTACTCAATAATTGGAATCAAGACCTAGCATTTGCTTTTCACTACTATAAGGGGGTGTATTAATAATTACGTCCTTTTGTCTCCTAAATGGATTATCTTCCTTAGTTTGTGTAAATATCTTCTGTAGTAATCTTCTAAAATAAAGGCACACAATTCGGTAAAAACAGGATGAAGGCCCTTTGTCCTATTTTGCAAGAAACTATTCTGAGAATACATGGACACAGTCGTTCACTGTAGAATCATTAAAAAAAACTGTTTAGATAAATTTTAATTTAAACTGCAAACACAATTTGTTTACAAGACATTTTTTTGTACTATATATCCCTACCCGGCATTGCCCGGAAATTTTTTGTTGACTTCAAAAACTTCTTTAAAATTAGGTTCAAGTATAATATAGAAGGGTTACAATTCAGAATGTCATTCAAAGATGATTACTTGTAATTTAAATAAATAAATGCAAAACTTGTCATTCATCACTCCTATATTACTATAAAAATTGGTTACTGTTATTTAAATTAATAATAGAGACAAATGATCTAGTCATAAGGGTTTAAATGCCCTAATTTGTTTATTCTTCAAAAAGTTCATAATTTAATGCTTGGTGTTATTCATTTATAATTTTATTGTCCTATTTTATCTATATATGTGTTATATTTTCTCCAATATTAAGAGTAAGATTGAAAGTTTTCGGAACTATTTACATCTAACTATAGATATTAAAACAATCCTTACTTTTAAAAAAATGAGTTCAAGTCTTCTAACAATTGTGTTTAATTAATAATGACCAAATGATGGCATGATTTAATTTTGAGTATATTTAACAAAATGATAAGAGTGGGAGAATGGGTAAAAAGCAAAAGAAATTCCAGGAAACACCAGGTAGATATAAAGCATCAAACTATGCCTTTAAACAAGGTGATAATGAAAGATGCATTCAACAAGAAAATTGAATGAAAAATTTCTTCTTCACATATCAGATTTTACTTTTAAAGCATTTTTGTTCAAGATGTTATTAAGGGGACATTTTATGATCCCCAAAATAAAATACAAATACTCAATGCTCATATGTCATGGAAAGAATGACACAATTTTAAGGGCAATAGTGGGAGTGAGCATATATGGCCTTTTACAGAAATGATCTAACCACATTCATTACTTCATAATTTTAAAATGCTAAAATAAAGACAATATTTAAATTGTATGACAAACAATGAGAAATCTAAAGAGACAAAAATGGTGCGAAGTCTTGGACAGTGGTTGTTCGCGATGAGTCATTAGATGGAGAAGGAGATATGCAGATGAAAAAGAAGAGCATTGAAAGAGAATGGGGACAAAACTATTTGATTTGACCTCTTCAAATAACAAGCTTTGCTTGTAAAGATCTATGCAGAAGAAATCTGAATCGTGATAACCGATTATAGTCTGCCAGAGGGCCAATGGAATAGTCAGTGATTGGAATCCCATTTAGAGATTACATCCAAAAGAAAAGGATGAGATAAAGGAATACATTGAAAGAGTATTCACAGAACAAGGTTGAAACTGAATGGGAACATTGTATGGCTCACAATAATCAATGGAATCATGTACATTAAATGGGGGGGGGTCACTAAAATGGGAAGATGAAATACAAATAATGAAATGTATACTAAAAATGGTGTAATCCAAATAGACATCCAACAACATCGACAAACAATTATGATGTTACACATTACTTAGCAGTAATAAGCTTTCGAGATTGGGTGTAGACATAATCTTTTAGAATATTAGGTATGATTGTCAAGGTTTAGTCAGGGGCTTGGTTCCCTTACATGAGGGGAGATATCCGATTAGTTTTAATCATGTGACATAGAAAAGTTTCTGACAATAATTTAGTCAATAAGCATGTAATACTGAATTCTGAGAATGGGGTGCTTAGATCTTTCATACAATCTCTGAAGATAGTGAGAAGCAACTATGCAAATGATTAAGTTAAATAGAATATACTTTCATGGATGTGCCAGTCCAACTGAGAGAAAATATCTAAACAATAGCTCCAACCCTAGCCCACAAGAAAGGAACAGCTTCTATCCATAGACTCCACCACATCAAAGGCTCCAGAGTCATAAGATAGGATATAAAATGATTTATCCTAGATCATCTTGAATAAGAAACTTTTGTACAAACTGAACAATATATATATATATATATATATACACACACACAAAATAATTTCGTATATAAATGGATACGTTTTAAAGGCTAAAAACAATGCATTTTTTTTTTTTAACTAAACAAATTTATTTGCTTATATCAAATCTATTTCGATGCTACACATCCTTATCAATGAAGAGTCTGTCTTTTCTTTTTCTTTTTTCTTGACCGTATGGTGGAATTCTGCGTGCGCGTGTTATTGTTAGTCCGTGGGTCTTGATTTATAAGGATGTGTAGCATCGAAATATATCTAATATAAGCAAATAAATTTGTTTATTTAAAAAAGCATTGTTTTTAGCCTTCAAAACGTATTCATTTGTATACGTAATTATTTTCAATTAACACATAACGCTTCAAGTGCAGGTAAAGAAAAAGATTTTCTTTCATTATTTCAATTTGGTACAGCTTACACGACACCTCTGCTGATGCTGTTTTTATTTTTATTTTTAATATTTTTAAATATCAAGCCATTATCAAGACTCACACGAAGAATAATAACTCTCACATGCAGAATTCCACCATGTAGTCAAGAAAAAAGAAAAAGAAAAGACAGACTCTTCGTTGATAAGGATGTGTAGCATCGAAATATATTTGATATAAGCAAATAAATCTGTTTAGTTAAAAAAATGTGTTGGTTTTAGCCTTCAAAATGTATCCATTTATATACATAATTATTTTCAATTAACACACAACCCTTTAAGTGCAGTTAAAGAAAAAAAGATTTTCTTTTCATATATATATATATATATATATATATATATATATATATATATATATACATACATACACACACACAATAAAAATGCGAGCACGAAAACTAATATGGTTAGGCTTAAACATGGAAAAGTAAAGGACTAGTTGTTAAAACTGGAAAAGAAAAGGACAAGATATTCTCGTAAAAAATATAATAAATTTATAACTTAAAATATTGCAACATTAAGAAATGATTATATAATTTTATAACTTGTATTTAAAAAAAAAATTTCTTAATGCTGCAATATTTTAAGTTATAAATTTATAGTTTTTTACTAGAATATTTTGTCCTTTTCTTTTCCAGTTTTAACAACTAGTCCTTTACTTTTCAATGTTTAAGCTTAACCATATTACTTTTGATGCACGCATTTTACTATTGTAATCCACGATTTTTCCAGGCTTCCAATAAATTCACTTGTTCTTTGTTTAATTTCAGTCTTATTTTTTTTTTTTGGCCCCCATAAACACATATGTAATAACAATGTATGGCACTCGTCTGCTTTCAATAAAATCCTCCCAATCATCTCCCCTTCATGCTTTCATTCTCTCTGTTTCACTTATTACTTTTAGCGACAACAGTGAATTAGTAGCAACAGTAGTCGCTAAAGTGACGTAGTTGCTATGGAAACCAGTCATAAAAATCGTCGCTCATCTCCTTATGTTTTTTTTTTTACAATTTTGGACACCAGAAAATTCATAACTTGTTTTACTGAACGAAAATTAAATTTTTTTTTCACAATATAGCTGAGAAGGTGATATATAAACTGTAATAATTGTTTGAAATTTGTTCGAAAAAGGAGTGAGCGGTGAAGCTTTAAAGCAATTCTAAATGACTAAAACTGCTACTTAACCATATATTCAAACACTACCGTGTTTGAATGAGATTTATATATATAAGAACTAGTGTTGGGATGATTCCTAAATTTTTTCCAATTCCAGGAAAATGTTGATTAACGATTCTGATACCAAGTATGATTCCTGTGGAATTGTTGTTTTGAAATATACCATTATATAATTAAAAGTTTTTGTGTAGCAAAAACAATTTGGTACAGCAAAAAAGTGGAAATACAATTAAGGGAATTTCGCAAAAGATTGCTCCCCCCCCCCGCCCGAGCGCACACGCCTCTAAACACCCGGGCAACGCCGGTTACCCCCCGCTAGTTGAAGATAAAAGTCAAAACAAATATTTTAACCATGAATTAAACATGCACCATGAAATTAATAACAATTTCAGGAGTTATTTTATATATTAAAAAATATAAAGAAAAAGTAAGTCATGATTAATTCAACAAAAATACAATAACATCATATTCGAAGGGGAATAACATGTTTTCATATTCATTACTTTGTTTTATTTTCTCTTTATCTTCGATAACTCTTTATAATTTAACCTTTTTGTTTCAGCTTCAATCGCTTACTTATTTTTATTCCACTTTCTAGAATATATTTATTTCTAAATGAAATTTAAAAATGACTAAAACTTTGATTAAATTTTTAACCTTTTATATTCAATCGTCGCAAATTATTCCTATTTGACTTTTTAAAAAAATATTTTTAACAATGTTATTTTTAAATCTAAATAAATTGGTTTATTTCTATATTTATTTTTATTATATAATTATATACTTATCGTCCTTCAATGTTTATTCTTATTTAATGTCTTAATTTACCTCTTTATTTCGATATAAAAAAGGAGGGGGGTAAAATTTTTGGTAGTTGGGTGAAGTTGAGATAAATAGGTCCCGCAGATAAATCAACGTAAAAAGGAAAACAAATTTTGTTTTTACCAGCGAAGTTCAAATGTTTGTTTGCATAAAGAAAGCAGTTCAACGATTTTTTTTTTTTTTTTTTTTTTTTTTTTTTTAATAAAGAAATATTTTTGTAAATAAAACAATTCGGAAAGGTTAATTTACTTTCTATATCCATCATTCAAAAGGTCAATAATGGTAGAAGTACCAGTGTCAAATTTCACGTGACCAAACTGTTCAGATTTTTCAGAACGAGGCTCGTCTGCTGGACCTACTTATCTCAGCTGCACCAATTTGACTTTGCTGGTTTTATTTTTTTTTTTTTTTAATATAAAGGTTGACAAGACATTTTTCATTTAGTAATGAGATTTTTCATTCACTTACTAATGGAAAAGTGTTAGTAAAAAAAAAAAAAAAAAAAAAAAAAAAAAAAAACTTGCCAAAAGATAAGCGCCCCCCTTTTTTTAATTTAATTATTTTTTTTTTTTTTAGTCACCAGTTGGAAAAACCACTGATTTTTAACAGGATTTACTCACAATGAGAACAACACTAAAATATTTTTTCTCTAATCAAATTTTTCATGGACTTGACGTAGTTAGGCTGTTTTATACATAAATAAACTTCGCTCACAAATGAAAACAATGTTACCTCGTAGCCCCTAAAGTTTCAGTGCAAGTGCAAACAGATAACTAATCATGGGCCTCGAAGTTTCGAAACAGTTTCGAAACAGACACAGTGCCTATGTATGTGATGGAATAAGAAAACTCATTAAGATAAATAAAGATTACCTTTAAAGTAGTTAGTAAAATTCTTCTACATCATATTAAATATGTTATGAAAAGTTCTATGACGTTTTCATATTTCTACACTTTATCGCCGAAACTGGAGACGCCATTTTATTTCAAGCACCTGTCGTTGAAATCTGAGGGAGAAATCAGTATTTTAAACTATGACCAAAGCATGAAATAAATAAAAATTAAACTAGATAATGATTTTTTTGGTTTCATTTAAATTAATTTGTTGTTGACCCATCAAAGTTGGTTTAATTCAAAAAATGTTTCAGTAAAATTATTTATTTGTTCGAAAAAAAAAAAAAAAAAAAAAAAAAACTATTTTATAAAAATCCAATGTTGCTTTCATTACAAAATTGTTTTATTAAAATTATATTTTTTAACGCAAACTTTTCAATAAATGTTTTATATTTGGATAAATTTTGGTATTTTTTTTTTTTTAGATTAGGTCCAGCTCCACAATTTTCTTTTAAATGACAACTTTTAAAGGTTTTCGACTATGCTGAAATACGAAAATCGCATTGAAATTTTGCAGAAATAAGTAGTTATCGAGATATAAAAAGTTGTATTATGCATTGTATTCTTTAGCGGCCATCTTTTTTACGTGCGTGCAGTGTCAGTCATAGATGAGTAGATTTGTTTATGGCGTGCGGATGCGCGTAAAAAAAGATAACCACCAAAGAATAAATGCATAATACAAAATTTCAATGTGATTTTCGTATTCAGCATAGTCGAAAATCTATAAAAGTTGTTGTTTAAAAGAAAATTGTGGAGGTGGATCTAATCTGAAAATTTACCTAATGGTATTTTTATACAGTAATGTTTTGGTTTTCAAATGGCGCTCGCCCAGTTTAGACAATTATGAATATGTCCTTTTCATATATATATATATATATATGTAATATAAAGCTGAATGTGTGTGTGTGGTCACGAATAGGCTCCTATATGGTTGACTATTTTAAAAAACTGATTACATATAATGATAGAAGATGTATCGAGACACAGGAATGGGTATGTTTGATCTGGCAGAACGGTGGTTCATTAAAATTGTGGGGTCTGCGTTCGGGCCTGGTCCACAAAGTATGGAAATAAAAAATTTAAAAAAAAAAAAAGTTTACAAGTGTTTTTGATATAGATGTACATATAAGAATACTTTGATAAGTATGTTTTAACTTAAATAGGGATGGTATAATAAAATTGTGGGGACTGCGTTCGCTCCTGGCCTCCATAGAATGGAAATAGACACAAACTTTAATAAAGATTTTTCATATCTATCTATCTGCGTAAGTATACTTCGATAATCATGTTTCAGTTTGAAGAAATATGGTATAATAAAATTATGGGGTGTTCGTTCGCACCTGACCTCCATAGAATGGAAATATGTCACAAAGCTTAACAAGGTTTTTTAATATAGATCCACAGAATATTGGGATAAGTGTTTCAGTGTGAACAGGTATGGTATAATAAATTATGAGGTTTATCTATTTTATTTTTACTTTCATCATATTTTGCTTTGGTTTTGATACCCCCCAAATTCGAAGCAATCTCTTTACAACCCTTTCTTTTCATAACCTATCATACTTTCATAAATCAGAGTCCATTTTCTGTAGGCTGTTTTTGAACCCAGTCAACTTTTGCTAGCACATTATATATATATATATCTATATATATAAAAATGTAAATGTTGGTTCGTTCGGAGTTAATTGTCTAAAAAACCACTGGACGGATGGCTTCCACGTTTTGGTATAATATGTTTACTATATCCATGTGTGTTTTTATATATTCCTTTTTAATTATAACATTATACTTAATTTTTCTATGATAAATAGGTGGATTTCTTTGTACCGAGAGGCCATTTTTTTTTATTTAGGGACAATTATTTATTACCGCTTCCTATCACGTGACCAGTGTTACAATTTAGCGGTTTTCCTGCTAGATCTGGAGATTTTGTTTACAATCTAGCGGGAAATTCTAGAAAATCTGGAGGTATTTGGCACCCAGACACCTGCATTAGATTGCTTGAAAATACTTTAAAACATAAAATAAACTCATTCATGTAAGTAAAAAAAAGTAGCATTTATTGCCTTTGGTAACAATTATTTATTGATTATTTGTTTTGTTTTTCAGCTTTTTTTCGACTAACCATTCTTAAATCTCACTATAAAATCGATTTTTCCAAGTACATTTTAGGTGGGGGGGGGGGCATTCCAATCTCCCCGAAGGGGTTTGTATTACTGTACGCAGGTTTGTCAAAAAACAAATATATAACAAATAAATGTTATCAAAGGCAAGATAAGTTACTTTTCTGCCAAACTGGCTAGCGATTTTCTGGACATTTCTTTCTCCTGATCTCGCAGGGTTTTTTTAAATCTCAGTTGACAACATTGCATCACTAAAAAAAACACCACCGGCTTAATGTAAACAGAATGTGTTTACAATATCGGTAAATTTTCAATGGGTTTATTGATAATGTAACCATGTGATTGAACTTTAATTTAAATTAACCACACGTGGTCGCAAAATGAATGCCGACGCTCAAAGTGTATACACATTTTGATTCCTCCCTTTACTTAAAAATTCACCAAAAATCAGGAAATTAACGAATTTTAATGAAAATTGCAGTATTTTTCAAATAATGATCGCAGAATATAATGAACTAATTATTTTTACTTAACTCTTGGTGAAAATATTTTATTTTGTTTAAACAAAAAATACCTTTACTAAAGTTATGGTTTTCAGTAGTAAATAAAAAACGCAAGAATTTATTTTTGCTTTTTTTTAAAGCATCGTAATTTGTAACAATAAAAAATAATTTTTACAGTAACATTACGAAAAAAGCCCCTAAAGTCCGTATTAATGTATTCGATATAACTCGAAGAAAAATGAATTATTGGATACTATTCAAGAAATTAAAGATTCAATTAGATTTCTATTTCAGTCACCTAAATTATTTAGGATGAAAGGAGTTTAGGAATTTATAGCCAAACCTAAATATTTTTTTTTTTTGGTAAATATCCAGATACGCTACTACAGAACACCGACCACTCTAATTTGTTTGTTTGGTGGGGGGGGGGGGTGATGTTGGGGGGCGCGCGCCAACATCACATCCGCTCTCATCCGCTTCTTTTTAAATTTTTTTTTTTTAATAAATATTTTGTGTTTTATATACATAAAGTACAACTGTTGAATGTTACTGTTTTGATTATATTCGTTTGGGGGGGGCACAATTAAAAAATTAAGAAAGATTAAAATTAAGCAAAATTTAAGTTTCCATTCCATTTTTACAACAACCGTAAAACAGTGCATACTCAGCAAGTTTTATCGTAATTTATAAGCATATTGAAACACTAAGTCAACATTTTATTTATTTTTTTGCATAATTAATGATGGAAGTATTTTTCTGTTTATTTTCTTAACATCTGTTAAAAAAAATAATTTGTACATTCTCTTGAAAAAAAGAATCACACTTTTCTCTACTTTCACATGTGTTCCATTTTAACAAACTGAGCCACAGCAACACGTGGCCAGGTACAGCTAGTATATATATATATATATATATATATATATATATATATATATATATACACACACACACACACACACACACACTTCATCAAAAACTTTCCGTTTTCATTAATTAAATTGAAACATTTCCAATTAAACAATTACAGATATATGTTCTCTTTCACTTTCTTTATTTACCTTTTTCATGGTACTTTCCGGAAGTAATTAATATATAGCTTAATTTTTTTTTGTTATTTATTTCTAACTTCGGTCATAGTTTAAAATACTGATTTCTCCCTTGAATTTCAACGACAGGTTTGTGAAATAAAATGGCGTCTCCAGTTTTGGCGATAAAGTGTACACGTACCAACGTTTTTACCAAATTTTTGACAACATTAATCTCACTTCAAAGAAACAGTTCAACTTAAAAACATAAGAGAATCGTAATGAAAGAATTGTAAATCTAAGGTATTTTTTGTACTTATGCACTTATTGATCCGTGCTGAAATAATAACGTTATTATTTAAAAAGCCATTATTAACATGGGGAGGGCGTTTTGTACCTATTCTGTACTTTAACCTTACAATTGAATAAAAAAAATCATATAAAACTTTAATTAAACTTTGAAATACGATTTAAAAAATAGTGCGGATCAGCAAGTGCATTAGCACCGTATTTTTTAACAATGCGATTCCGATTCCCCCCAAAATACACGATTCTTACGATTAATGATTCCGATTAATCGTCCCACCACTAATAAGAACTTACCTAAATGTTCAGCAGTTCATCATCCTTAGATAAAGAGAAAGTAATAATTTTGCCAAGAGAACTTTTCCATGATTTAATGCTTTGTATAACAATTTATAATCTCAACATTCACTTGCAGCAACAAGAAAAATTACTAAAAATACATATAATTGTAATAGACAAATCGATATTTTCCTATTAAATTTATTAAACTTTTTTTTTTTTGAGATTGTATTATCACTGTCCTTGTAAACTAGGCTTCATATGTAAGTAGTATTTTTGTTATGAGAAATATTGTCATTTAAGACAAGAAAATCTTTACTAAATGTAATAAAAAAAAAAATTTTTTTAAATGGTGATCATAAAAACTGTTTAAAAATGTGGGTTAAAACTAGACCTGAAAATGCAGAATCTTAACTATACACCAAATTATTTGTCAGAAAAATAAATTAAATTTTGTTCATAATTTAGCCTAATTAAAAAAAAAGATACTACAAAATCTTTATGATGAACATATCCGTCATGGAAGAAAAATGTCATATTCCAAAAATCACTAAAATTGATTAAGTAGTTTTATTTTAATTAAGGAAATCACTTCATAAACAATCAAGTCTGAGGAGAGTAATGAGGACATAATTAACTGGAATCCTCACAATATGGAGGGAGAGATGGCATACCCCTACTTTTTTTCTCTGCAATTATGCCCAGTCTATTTAGTAAGAATCTAGGATGCTGGATATATTTACGGAGATGGGAGGAAAAGAAACATATCTCAAATTTATAGGGAGATTTAAAACGAGTTTAGATCTTGCATGACGCATTAAAAAAAAAAAAAAAAAAAAAAAAAGAGATGTTTTCTTTTAAAAATTAAAATGACGTTTTCATTTATTGAAGAAAGCATGATATTTCAGAGGGAAACAAAATCTGCGGAATTACAGGTAATGTTATCACATTCAAATTGAATAGAAAAATAATTGAATAAAACACAACTGGGTGTAAAAAGAATAAAGAAAATTATTACAGTGGGCATAGATGAATGTTATGTTGACAAGATCGGTCCAACATAATGGCAAAAAGTTTTTTTTTTTTTTTTTGTGAGTGTGCGATAATGCAAGAAGTTCTTTCTTAAAGAGATGCTTTCTGTTATTCTTTGCAGTTAAAAATTATAAGCTACTTTCAGATAAATGATGATTAGACAATTCAGGGTTGTTAGGAAAGCTTTTTCAGGGAGGATTCTTGCCAAGAAAAGCCATTAAAAAGAAACGTGGAAAGAGAACCACAAAAAAACAAAGATAGAAAATAGAGTTGAGTAAAATAAATAATTACAAGTGGAAAAGTAAAAACAGTTGTTAATGTAATTACAAACGATGGATTTTGTGTGCACATGTGGGTATTGTAAACATGATTGCTTTTCATCCGGGTAGATAGTAATTATTGTTGAAAGAAGATAAAGGAGCCGGAATTGATAAATGGAGTCAACAAAGATTCATCGTCTCACAGAGAGAGGAATAACACGATAAACTTAGATTTGTCTGCTGTAAGAATTAAGATAGTTTATGGCAAAAGGTACTGAAGATGTGATGAAAGACAAAAATGAGGAAATATAAATAAATTTTAGATCTGCCTTCAGGTTAAGCACAAACAGAAACATTTAAGGAATCTATTAAAAGAAAAGACTGAAAAAAAAAGTCAAGATGTTTCTCTAAAAATAAAAATACTTTTAAATAAATGTGTGCTTAGTAATAAGATCTGCGAATTTTCAATTGTTTTCTTTTTTTCTTCTTTTCTTTCCTTGTGGAAAGCAGATATCTGTGTAGAGTGAAGAGTCTGCATGCCATGTTAGAATACTGATCCAGAGCAACATATGCACTAAGGATGTTGGCAACCATCACATGCCCCCCCCCTCCTGTGAGCACCCACTCCTATCAAAGAAATCATCATCAAAAGAGAATCAAGAAAGCAAAAAAAAAAAAATCTAACTTGCAGTTTCAAATGCATTATGGTTTTAACAATCTCTTGAGAAAAATTTAAATATTTATTTATTAGTATTTAATAAATAGGTGTTTATCTTTACATATATAAAAAATAAATGTCAGTGTTTGTGTGTGATAGAAAGCGACATGTTACCATAACATTGAAATACATTTCAGTAAGAATTCATTTTTTCAAAGAATCTAAAAACACCATTAAAATTTTCTTTCAACTCCATCTAAGAGGCAATTATTGATTAGGTCCATAAAATGACTGAAATATAAGAAAATAAAATGAAATTCATTTTTAAATGGATTTTTTGTTTCATAAAACTAAACTAAAATTAAAGAAAGAATCCTAATGAAGAAAGTATTTTAAAAATAGGTTCAAACATTTCAATTATTTTTATATTGTTTAAATTTAAAGTTAAAAAAATGGAATCTGTTTTGATTCATTAAAGACATTTTAGAGAAATGTTAAGAAATTTAATGTCAGTAAGTATTTTTTTTTGTTTTGTTTTTTTTGAAGAACATCACTGCACTGACATTTTATTTTTATTACTTGACATGATATCACAAATTTTATTTAAGTTTTCTTTCAAGGCAAAATTGTAAATATGATTATATTTGCTCAGTAATGTCAAGTTAATATTAGTAGTAAACTATAGTTTTCTTTATTTTCAAATTATTCTAAACATGAACAAAAATAATGATCTATATTATAATTAGTTACTCAACTCAAAAATTTGTCTTGCCAAAGTTGTACCTACTCTGTATTGTTTAGTTTTGTTTAATTTTTTTTTATCATGCCTTTTATTGTTTTTTAACCAAATTATTTTTTATCAAAATAGGATTTTGAAATTTAAACTTAATTGCATAGTTTTGTGATTATTAGCTGAACCAAATTGTTATAAAATTATAACTAATCTTCTTAATGATCTGTGAATATCCACGAGAGAAGAAAAAGAAACATACGCTCAAAAAGTACAGAATAAAATGATACAAAATTTGCCAAGCATCTTCAAGATGATAGTCCATATACTAATGCTGCTACTAATGATAAATACCAAATTTGACACACGTCATGGAACAATTATAATACTATTATCACTTCTGTTTCTGCTACTACTAATAATAGTAAACAGGTATATATTCCAAAACTATTGGTTAAAATTGCATTAAATTTGGTTAAAAGAAGTTTGAGATGTCAGATGTATCATCAGTGTGTTTACTCTTTATTCTCTTGCCTCACTGTAATTAGTCATGCTGGTCACACATGTCAACAGTCCAGTGCGAATTCACTACTGTCATTGAAAGTGGTATTGAGCAGGGTTTCCCCATATAGCAGAATCAATATTAATAATATAAAGTTTTGTTTACATAATGAATGGCAATTTTTTCTCTCCAGTTCATAGGAAATGTCCATCTGAATTAATCCATCTTCCAGCTGACCCTTTCTCAGGAAACGATATATGATGGGAAGTTGCGATCTTTCAAGAACTAAAGTGTGTGTGCGCGCGTGCGTGCGCACATTGGCCTGATTTTGTTCTTGCAGATATTGACCAGCATGCATGTCAAGCAGCAAAAATAGAAGTTTGAAATTATCAAGATGTTATTTGTCTCTGCAACAATTTTAACAGCCGATTGAAGAACTCATCCTTTTTTCTCTTCTTTCTGAGTTATCATATATATATTAGGTTGGTGCAAAAATAATATCGGTTTTTATCATCTTTGGATACATCCAAACGACAAAAGGCGACATTTTTTAACCAAACTAATACTAATATACAAGCTTAATATCTATTCATGTTGTACTAATATTATAGTATTATTAAAGAGTCACCATTAATCTAGGCCAAAAGCCACTTGAAAAGGAGTTTAATGAGATTGATGTTGGATGACGAAGAATATGAGGATTTAAAAGGATCAATGGAATTAACAAAATTTGATTGCTTATGGAAACGGATTATGACAAGCATTTGTTAACATGGAATTTGAAGATGACTGTTGTAATCTGGAAAGAATCAATCACATGGTAATGTGCTCCATAAATGAGAAGTTCTTAGTAGTTATATTCATGGAAATTCCGTTGGATACTAGGTACATGGAAGAAAAAAAAAGAAAAGGAAAATACTTTTTTTAATTGTGGTAATAAGATGAGTTTTTGCCGTGATTATCTTAAAAAGCAGGAACCAGAGATATAAGCTAAGTCATGGATGGAAATAACTATAGAGTAAAAAAAGACTAACAATGTCTCTTCTGTGAAAAGGGAGCTGTAGAGAACAAAAGAGATTTCCCCCACCACATTGCATAGTCGATTTTGTACTACATCAAAAAAAAAAAAAGTTTCAACAACACCTTCATAGATGTGGTCACAGTATTCCATCTTTAGATAATCTAACTTTTACATAGGTAGAAATTCGCATCAAGAACTCTGGTACTTTTAGAGTGGTAGAATGATTCAACCATTTTTTACAGTATCCTTAGCAACAGATTAGATGCAAATCTTCCATTTACATGCAGCTCTGTAGTGAGTTTATTTCGATTAGAATAAAACAAAGCTCTGAGAGTTGGTAATGAAAGAAGTTAAGCTTGGTTTTAAAGATGTTAAATAAAATATACCACTTCTTTCTCCATTGCACTACATGAAGAGAGGAAGAGAGTAAAATCTTGATCACCAATGCTCTTAGAGATGTTGCCATAAACAATTCTGTCTGTATGGATGAGAGCAAATGGCATCAATGCTTGAGAGAATCATTAATGAAGATCTGGAAGAGAGTTAAGCCCAGAATAACTCCATTAGCATTAATATTATGCACTTCAGACTTCTTATAGATCTATCAGAAAGATAAGATTTGATGATTGCGAAGGAATTGCCAAATATTCTATAGCTAGCAATTTTGTGAAACAAACAGACATCAAAAGCTTTTAATATATCAGAATCTATAGCCTAAAAAATAAAAACAAAGTCGTATCAAGTGATTCACTGATCCTATGTGATACAAGTTAGAACACACACGCAATAGCCATAAATTATGCATTTCTCAAGAGAAAGAATTTTTAATGAGATTTTGCAGCGTTTGCAATCACAGTGCTCAATATTACAGAGTTAAAGCTTTAACTATTAATAATGGAGATTTGGTATCTGTCTGAATCAAAAACAGATATTAATTGTATTATATATTGTTGTACTTATCCATCAATGCTCAATTCCGTGTTGGAAAGAGTATCTGTTGTTAAGAGAACATCCTTTCATGTATAACTTTCTCTGGGAGGAGGCATGAGTAAAGCATCAAGAAATTGTCGATCAGTTGTTCATTAGCCAATGCAACATTCCATTATATATTACTGACAAAAACATGCCCCCCTCCCCCACGGTCGGTCACATATTTTTACTAGTAATAATAATTATAATGTAGAAAAGTTCTGCTCATCTGAGTTCTCTCATACATAGTTGTATGCGTGTATAATTTCTAAACATGTAAACAATTTATAATTATCGTTTAACTTTGGTCAACATTTCTACTTAATGATTTGCCTCCTACATTAATGAGATTGTTGAAAAGAGGACAAAAACACTTATTATGCTTCCGTTCATTTTATTAAAGAAATAACAATGTCTATAAAATAAAAGAACTTATACTCTTAAAATGTGCACATTGCAATGAAAATATGATTTGCAAAGCATTACAGACCAACAGATAGAAATATAAGGTTACGAGGATAAATCTAACATTAATTCAATCTGTGCATTACGTCTATGAAAAATCATATCAGTAGTGACCTCCACCCCCAGAAAACAAAAAAAACAAACATCTTTTTTACATGCTGGCATGTATTGGACGACTTTAAGAAATTGACTTATCCCCTCCCTACCAACTGACCCTGCTACCTCAACTGTTCTACATTTACTAACCCAATAACTCATCCATCCTTTCAAAATACAGTGCAACAGCCGGACAGAGCCTCTCATAGAGATGCTTTGGTGTATTTATTACAAACCAAAATATTTTAAAGAAAGAAATGTTCTGGTTCATCTGATTAATTTCAAACATTGGTTAAAGAAGAGGATAACAAACGATATTTGAGTTGGTAAGTTTTTTAAGACAAACAAAAGTTTACATAAACAAACCCCTACCCAATTACACATTGTAAAGAGTACTTAAGGTGATGCTTATCACATAAGTAGAAAGTAAAGCAGGGGGTAGCAGTAGCTTCCATGGCATTCTGTAGCAGTGTTCAAGTGCTGGCTGTATAGAGATATAAGTATGTCAATGGGCTAGTCTTCTTGCCAGGCTATCAACTAAGAGAGCTACACACACACACACGCCCTCCCCTCCTATTTAAAGACAGTCTCCAACACAAACAAAATCTTCCATATAACAACAGACAAGTGAGGGGGAGGGGAGATTGCATTGCCGTTTGTAAAAAACCCCATGAGAAAATAGAAAAAAAACAAGTAGGCTAAGTAGAACACACAGTATCAACAAAGGGTAACTAACAGTAACTGAGTTCAATATTATGATTCACATGGTTTTTTTGTACATATGGAGTAGGAGGGGTTGGAAGTGTGGGTTATGACCTGCCGAACATGGAAGAACAATTCTGTTGATCTTCCAGAAAGGGTGGAAGGTGCAGGAGGTCGTTCAGCATAGATTTTGAGATTCATAGAGAAAAAAAAGAACAGTGCACATAGCACACACACGCACACACACACACACACGTAGGGAAAGAATTTGAATGCTTACTAGACACTGTCCTCCAGTGTCTAAGGTTTCTCTGTACAGGATTTTGTCAAGATAACCTGGCCCAAGGATACTTTCTATTTCTCTAAGTAAACCTTGATAAAATATCCAAACATAGTATTCAAAGCTCAAGATATCAGCATGGCTACTACATACTGACTTACATGAGGAATGGTAAATCTTCTACAAGTGATGTTGCCTCTAGTAACAGCATTAAGTTGGATACGCCACCAGACTAGACAAATTCTTGTCCTGAAATTCGATAAGATCAAGAAATCACAAAAAATAACAGTTAACTGGTCAATTAGCGAGAGGAAAATTAATGCTATTCACTTCCTTACTAACTCAATGTTTAATAAGTAAATGGAAAACTTTAATGGAACACTAGCTGGATGTCCGGCGTTGCCTGGTCGTACAATACGCTTGAACATGATATTTTATGTAGATTGTGTATGTATTATTATAGAATCTTTTTTTATTGAATTTGTGGCGATTTTAAATGGTACCTTCTTTTATCGTAAATTGAACTCATTAATAAGAAAAATTTTAAATAAAATAGTGAGGTACACCCAGGCTGGAACGGGATCATTTGATCTGTAGTCAAATGCTCTATAACTGAATTATATTTCCAGATGTCAATAATTCTGTTTCTTTTTTTAAGAAGAAATGATTTGCTGCGATTTTATTACCTTCCTTAGCCAGTGTAACGTAAAATATTCCCCAGTAAAAATTATTTTTATGTATAAGAAAGAAAGACTATTTTTAGGATCGGACTTTTTTCAATTCACGACAGCAAACCCTATAAAAAAGACTCGATACCCTTTCAGATAGAGCTTTATAAGAATAAATAATTAAAAAGATTTCATATTATCACTTTACTGCAGTTTTATGATAGATCAGATCTACAAATGAATTCAGATTTAAATCCAAGGATATACGCTTCTAAAGATTGGATCTACTATAAAATTGAAGTAAGTCTAAGATAAGCGCCTTTTAATTATTCATTATTCATAAATTGACAGTCACAAAAAACACTGATTATGTTCTTCATTAGGCCTCCTCTCAAGTTTTGAGAGACTTGAGATATACACAGGGTGGCTTGCATAAGTTTATAATGGAGCATGTGCTGCACAACCACCATCTACAATTATCCAAGACTGATAGAGACCAATGGTAAGAAGTTCAAGACTGGAAACAATGTCAAGATAAGCGGGGGGGGGGGGGGCTCATTTCAAAGTTTTCCTTCTTGTCCAAGGTATGAGATTCTGTTTACTATTTAATCCATAGCTAAATGGTGATGTGTAATCTTGACCAATCATATAAGTGGACATATTGCAGTAGTATCAATAGAATTAATTGAACACACAATTCGCACCTGTAACCATGACGCTACTTCATTTCGTTCATACATAATAATAAACAATAAAAATGATTAATCTTAACATGTCAATAGTTTCATGAATCACCCAATCATCAAAAGTGAATCGATAAAATTGTGAAAATTTTTATACACTTGAATACAAATAAAAATTTTCACAAGTTTATCGATGCACTTCTGCACTATAAAGATGCTTTTTAGATTATTTACTTTATACTAATGCTTAGTTTACGTGAGAAATTTCCTTTTTAATAAAAAAATTCAGGGGTAAAGCAATTTACAATGAACTCCTTCCTCCATGATATGAAGCTTATCTTTACTTAAGATAAAGTTATTTTCTGAAAGAAAGAAGAAAAAAAAAAGGTTCTATTAAGTGTTTTAGTTCTTAAATTCGACCATACCAGAATTAGCACTTTATGAACACTGGCATAAAAGAAAAACAATCTTGGCGCATAATCTAATCATAGCACAGTTTTAAAATTATTTTATTATTTTAATTTATATTCACTTTATTCATTTTAGAATTTTATCCCACTATTATTGATAACTATTATGCTGATTATGGTCTATAAAATGCCTAAAACCTATTAATATGCATGTTTATCATTGTGTGGACATATGGCCATTTTGAAAATCACCCAATCTTTTGTATAAAGAACAAGTAGATATTATTTCAAAAGAGCCAAACATCATTTTAAAGGTCTAATAAGACTATATAAACTATTGCAGTCAAGCCTGGGATTCAGTGATAAGACAGAGATTGGAAGGCAATAAAAAAATGAGAAAACTAATAGAAACACAGGGAAAGATTAGAAAAACTTTTAATGAAAGTAGAGTAAATTTAACGTTTTTTGTTTTGCTTTTCTTATGAGTTTCTAAACATTTCGAAGAAGAGCTTTGTAATGGTTCTTTGATGCTTAAATTATCATCACTAAACGTATAGAGTGAATGGACACATCTTATTTACATGACAGGAAAAATAGTTGAGAACAACACCGATCCCCTCCCTTTGCAGACCAACTTCTCCTCAAGAGAAGAAAGACAAATGAGCCAGTTCTAAATTGGCAACATAACAAGCAGCACATCCGTTTAACAAGGGTCATCAATTTCTTTGAATTATTATTTATATTTACGCATTTGATTTATTTTTTGTGCAGCAAATGCTAATATTTTTCGTATATAATTAACAATTATTTCTTAATTATGATCGGTCTAATTGTCACATAATACCAAAATATGTATTTATGATAAAAAAGGAAAAAAATAAAGAAAAAGTTTGATTTAATTTTAAACCGTGGGAGAGTGTATTTTATTATTTTGTTTTGACCTCTTGGCGTGAAAAAATATGTAGAGAAAGAAAGAAAACGAGAGAGATAGCGAATCTGCAAAGAAGAAGGCAAGCAAGCATTTAAAAGAGAAACAGAGGATACCTTGGTCAGCACGCATGCGTGAAAACATATGCACATGAAAAAAATGTAAAGAGAGAGAATCTATATAGAGAGGGAATACAGAAGGCAGCACGCATGCATAAAGATATGCACTGGGAAGAAAAACAAGAAAAAGAAGAAAAAAAGGACTGCTAGAGGCTGCTGGCAGACGACAGGCTAGGGGGAAAAGTTCTGCTAGGTATCAAAAGTTCTGCTATGTATCCAAGTGAGATGAACAAAGGATGTGAAAGAAGAAGAAATAGAGAGAATAAGAAGAAATAAACGAAAAATGTTTTGGCCAGCGACAATGTTGTTAGGGGATAAACAGTGAATTCCTATGTCCTGATATTGCAGCAAAGAAGAGTACAAATGAAGAGACGAAATTAATCAACGCAAACTTGCTGTGACACAGGATGGCGAAAATGAAATTGCAAAGAGAACGAATCAAATAAAAGGAGGCATAACAGACATCGAAGTTAAACCCCTATATATACATAAAAAGAAAGGAACTGTAAGTTTATCTCCCTTCCTTTCTCTTACGCACATGTACCGATGATCTGTTATTTTTGCTTTGTCTGATTAGTTTGTAAATAAACTTTGTTTCTAAATGTTAAAATTCGTGTTTGCTTTTCCATTTTCCTTCTCATTGTGTTTTCATCCGTCTACTTAACAATTCATGAATCTGGAAGAGTTTTCATCTTTCCCTGGTGTTTGTCATATATCAAACCTCAAGGGACCTTTTCTTCTATTCTTTCTTTTATTGTTACAAACCGTGCTTCTTCGTTCGTATCCTAACATAATAAAGACATATTGTAAAAGTGATGACCTTTTGATAAACATTTAACTGCTGAAGACGTAAATAACAATTAAAACATAGATCGTTTAGTTGAGAAGCAAAAAAAAAAAAAAAAAAAAAAAAAACTGCAGATTAAAAGAGACTCTGCTCATCAATCCCATTCATTTGTTTTGTAGGATTGAGTTATGCAGTAAAGATGGGGATAAAAGGCAGCTCCAAGATCTAAAATAATTCATCAAAAATTACATTTGGTTTCTTTAAGGGCACATCAATCTTTGTGAATCGTTTAATACTGAATTCTTTTGTTTTGTAATCTGCAGTATATGTAGATAGTTTTTTGGTAAACATTTTTTTATTTAAATCTTGTAAACAAATAATTTCTATTAATGGTTGCCTTATTCTTAAGTAAGTGATTACATTTTTGTGCCAAGTCTCACATTTTTATGAGACTGCAAGGATGTCATTTTGATTGTTTTCTTTAAAATATCCATGTCTATTACTATATAGATTTCTCCCTGGGCCAGAGTGAAGTTGGTGTACGACAAGTATCTGTAGTACATAAACGATTTTACTTTCACTTAAAGAGCATAGAAAAGCAGCCAATTTATGGGACATTAAAAAAAAAAAAAAAAAAAAAAAAAAAAGTTAAACAAATAGGTGATAAAAAAAAAATTAGTAAAACTTAGACATTACTACTTCTATACAATGGATCTATTTAACGAATTGGCAAACCAGTGCATACAAGTTTCAACAAAAAATATTGCACATGTTAGGTATCTGGATAATACTTGGTTTAACATCTCTAACAAGCAGGTATTATCAAAACAACAATAATAAAAAAAAAAAAAAACACAGAAAAAAACAACAAAATAAATAAAAAATTAAAAAAAACATGGGAGGAGCAAAAAAGAAAAGGAAGTGGAAATAATAATAAGTAATGGCAAATAAAACCAGAAAAAGAGATTTACATAGAAAAGAAGGTTTGTTCTTTTGAAATGCATTAAAAAAAAGCAGCCAGACTAGAGACAATGGGGAGGTGAGAGGTTGAAATAGCACAAGAATTATTCATACAACCCTTCCTTCATATAGGGGTAAACCACACCAAAGCTTGATAGAAAAAGCGAGTTGCAGCATTTAAAAAACATGAAAACTGATTACTGCACCATCTGTAGGTTAGTGGATAGAACAAGAATATGAAGATAATCGGTATGTGATATACGCCAATGCCATTCTCGCACTTTTTTTAAGAGACTAGTTTTGAAATTTATCTTGAGATTCACAGATATTAACATGCTGCAAGGCCAAGAAGACTTTACCATACTACAAACAATACCTTTCCTCTCAAAAGTGAGGAAGTCTATGTATGATATAAGAAACCATTGCCCCCCCCCCTTGCTATTTTATTTATGCTTTTTCTCCACTCCCTTCTCTCCCCATTAGTGTCAACTTCACTACTGACTGGCCTGCAACTGCCATCTTACAGGACCAAACATCATGGAAAATGTTTTCCACACATAAATTCAGTTTTTATAAAATTCACTGTTGGTATCAGTTACAGATGTCATATACTAAGATCCACTGTTTAACAATTGATTTAAGAAGTTAGATCATTATGTATATTTCCTCAAAACCGCTGGCCTTGTTGGAGAGGAAACTAAAACTTGCTATGGTTTGAAATGATCTGAAATAACAGCAAGAGGAGACTTGATTCCAAATATTTCTCCCCTGTTTTGGAAATAGAGTATGATTATGAATATCTTCAGTATCAAATAATCTTTATACACTATGAAATTTACTTTATGTATGAAACCCAAAGAGGGGAGATATAACATATGAGAAATATTTGAAATCAATTTTACCTCTTGCTGTTATTTCAGATCATTTGAAACCATAGCAGCAAGTTTTAGTCTTCCCTCCATCAAGATCAAAGGTTTTGGGAAATATCAGATATTTTGTAAATCATATGCAAAACTAAGAAAACAAATGACTATGATTGAAACATTTTATGGCTGTAAAAAAGTGCGAAAAATAGGCTCTGGATGATGGATGATCCCTTTAATGAGTGACTTTAAGAGCAAATGTCACAAAGCCCACTACATAATTTAGGTCATTAGCTTTCTAAGAAACCTTTATTTGTTAAATTCTGATCAATAGTCGCTGAGATTTGGAACTTATAAAATTGCCAAAAAAGGTGATATATATATATATATATATATATATATTGTGACGTCAGAGCAAAGCGAACATTCAATCTCTCTACTTACTCTCTATATATATATCTCGCTATCTCTCTCTCTTCCTAAGACCTAATCAACCAGATAACCCCCTCTCTCTGTAAATGATGTGGCGTGGCAGTCACTTGGCTGAGGGAAGTGGGACAGAGGTTGGGTGTGAATATCGCCGTAACGAGCGGAAATACGTCGTCATGGCAACCAGACAGCGAACATTTGTGGCGGGAAAAGCGGACCACGAGGGATTTGAAAATAAGAAATAAACAGTTGGCGAAAAGAAGCGATACAGCCCGGTGTACAAACATTATCTCCGAGAATCGAACCTCATCGAAGATTGAGATTTGAATCAATTGAATTGCGGATTATTATTCAAATACAATCGTATTGTCGATTGAACTCACATATATTCTTCTTTGGAACTAAGATTCGAGGAAGAGATAGACTTTCGCCATCTCAACTTTTTTCTTGGATATTGTGTTTGCGAACTTATGATCCGTGTTTACCCTAATGGACAAAACAGCTAAGTTTGGCCTATCTCATGCCAATATCTTTTCTTATCCACAAACTTTTATACATATTGTACTGTAATTGCATGTCGCATACATCTGGCAAACATCCCCAAAAATATGTCTATCTCACTCATTCTTTTTATCGGAGCTTTTTTCTTCCTCTTTGTATATAAAAGTCTTCCTTGAATTTTAAACTTTGATTGAGTGTTTGTTTCGTCATTCTTTGCTCTGTTGTTCCATTCCCCTTAATGATATGTTTCGCTGGTTAATTCGACATCCGACGATTAACCGAAGATAATTATGAGATATTGGATATAAAATAAAATAAATTTTTGTGTCTCGATCTAATTGCCGATCAATTCGGTCATCCATTAACCGGGTCGTGACATAATTTGGGGGCTCAGTCCGGGATTCTCATTACTTTTTATCTTTATCCGAAATCTGTCAGTTGGGGAGACGAGCAGAAGTAGAAATGTCTACAGTAGAGGAATTCTTAAGAAACCCATCGGCGGAGCAGTTATTAAAATTGAAGAAGGACGATGCATTCCTAATAGGACAACAGCTCCAATTAGAGTTCAGATGATCTATGAGGAAAGCTCATCTTCATAAGATAATTGCAGAACACATGGTCGACAACGATGTATTCGAGGACGAGATACTGGACAAATTACAGGTAGAACCTCAAGAAGTCACATCAGCACAAATCGAGCTCGAGAGGGCAAAAATAATGGCCAGAGCAGAGATAGAAAAAGCACGAATAGAGCAGGAAACCAGGAAATTAGAACTGGAACTCCGAGAAAGAAATTTTGGATCAGGCAATAAAGAATTTGACTTAGCGAAGCAAGTCAGGCTAGTACCAAAATTCAAAGACGAGGTTGATGAATATTTCCAGCACTTTGAGAAAACAGCGATCAATCTGGAATGGCCGAATCACACGTGGACGATGCTATTACAAACCGTTATAAGCGGCAAGGCGCAAAAAGCCTACGCGTCGTTGACGATCGAGGAATGTGCAAACTACGAGACGGTAAAAAGGGCGATAATGGCGGCATACCAGCTATTACCAGAAGTATACCGGCAAAAGTTTCGAAACTATCGAAAAAACGAAACTCAGTCCTATACGGAATTCCTTAGACAGAAGGAAACATACTTCGACCGATGGAGCGCATCTGAGGGAGCGGAGGGAGACTACGAAAAGCTGAAACAATTAATTCTCATCAAAGAATGTAAAAAGGGCTTGAGTGACCAACTGCGGCTTTATGTAGAGGAGAGGAGAGTGGGAACGGCACGTGAATTAGCTACTTTAGCAGATGAACATGCCCTGACACATAAGACGGTCAAAGCAAAGCACAGCTACGCGGGAATACCAACCATGCGAGGAAAAAGCCACTATACACCAATCGAGAGTGTGCCAGCAAGAAACCATCCTCCGATAAAAGGCAGAGAAAGGCAGGAGATAACTTGCTTCCATTGTGGAAAGATCGGCCATATAGCCAGGAATTGTAGAAATCAATTCAGTCGGGAAGAGAAATGTCAAACCACACCCCAGGGGATAGTGTTGCGAAAAGAAATAGAGGACGGCTATAAACCATTCATAGCCAGGGGACTAGTGTCACAGAAGAACGATAGGGGGAACACCTCGAAAGTTAAAATACTGAGAGACACAGGAGCATCACAGTCCCTGTTGCTAAGAAGGCGACTCCCCAAAGGAAGACGATCCGATACGGGTGAACATGTCGAAATTAAAGGCATAGGCGGAAAAATCACGAAAGTCCCAATCCATCAAATAAACCTCGAGTCGAAATGGATCTCGAAAACGATAAAAATAGGGGTAGTCGAAACTCTACCGATCGAGGATGTGGATATGCTTTTAGGAAACGACTTAGCTGGATCCAGAGTAATGGCTACGGGTATACCAGAACAGAGGGAGGTCAGAAAATGGGCGCCAAAAGCGAACCCAAATCAGAAAAAGGCGGGAGTGGTGACGCGCGCACAAACTCGAACACGTAGCAGAGAGGAGGAGGTGGAGGAGGAAAAACATAGGCAGCCAGAGGAGATGGCGCGAGAATCAGGAGAAAATTGAACAACTGGGCATCGAAGCGATTCGAGCGAGTGCATATCACCCTGAATCCCAAGGGGCGCTCGAGCGATTCCACTCCACATTGAAAAGCATGCTTCGAGCATACTGCATGGAGAGTCAAAAAGAATGGGATGAAGGACTACCTTTCGTTATGTTTGCAGCGAGAGAAGCTACCCAAGAGTCACTCAGATATAGCCCATTCGAGCTGATATACGGACACTCAGTCAGGGGACCATTAAAACTAATAAAAGAAAAATGGCTGGTGGACACTTCAAGACAACCGAATTTGCCGGAATACGTACTGAAGATGAGAAAACGGATAAGGGAAGCAAACGACTTGGCTAGGAAACATTTGGAGCACACCCAAACCAAAATGAAATTAAGATATGACAAAAAGACGATCCAACGGGAATTTGAAGTGGGGGACAAAGTACTACTTCTATTTCCAATGAATACCCATCCACTCAAATCCAAGTTCCAAGGACCTTATAAGGTTATAAGGAAGGTCAGTGACCTAAACTATATCATTGGAACACCGGATAGAAGGAAAACTCGAAAATGCCACATAAATATGCTGAGTCATATCATAGCAGAAATGAATAAATGGCAAAAATAGCCGCATGCGAACCAGAGTTGAGTGAGAGCGAAACATGTGATAGTCATGATTATTATGACGTGCTCCAAGAAAAATCACCTAAACTTCAGAATTCTGCAATCTTGGAAAAGCTGGGGGAGAAATTGGATCACTTGGGCACAACAGAATGGGAGGAGTTATCGAAGCTCATCGAAAGTTTCAGATGCTTATTCGGAGACGTGCCTAGCAAATCGAAAATAGCAGTACATGAAATCGATGTAGGAGATGCAAAGCCCATCAAGCAACATCCTTACCGGATGAATCTGAATAAAGCTAAGCTGATGAAAGCCAAGACGGATTATATACTACAGCATAATCTTATAGAACCCAGCTATAGTGCTTGGGCATCTCCATGCATTCTCGTAGACAAGCCAGACAGATCGAAGCGATTCTGCACCGATTACAGAAAGGTGAATCGAGTAACGGCTACAGATGCTTATCCCATACCCAGAATGGATGACGGTATAGATCGAATAGGAAATGCCAAGTATCTAACGAAATGTGACTTACTTAAAGGATATTGGGCGGTACCTCTATCCAAGGCGGCCAAAGCAATATCAGCCTTTGTTACGCCGGAAGGCAGTTTCCAATATCGCGTCATGCCCTTTGGACTTAAAAACTCCCAGGCAACATTCGTCCGAATGATGGATAAATGTTTGAGAGGCGTAAAGGGCGTGGATACCTATATAGACGACATCGTGATCTATAGCGATACATGGGAGGCCCATATGGACACAATAAGAGAAGTCTTTCACAGGTTACAGCAGGCCAATCTAACGATTAACCTAAAAGTGAATTTGGAAAAGCCACATTGCAATATTTAGGACATACACTGGGATATGGAAAAATATCACCCCAGGAGGCTAAGATTAGCAAAATCATGAATTACCCTGAACCGAAGAACGTAAAGGATATCAGATTCTTAGGCCTAGCAGGGTATTACAGAAGGTTCTGCCCGAACTTCTCCGATCTTGCTAACCCATTAACCGAATTACTTAAGAAAAGAACAAAATTCTTGTGGACAGACGAAAGCAGAGAAGCCTTCTCTAACATAAAGAGGAAGCTAAGTACTGGACCAGTGCTGCAAGCACCGAATTTCAACAAACCCTTTTCTCTAGCTACTGACGCTAGCGATAATGGCTTAGGATCAGAGCTTTTACAAGAGGATGACGATGGAGAATTACATCCGGTCAGTTATCACTCCAGAAAATTTAATATTCACCAGCAGAAATATTCAACGATCGAGAAAGAAGCGTTAGCTCTAATCGACAGTTTGAAGCACTTTGAAATCTATCTAACATCGTCAGCGGACTCTACAGTCGTATACACGGACCATGATCCATTGCAATTTCTGCATCGCATGAAGAACAATAACAGAAGATTGTTGTCGTGGTGTCTCTTAGCCGAAGAATTTAATTTGAAAATACGGTACATCGCAGGCCAAAAGAACATAGTGGCAGATGCATTATCCCGCCTATAAATAAGTCGTACTATATCCGAAAACGTCATTTAAGAAAAAATAAGTTTTCGGCCTTTTAAGGGGGGTGGGGATGTGACGTCAGAGCAAAGCGAACATTCAATCTCTCTACTTACTCTCTATATATATATCTCGCTATCTCTCTCTCTTCCTAAGACCTAATCAACCAGATAACCCCCTCTCTCTGTAAATGATGTGGCGTGGCAGTCACTTGGCTGAGGGAAGTGGGGACAGAGGTTGGGTGTGAATATCGCCGTAACGAGCGGAAATACGTCGTCATGGCAACCAGACAGCGAACATTTGTGGCGGGAAAAGCGGACCACGAGGGATTTGAAAATAAGAAATAAACAGTTGGCGAAAAGAAGCGATACAGCCCGGTGTACAAACATTATCTCCGAGAATCGAACCTCATCGAAGATTGAGATTTGAATCAATTGAATTGCGGATTATTATTCAAATACAATCGTATTGTCGATTGAACTCACATATATTCTTCTTTGGAACTAAGATTCGAGGAAGAGATAGACTTTCGCCATCTCAACTTTTTTCTTGGATATTGTGTTTGCGAACTTGTGATCCGTGTTTACCCTAATGGACAAAACAGCTAAGTTTGGCCTATCTCATGCCAATATCTTTTCTTATCCACAAACTTTTATACATATTGTACTGTAATTGCATGTCGCATACATCTGGCAAACATCCCCAAAAATATGTCTATCTCACTCATTCTTTTTATCGGAGCTTTTTTCTTCCTCTTTGTATATAAAAGTCTTCCTTGAATTTTAAACTTTGATTGAGTGTTTGTTTCGTCATTCTTTGCTCTGTTGTTCCATTCCCCTCAATGATATGTTTCGCTGGTTGATCCGACATCCGACGATTAACCGAAGATAATTATGAGACATTGGATATAAAATAAAATAAATTTTTGTGTCTCGATCTGATTGCCGATCAATTCGGTCATCCATTAACCGGGTTGTGACAATATATATATTCGTAGCCAAATTGAATATTGAAATGCGCATATCTTTGGTTCTATGGAATAAAACATGAAAATTTGCAGTCTTTTTGAAGATTATAATACTATTCAATGGTTAAAATTTTATGACAATTGATAAAAAAAAAAAAAAAACTATATTTTCAAACCAATAAAATATGCCAAAATTTGTCTACATTTGTATATATAGTGTCCTGGCAGACAGCTTCAGTTTTGCTGCTTTGGTTATCTTCTCTGTGGCCTTGCCAGGCCACTAATATAACACAACACTTATGATGGCTGACTATGGTTGTCCACTTGTTTGGCATAAACATATTTTTCATTAGATCATATAACTAATTTATTAACGGACTGCTATCCTCATCTTCATAGTTGTTATTTCACCACATTTTGCCCAATTCATCCTCTGGCCTCCTCAGGTGATTAACCACAACGGGATAGGAATGCTGAATCTCGTAACTGTATCTCTAGTAATTACTGCCTTCCATAGTTGTTGTTGTCTGATGAGTTGGTCGAAACGTGGTGAAACAACAACAATTATGACGATGAAGATAACAGCCCACAAATAAATAAATACACAAATTACTCATCTTAAAAGGATTCCAATAATAAAATATATAACATCATGTAATGTTTGAAATTAGCCACATTGATGGGAGCATTCAAAATTTGAGTTAAAAGTCAATTTTGTTCTGCAGTTCAAATCATGCAACTGGTTTGAACAGATGCAGATATATATATATATATATATATATATATATATATATATATATATCATCTCTTCTTAGAAAGTACTTATAACATATCCTTAATATTATCTTTTGTTGGGATGTTCCGTTGATTTTTTTTTTTTCTCTCAAAAGGCTAATACCTTCATGAAGAAAATATTTTATATATAATTTATTTACTAGATATCCATTTCTATAGCTATGAGTTGCTTCTCACAAGGAATCTAAACTGCATTATGTATTTGGACCTGGTCATATGTGCACCTAGGCTAACATTTTAGTAGCAACTGAAATCCAACATAAAATTTTTCCTATGTCACATCAACTTTTCATATGGGGCCAGCTGATCCTATCAATCATACCATGTAAACCATTGAACATGATAATTATATCTATACTTGTACTTGACTACAAAAGTATACTCCTATCAAGTGATACGCCACACTGAAAGGAGCATAATACACTCAAGCGAAAATGATTATCCAGTGCAGTTCAGTTGGATACTTATTTAAATAATTATATTTTAGAAAAACTGAAAATTATACTATAACTTTCAGTATAGTCAGAATCTGTTGATAGAAATATGCTGTTTTCTCAAATTTCAAGCACGGATACCCTAAATCATCATAGTTGAACTTTTCAATCTTCTCTTCCATTTGTTCCAATAATCGTCTTTGACCCTCTACTCTTCCACACCCACCAGATAGGAGCAAAACGGCCTGCCAGTAACAGATGTCAATCTTATTTATCTGTAGATTTCATTATTCTGATTGGCTAACAATGAAGTACCACAATTTTAATGCAAATTAGCTTAGTACTTCCATTATAATGAAAAAAATGATTAACAGTGCCATCTATAAGTAATAAACCCATCTTTTCCAATCTATCAATTAGTCAAGAGAGCATAACTCTTGGTGGAATATTAATCAACATACAGCTTAATCTTTAAGAGAGTTTATTGCTCTTGGGCCACCTTTCACGCTGGCATTTCTTCACCAATCATGAGTGCATACACTGTAGAGATGGATCATAGCTTTTATTCAGTTAAGAGGAGGCAAATCTCAGAAACAATGTTTTGGGCTGCTACAATGAAACTAGAGACCAAACTGAATGGAAACGACACACATGTTGTATCGAATGTCTAAGTAATTAGAAATCTTTCTCAAACTGGGAATTCTGACATCAGATAACAAATCAATAAATGAGACCATTTTGAACATTAGTATTGATCGGACTGCTTAGGAGGAGGTGTGGGAGTGCCGATTCTTTACTCGGCTCTGTTAAATTTACTACAAGGACAAATAACATCTACGTATAGATTCTGTGGTTGGCTTTGGTCTTGTTAGTGTGATTGAATTAATAAAATCAAAAAGAATAATGAATTCTTAAGATTAAAGTAGAAAATATATTTTATTGGCAGGACAAATGTACCGGCGTTGCCCGGTGGAAATATGCCCCCACCCCATCTATAAAAAAACAAAAAACAAAAAAAAACTATGGCTGTTAGTGGGAGCCACTGCCGGCCCAGTAAAATAGCAGGCACTGGCGCCTGTGGTCAAAAGAAATGTAGCATGCTGAAGTAGAAACGTTAGTATCTGTAAACTCATTCTTAACATGGGGATTTGATTATGTGCTGTGATCATTCTGTGCTTTCACCTTACGTGTCAAATAAAACTAGGGTAGTGTGGCCTATTAGATAGCACTTGTTACCGTCCGACTGTAATTCATAATGAAAAAACAAATGAACTAAAAATTGATTATAACCCAGTGCATTTATTAATAAGAAACAACCAGATGATTCCTGAAGCCTTTAAATTTTTCCTTTTAACTTTGTCATAATTTTAAGATTATAAAAGAAATTTAAGGTAGTATTTTTAATGACTGTAATAGTTGGTGATCAATTTTTTATGATAATGTTCTAATAAATGGAACACACACTTTTTTTGACACATCAGTTGTTAATGCTGCCCCTAGCCATTAAATGTTTCCCTTTTCTGTTGGTAGAGTGTAAACAATTTTTTCCAAGGTATTTTGGTAATGTGAAAGCCAAGAATGTAATCTATGATAGAAATTTGCAAAAAATTGAAAAAGAAAAATCTAAATGCTAATGGCAACCTTAACAACAGGAGTGGCCAAAAAGTGGGTGTTCACTGTTGTAGAACGTTATGATTCAAAATTCAAGCCTGTAAGTGCTGAAATCGCCTGAAAAATTTACGAATAAGTGAAAAATAAAAAAAAGTAAATGATCTGGGCAGCATTCTTCAGTTCACCAATTCTTTTGTTTTTTAAATTATTTTGCAATCTGAAAGTTACGCGTATTTTAAAAGTTCTAAAAGGGTAAACATGTCCAATAGCTGATCCTAATTTGGTTGCCAGACTCTAAATACTTGAAGCCAAATCTATAAAGAAAAAGAAAAAAAAGGCCAAATTGATAACTATAGCCAGATTTTCAGACACAAAAAAGCCAAATTGAAAAAGTAAAGAGTGCAAGAATAAATTTATGTATTTTACGTCGTTATTGTTATTTTTTGTGTGCTTGTGTAGATTAGTGATGTTTTAAATCTACACATTTAATATATATTAATATATTGAAGAGTTTAGCTTCCAAATACGAGGGGTTTGCAATAAGTAATGCCCTTGACCCACTTCCAGTTGTCTGATCTAGCTGAAATTTTGCATGTGCAATGATTTATATCTCTACAGGTAATGTGGCAAATTACAGCTCTGAACTAATTGTGGTTTCTGTTTTACAGGTGTTTGAACCGAGTCAGGTGTGAAATGGAGCCTGTTGAATGTCAAGCAGTGACCCAGTTTTTGTATTTGAAAGGACGCACACCACAGGAGACTTTTGATGAAATGAAAGAAACTTATGGTGATAATGCCCCATCATATGACCTTGTAAAACACTGGCATCGTGAATTCAAACATGGTCGGAAGTCTGTGGAAACAGCTCCCAGATCTGGTCGTCCCCCTTCTGCCATTGACGAGGCATCTGTCCATCAAGTTGAGGTTGCCATTTTGGAAGATTGGCGCATTACTGTTCGCCAAATAGCCCAAGATATCAAGATTAGTACAGGATCTGTGGAAACTACCATTCATGACCATTTGCATAAAATAAGGTGTCTGCCAGATGGATTCCGAGGTTGCTCACACCATTCCAGAAGCAAGAACGCATTGAGTGCTCAAGGATGAATTTGGAGATGTGCCAAGAAGATGAGTCAAAGTTTTTCAAAAGACTGATTACACAGGATGAAACCTGGGTCCATCACTATGATCCAGAGACCAAAGGCCAGTCAGTAGAAGCACTTGGACTCACCACCTCCAAAGAAGGCAAGGGTGCAGCCCTCCGCTGACAAGGTCATGCTCAGTCTTCTCAGACCAGGACGGAGTAGTGATGACAGATTTCCTGGCAAAGGGTACCACAATTACAGGAGCCTATTATGCTTCACTTTTGAGGAAATTAAGGGAAGCTATTAAAATCAAGAGGCGGGGCAAAATCAGCAAAGGTACCCTCCTCCTGCAGGACAACGCTCCGGTCAGAAGTCAGAAGCACGGGTATGTGGTTATGAAATCCTCCCTACTCTCCTGACCTTGCACCTTCTGACTTTCACCTCTTCCTAGCCATGAAGTTATTTTTGAAAGGAAAGTGTTTCCCAGATGACAGCCTTGATTTCTGAAGTCACGTCATGGTTGGAGGACCAGCCTGGGGTGTTCTACAAAAACGGTCTCCAGAGCTGCATCAAATGATGGGAGAAATGCATAACTGTGTGGTTCCTATGTAGAGAAAGACTAATAACTGTGCCAAGTTTCGTTGCTCTACTGCTATGGGAAGTGGGTCAGGGGCATTACTTATTGCACACCACTCGTAATCGCGTCTTTTTTATTAAGATTTGTTTAAAAAAAGAAAAAAAAAGAAAACATGAAATTTTATTAAAAGAAATATGTTGTGGAAATAAAATTGTTTGCAAAAAATAAGTTCATTTATTTCGTTCAATAAATTTCCATATTTTTCGAGCATAATTTTAAAAATGCAAATATTTTGGAGCTAACCTCTTTAATTTAGTCTAGAGTTAACATCCTCAGTAGAGCGATATTTTCTATATAACATTAATAAACCTTTATTATTTATGTTCAAGGTTCAAAAAAAGTTAGATCGGTTGTTTCTCACTGCATTTCACATTCACCCCTATTTGGCATTTTCAGGTAATCTGTAAACAAATAACGCACGTATAATTGTCGCTGACAAATAGTCTTGCCATAAACCAAACAACGTGCATTGTTTAGCTGGCCGTCGGAAAGCATAACGTTATTACATAAAAACTATTTGTCCACGACAATTTTACATACAACATTCATTATCATAATACTGGAAAACCTATAAATGTTAACTTGCATGGAAAAGATAAAATAACAAATAAACTTCCATATTTTTTTTTGTTTTCCTATGCATTAAATGAATGATGGCGTGCAAAATGTCTCATATTGACGCCATATTTTAATGTTGGTATATATATATATATATATATATATATATATATAGCGTTTATAAAGCAGAGAACTGAATTACGGAATATGAGAATTTTCAGAGCTCAGTACATTAGAATGGATGAACTATGGCGAGAGAGCTTTTATTATTTATGAATCAAAAAAATTATGTTAGGTCTATGTGTGTATGAGCCAGTTACGGTCGGTGTAATCATAGAATCTGTGAAATGTGTAGAATTTGTCCCAATGACAACTGGTAGCAGTGGTAGGACTAAATATTTAGAGAGAAAAATAGTGATTCCTTCCTATAAAGATGTTGCGATTGTAATGGTTTTGCTCATAGGATGCAATGTAGTATTTTATTATCAAGACTGAATGTGTCTAAAATGGTGTTCGAAAGCTACATAAGATAGTGGCTAGCCTAGATGTATTGAATTTGTATGTGGCATCTGTTGTCGCAAACCTACAATACTTTGGAATTTCTCGAGTCATTCTGTTATATATGAAGATAAAGTATTACTCTCAGTTGTTACATAAAAGTTTTTAGTGAATGAAATCATTCATCGACTAAGTGTCCTTTAAAGGATAATCACAGTTTCTTTAAAAATGTTTGTATGTGTTAATTTTTAGAGGAATGTTCTTTGTAAGTGAGAGATATAATTATTTGAAATATCATTTAGAAGTTGATAAGTTCAATAATATATAGTTGTCATAGTTGGTAGAGTGGAATATTTTTTTTTATATATATTTTTTTCTAATTTGTGGAAGTATCTAAATTCATGTGAACTTAATTTCATTACTTGAAATGCACTGCGCATGCCATAGCAAATCAAATATGAAATAAGTACAACAATCGCAAGTTAAGGAAACTATGAAGATGGCATGATTACCAAAATTCTATTTCTAGAAATTATATTAATGGGAGATACTAAATGCTCTGATTGACCAAGCATAATCACATGGGGGTGGGGCATATTTGAAATAATCAGTTAAATTAATCGGTTAGTGTTTAGCAATGGTGATGTACAGGAATCTATCTATAGCTTTTCTCTCCATGATAGGTAATGGTAAGTTCCTATGAATTTAATGCAACTGACCACCCAGTTGAAAACATTCATTGACAGAATAAAATATATTCTGTTAATGTTTCCTTCCATTTATCCCCAAACAGTTTCCAACCATGACTAATGAAATCCAAGATAATTTTGCAATCACGTTTAGTCCAAATAAAACCATTACATAGCAACATAGGGGAATTCAAAAATTAGTTTTCTTCTTATCTTAAAATAATTCCATAAAAATAACTTTGGCACATAAAGATTGATGTTCTTCAAAGCCATCCATCAATTTGACAGGAATCCAAGGATTATGGTTTTTATAGTATAATAATGAATCCTTCGAATTAAGAGGAATTCAGGTTTGGTGTTAGATCTAAGGTTTCCAGCAAGTCAGTTTCTTGCTGCCAAAATTATCCCCTTTATAGAGAATCAACAAGGGATATAGAAGAGATTAGATATCTCAGTCAGAAATGACTTTAGTAATTTATACTTTCATCTTCAGCAAATACAAACAGCTAAATTAAGACTGTATTTGGCCTTACAAGAGATTAGCTGAATAGATAAATTGTTTTGATAACTAATAGAAAACAAGTTATAAGAAATAATATGAAAAAAATGTCCATTGTCTCTAAATATTTACAGGTTCCGGTTCAATTAACTTAGCATAATTATGATTTGTTTTCATTAAATAGAATTAATTTCAAACTTCTTAAAAATGATTTATTGTTCATAAAACTGGCAGTAATTTATTAGAAAAAATACCAGAAATTTACAACTACCAGCATTTTATTAATTAAAGAATGTATTAATCTAAAAAGATATGTTTATTAAATCATCCCCTTTAATACCACATAAGAAAAATATAAGTAATAAAACCTAATTCAAATTATTCTTTTAACTTTATATCTTTCTTTTGATTATTATGTTATCAAAACAAAATTTGAAGAGCATTATAATAAAACTTCAATTTAATTTTTTGTATTTATTCATATTCTTTTTTAGAAGGTTTATAAGGAGCAAAAAAAATATACTTCAGGGTTAAATACTAGCCAGTAATAATTGTTAGATGACACATAAAACAGGAATTCTTTTCTGTCAGAAACATCGATCATGGAATGTGAGACCTAAAAGACAACATAAGGAAAGAAAGAGTTGCACGTCTGCTGAAAGTCAACCCAAAATTCACTTTCTATTCTTTGTATAATTTAATGTTTTTTTTTTTAAATATTTTTTGTCCTAACATAATTTAGAGGATCAGTTGCTTGATAATATTTTAGTTTGAAATGACATTTTATCAATCACAAATTCTGAAAATGCCAAGGCTGCTGGAAAAGTGGTGGATTATTATTATTATTATTATTCTACCGCTCCAGTAGATATCTCACTGCTGATACAATTTTCTGCCTGTATAAGAGCCAAATATGTCCAACGATGGAGTATTGTTGCCACATCTGAGCAGAGCTGCTAGAAACAACTTATCCTGCCTTGACAGAGTTCAAAATAGACTTTGTAGCCTAGTGGGGAGGATGTCCTTTTTTCTTCCCTACAATCTCTTTCCCACAGGAGAGGTGTTGTGAGCCTGTCTAAGCTCCAATCTATAGTCCCCCTTGGTCTGACTTTCACAACACTCATCTCGCTCAAACCACTATCAATAATTTCTCCCACCTAAACGTAGATTCCATGGACAAAGCTTCTTTCTTAAAAATGCAAGCCTGTGGAACTCTGTTCCATTTTCCTGCTTTCCAACTGACTACAATATGGACAATATGGCTGTCTTCAAGTCCAACGTGAACAAGTTCTTGATGATCTATCCCCTTAAGTAATCCAATTTACCCAATTCCCACTACTAGTGATTACGACATTTTCCCATTGTCTACTGTACACTCATTAACCCTTATCCTCGAGTGGCCCCCGAGCCTTGATAATTTGTGACTCCTTTGTGTACACAAAAAAAAATTTTAATTGATAAATGTGTAAATTGAATTGTTATTTTTTAAAAAAAGCCTTTCCTAATATTATAACAGAATTTATGCCAAATTATGCTGTGAATTTTTTTGTTTTACTGCATGCATATGAACACATTAGGGTTATTTGATACCAAGATAATATAATACAAATTGTAAATAATTTACTGAACATCATTAACTTATTTGATTAAAAAAAAAAAAAAAAAATATATAGGAGTTCATACATTTGTCAAATCATGTCAGCACATAAATTCTATCAGATTTAGAGATTTGCCAAATGCATACTTTATCCTCGTGCCAATTAGGTCATTGGCAGCACCATTATGCAAAATAAGTGTTCAGTTTCCTTCTATTAGTTTGGAAAATTTGTATAGAAATTATGTCAATATAAATATGAATTATATTAAAATTTTATATTTATGAAAAGAGTGAGGAACAACTTTTATGAAAATTAAGAAATGGCTATCAAGAACATCTTTAATTCCAATTTAAATTATCACAGCAATAACAAATCCATTCTATGTGAAGCTATACAAAATTTATGAGTGTACCATTAGTTATTAATACTACTAAGATAAAATTTCTATCGAAAGAAAGTTCTATTAATCCTTACCTCAAAATTGAGGCTGTATTTAGCCATACAAAAGATCAGTTGGTATAATCAGGTTAACACATTAGATCACCAAAGTGATACTGAGCCTGGTTAGTATCAGATTTGTAATCACTTGGAAATATCAGGTATGTGAGAGGGCGGCAACTGCTAAAACTAACGTTATTAAAATTATCGCATCTGATCAGGGTACACATGCGATTGGAGACTGCTTGTGAATTTGATATTCTTTTGAAATGTTCTCTGAAGGAGAAAGATAGCTAAGTCTTCCCAGGATGTGTGCCATACCAAGACAAGATTATGGTTGGTTATATAGTCTTATCAAATCTGTTTTTCTTTCAGAGATAAACAATCAATATTTTAGTATGGAAAACCATTTTAGAAATTACTGCACCAAAGGATTTATATGCTTTGCATGAAAAAAGTTTTTTTAAATCAACCTAAACATTTAAAAAGCAAGAACATATTGAAACTGACAAAGAAAACTGCAAGATTAAAGTTCATGCTATTAAAAAAAAAAAAAGAAAAAGAAAAAAAAAGACAAATAACTTTTTTAAACCAAGATCCTGGAATTAAAATGTTTGCCAAAATTTGAAATAAAGTTCCATAAGTGCATTCTTTTTTTTCTTTTTTTTTTTGTCTTATCTTATGAGATTGCATGGATCCACATTAATGCCATGTTGAAATTTAATCTATCAGAAGTTTTGGTAGACTCTTCAAACTTTTATACTTGTAAAAAAAAAAAAAAAAAAAAAAATATATAATATAAGAGCTGTTTTAATCATACAAAAGCAGCAGCAAGTTTTCTTGCGGAAGATCTGATTTCTAATTCTTTGAATTCTTTTTTGGAAAGTTCATTTGAATCATCTAGACAGGCAGCTGGTAGGAAGGAGGGAGAAAAACCTGGAATAATTAACTGAATAAGGAGATCAACCTACCAAATGAGAGGCAATGTGTGTTGCAAAAATGTACAACAACCAATCATATTTTACCTTGCATTCAGATATTTTCTGTGCATTTTAAATTGAACATTTTTATGTTAAGTCATTTCTTGACATGCAAAAAAGGATCGTTTTTTAATGATCTCTTCACAATTGAAGTGGTAAACATATCTCTAATAAATTCAGTTGCTTTTCCGCAGATGCAGATGGCAGTGCTAGACACAGAAGAATCCAGAACCATCGTTATTGCAGGTTTCTTTCTTATTATTTTATCCGTTTGATAATCTAATCTACTTTACTATATCACTCGGAGTAGTGGTGGGGGGTGGGGGCAGATGGATTCATACAGACTTTGCCAAAAGTTATACAATAACCCAAACATCCATAGCAAGCAAAAACGGTCCTCTCGTGACAATGACCGATTCTACGCATGCATCAGATGACGTTGTGACCTGATTTACTTTAAATAGTTGAAAAACCGAACAAATTTCGTGAACGTCGCCTTAGCTCAGTTGGTTAAGGCCTTGGTTCATTATGTAAACGTTTTGGGTTCGAATCGTGGTGTGAGATGTTTTTTTTTTTTTCGATTTTTTAAATTTTAATATCGAAACAGGCTTATTTAAGCCATTTTTCATGTGTTCGTTTTTCTGTTTTCATCGTTCGTTTGCCTTACGTTAGTTTTTTTGTGTTTTTTTCCCCCGCTTAGTGTTAAAATTGTTTTCTTTTCTTTTACTTCGCTTATAACAAACCAACCTACGTCGTCGTCGTCGTAACGCTCGACGACTTCCGGACGCGCACCTGTCAATTTGGTTCTTAAATAAATTCAAACATCTTTCACTAACTCTCATTCTGGCTGGCCGATTTTATTTTCAAACTTCGCCTCAGGGCTTCGGGTTCGATCCCCCACCCCCTGGGTTCATTTTTATTTAACACCACACACACCTCCAAACACCCGGGCAACGACAATGACGTCATGTTTGACCTAGAAAACGTTGACGTTAGTTTAAACCACCTGCAAGTATTTTTAAAGGTTTAATTTTATCCGTTCTCACTTGTATGTCTCTTTGGCATAGGGATAACGTGTCAGACTTTTTATCCGCCTTAGCCTCGAGGCTTCGGGTTCGAGCCTACCTTCCTACCCAAACTTTTTTTTTTCTCTTTTACACCTCCAAACACCCGGGCAACGTTATTTTAATTTTATTTAAACAGGGTTATTACTTCGCTTATTCTTTAGTTTACCTGCCCTACACACACACCTCCAAACACGCGGTCATCAGTTGTTATTTTAAGATTGCAGGTTGAAACAAGGTTATTTATACCATTTATTTCTGCTTTTTTTTTTTTTTTTTTTTTTTACATTCATTCACTGATTTGTTTTGGTTTTTCCAATTTTTTTAACATCGTGTTTTTTTATAATATATAAACAAGATCACCCCCCCCCCTACATACACACCTCCAAACACTCAGGCAACACCGGGTACCCTTGCTAGTATTATATAAATCTCACCTGTGTTTAAATGTATGTATGTTCGTATGTCTGCCTAAAACTTTTGACAGAGGCAACGGATTTTCATGAGATTGGTATTGTTTTGAAGGACCCTTCGGACGACAAATATAAAAAAATTGGCTAAAAACATTAATTCCTTCACTTCAACTGGGCACTTTTCTACAAGAGGGGGGAGGTCGCTTTTTTTCGTCGATATTTTTGAAAGTCCTCCCCTCTTTTCAATTAACTAGCTTTAATTTAAACCTTCGCCACTTCCGGTTTGGCGATGGATGCAACAACAAAGACGTCACATTTTTTTTTCACATTCTTTTCCTCCTTCGCGGTATGGGTTCGAGCCTGCCTGCTTACTGCCACTTTTTTTTATTTTACTCAACACACACGTCTAAACAGCCAGGCTAGTCTATAATATAAAAGGCAAAATGCATGTGTGTGTGTGTTTGTATGTCTGGCAAAAACTTTCAGGGACACACGACCAACACTGACAAAATTGGTATCGTTTGAAAAGGTCAGTCTCTTGGACAACAAATATCCAAAAATTGGCCAAAAATATTAATTCTTTGCCTATAAACTGGGCCATTCTTTGCAAGGAAGTTTTTTGTCGACATTTTTGCAAAGTCATCATACATCTTGTAACGACTAAGCTTATTTCAAACACTGGCGACGTCTTATGTCGCGGTGGGTGTGGGGTCTAAGCAGTTGGCTTTTTTTCATCTTTTCCTTTTTCGCATTACAAGTTCAGGCCTGCCTGCCTACTACCCCCCCCCTTGCTTGCATGGGAACTTACTATTTTTATTTTTTTAGGGGATTTTGAAACATTTTAGGGCTCTCTTGCTCAATACCCTTACCATAAAACCTCTCCACACTTGGGCAATGCCGGGGACCACCTCTAGTCTAATATATAAAAGTAAAAATGTGTCTGTGTTTGTATTTCTCCCAAAAACTTTTGACAGACGCATCAAACAATGATAAAATTGGTATCATTAGAAAGACCAATTTCTTGGATGAAAAATATCTAAAAATTAGCCAAAAAAAATTTATTCTTTGATCATCAACTGGGCCATTTTTTGCAAGAGGGTGTCAATTTTTGCATCAACATTTTTGCAAAGTCACTCACGCCTCGTAAGCTCGACATACATATAAAACCCATTATTTCGAAGGCCTGTGACATCACAAGTCGTGTGGGCGAGATAGCTAACGTATTTGCTTTTTTTTCACCTCCTTTTCCTCTTTCACGCTACAGGATCGAGCTTGGCTACTGCAGCTAATTTTTTTTTTTTTTTTTTTTCAGTCGCACAAGCATTTCGCTGCTATTTTGATTGAAACAAAAGTTGTTTTGATTCAATCATTTTTTTTAGAGGGCTTTTTCTGGGGGTTGCTCAATATCCTTAGTATACCAGCTCTATCCACCCGGGCAACGCCGGGCATCCATGCTAGTAATATACTGAAACTAATTTGTTAAAAAATGTTTTAATTTATTTGGATGTAAATAGCTTCCAAAACATCACATTTTAATTACATAAGCATTTGCTAAGGATTTTAAAGTCAATTTGGTGACCAAGAGCGGAGATCCGAGAACAATAAAAATATTAAATACAAAAAGTAACATCGTTTTCATGCTTCAAAAAACCCTCATAACCTTTAAATCACTATCCTAGAAGCATACGTGGACTTTTAACATTTTATTTATATATATTTATATATATATAAATATATATATATATATATATATATATATATATATATATATAAATAAAATGTTAAAAGTCCACGTATGCACATATATATATATATATATATATACATACACACACACTGTACCCTGCCACGCATTGCTGTGGGTCAATTTGGTGTAATGGAAAATTCTAATAAAAAGAGAAAATGCATGTTTCTTATATTCTTAGTACAGCAATCCACTCCAAAAAAAAAAAAAAAAAAAAAAAAAAAAAGGGGGGGGGCGAAAATGAAAAAAAATTGAACTCTTGCAGAATTGGATCCTGATCCTGGGGATTACCGTCAATCATGGCTTGGGCTTGACCAACAATCAGTGGATAAAGCTGGCCATAGCAAAAATGTTGAAACGCTAAATGTTTTTTTTTTCTGTATACAAAAATGTGAGTTAGCAATTAATATTTGAGTGATGGGGGGGGGGGGGTTATTATACACAGATTCGAAAAAGTTGTCCAAAAATAAATAAATGAAAGCAAAAGTAAGATTTTTAAACTTCTGCTATAAGTACAGAATTACATAATCATAATAATGGTATGGTTTAATTCAATGTTGTTTTTAGATAATATTCCCAGTTTTAGTTATAGAAACCTAATCTATATTAGGTCATGATCTAGTATTCCATAAAGAAAATACCCAGTCATGAATTTTAAGTTTAATTCCATCATTTTCTTTTTTTAATAGAGGACATTTATTGTATTATTTGGATTTTTTGGACTATTGTTCTCATCTTGATTGTTTTTCTCAACATTTTGGCCAATGCAACCTCCGACCATCTCCAGATGTATTCACATTGGATGTTATTAGTGAATGGTGAAAAATGTTTTTTTTTTGCTTCACTAACAAGCATAGCTGCTAGAAATTCAAAACACAAATAGCGATAAGTCTATTTCTTTTTTTTAATAAATCTAGGTTCATTCGGATTTTTTTATATGATGTTCGTATATTTTTGAGATGAGGATTGATAATTATTTTTTGTATTATTTCAATTGTTTGAACTATTGTTCTCATCTTGGTTGTTTTTCTCACATTTTTAGAGGTTACATTGGCTGAAATGTGAAAAAAACAAAACCTAGATGAGAACAATAGTCCAAACAATTCAAATAATACAAAAAAATAATTATCAATCCTCATCTCACAAATATACAAAGATCATATAAAGACATTGCTTCATGAAAAGTTAGAAAAGCCTTTTTTTTTTTATTTTTGCAAATTAACACTACAAACCTTCGTTTCTATGCTGAGTTGTTTGTTCAATGAAGACAACTTTTGGTCAATTGGGCTTGGTTCTTGGCCATCTTTCTCTGGTGACATTAAGTAATCTTTAAAAAGAAAACAAAAACATTTTAAATAAATAATATAAGCAAAAATAGCCTTAAAAATACATAAATCATACGGAATCAAAAAGACCATTTTCATATAATGTTTCATATTGTCAGAAATGTTCCTGGATTTTCCTACATATATAAACCCCCACCACCACACTCACAAGTCTTTTTTTCTTTATTTACATACTATACACATAAGCATCCATTTTAGGGACTCAAGTTTTTGCTTTGTATTCACTGGAGATTTTATAAATATCCTAACTAATGAATGAAACGGAGCGTTCTTCAGCTTTTTTTAGGACATCAATTTGAAAAAAAAGAAAAGGCTGAAGAAAGCCAGGAGTTTTATAAAAATCTCCAATGAATACAAGAGAAATAATGTACCTGGGATGGATGCTTATGCATAAAGTATACAAATAAAAAATACATTCTGCTTTTATATTTTTATGATCGAGCACTTTGAAGTTTTTCTGGTGGCACAAGACATGCACACAATTCATAAAAAATCAGTCACTCACTCTGGTTTATTTACATATGGATAAAATCAACTCTGCTTATATCCTATAAACTCTCCCCACTATCCTAGAAAGGGCTTCCACTGTAAGGATGTCAGTACATGGTCTCTATAATGAAGCAATTATTGCACAATAATCAGCACTGCACGAATCTCATGGCAATAAATCCAGGATGACTGAAAAACTATGTTGAAACAAGCTGCATGTGCGTGATCCCCCTCGGGTGCTGCATGCAAGATTACACCACAAAAAATAGTGAAGAAATGATGAATGCGAGAAGTGTGAAGGGCTAACGTTTCCTTCACAAATAGATGGGGCAAAAGTTATGGTGTAAAAAGTGTCATTTTCTGCAATTTTGGGGCATTTTTGACCCCTTTTAAGCTTCTAAGAACACCGAATCACAGTGAAAAATGGACAAACGGTGAAGTTTCATGCCTTAAGACGTGTATATTTGAATTCAGCACCATGGAAAATCACTATATAGATATACATGTCAAGTTTTTGAGTAATATGAAAAAAGAACTCCAAAAAGACATGTCTTTTTAGCCCTAAAAGTCTCACAGGGATGCAAACCAGAATTTCGCCAGGGTCACCCATACTGAATTTATATTAAGAACAATGGCCTCCACATTTTGGCCAAGTTTCAGGAAAATCTAATGGATGGATTAAACGCTATGGGGGCAAAAAGGGGCATTTTTTACCTCTTTTGAGCCCCTGGGGACGCAGCGGGAATTTTTGCAAAAAATTTTTTTACTGTGCACATCTATTTAACCAAAATACAATTTGTGGCAAAATTTCAGGAAAAACTAATGGACGGTTATCTGGCAATCTTATGGAATAATGGACACATGGACGGACACATGGAAGCACAGACGCCACTGAAAACATAGGTTCCTCTCCGGTAAATCGGGGGACCAATTAGCAAAGAAAACTGATATTATTTTGAAGCTTTCTTTCTTTTAGATTAGTTGCACAACTAAGGTTTGTTGAGATCTTAATCCATAGCTGGAGGGAGGATATATGGATTAATACTTTTCCCAAAGGTTTTGATAATTTATTACGAACTGTTGAAAAAATAATTATTGCATAGAATCTGATTATTTAAGGAGACGGTTCAACACTACCATGTTTACAATGGACTTGAAGACTACTATATTGTAGTCAGCTGAAAAGCAGGACAGCACAAAAGAGTTCCACAGGCAGGCAGTTCTAGGAAAGAAGCTTTGTTCATGGAATCTATGTTTAGATTTAGACACAGAGAGTGGGATTAGGGATAATGACTGTAGCTAGTAGAGTGTTTTTTGTTAAAGTTTGGCAAGGTTGGGGAACCATAGATTGAAGCTCAGATGAGCACCTGCTATGAAAATAACAATGGAGAAGAGACAGGCTCGCAGCATTACTTTTGTGGGAAACAGGTGACAAAGAAGAGAAAAAGGTATCATCTACTAGGTTTTGAACTATCATGGGAGGATAAGGTGCTCCAAGCAGCCCCTGCCCAGATGTGGCAATAGTATTCCATCCTAGAATGTACTTGTCTCTTATACAGGCAGAGGATTGCATCGGCAGTGAGATATCTACTGGAGTGATAGAATGATCCAAACATTTTTCCAGTGATCTTGGCAACAGATTTTATGTATGTGTTCTATTTTGAATCAGAAGTGAAGGTTAACTCCAGAAGCTTGTTAAAACAAGACAAGAGCCATTCATTTCAATTTAGATCAGATGACAGTCAGAGTGCTTGATAATGGAAAGAAAGAAGCTTGATTTTAGATGCATTAAAATATATCAGCCATCTTTTTCCTCTATTGCATCGTGCTCAAGATCAAAAGAGAAAGAATCAGAGATCTTGGTCATTGCTGGCCTCAGATGGCAGTCTTGTCTGCATAAATGTCTATGAATCGTCTAAGAATGTGATTTGGGAGATCATTGATGAAAGTTAGAAAAAGAGTTAGTTTGGTTTGGTTTGGTTTTACGGCATATCAACCTTTTTTTTTTTTTGGTTATTTAATGCCGAATTCAGTTTTTTTTTTTTTTTGGAATAGATATTTTAATTTAATCAGTGAGTCAAATCAGACTTTTTGTATCATTAGGTGATGTGCTTCCTTTCTTTTTTTGGGGGTGGGTGGGTGGGTGTAAAGTTGGATTGAATTAAAGTTATATTCTTTTATATAGATTTACTTTTTTCAGAAATGTTAGTATTTTGTTGGAGTTTATTTTTTTTAAATAGTTCTTTCATATTATTGACATGGTAATAATTTTGCCGGATATGCGCGAGATCGCCACAATCCAAAAGAAAGTGTTTTACTGTAAAAGGTTCTTGGCATGCAAAACATTCTGGAGGGTCTTCTTTTTTTAGCAGGAAGGAGTGGGTTATGTGTGTATGTCCTATGCGAATACGGGACAAAATCACTTCCTCTCTACGTGATCTTCTGGCATCTGGTAATCGTTCTTCTATTGTGGGCTTGATCTTGAAAAGTTTATTATTTGGACAGTTATTCCATCTTTCTTGCCATTTCTTCATAATCAGATTATTTATTTGTTGTTTGTAGTCAGAATGTGGAATTTTTATATTGCTTTTAAGGAGTTTTAAAGCATTTTTGGCAGCTATGTCAGCTTTTTCATTGCCCTGAATTCCAGAATGACTGGGGATCCAGCAGAATTTGATACTTTTGTTTTGTGAGAGAGTGTGTATTTTTTGTAGCAGTTTGATGAGTAGTGGGTTATTTAAATTTTTATTCTTTAAGGATTCGAGTACTGATAGGGAGTCTGAAAAAATTATAAATTTGTTGTGGGTAAGGTCAGTGATGAGATCTAGTGCCATATCTAAGGCTGTGGCTTCGGCACTAAAAATTGAGGCATGGTCTGGTAGTCGCTTCTGTAAGGTAATGTTAGTGGATACGACTCCGCATCCGGTTTTGTTGCTGTCTTTGGACCCATCTGTGTATATGTGCTGATGGTTTGGGTATTTTTCCTGAATGATAAGGAGTTTTTCTTGATAGGTTAGTGGATGGGTTTGATTTTTTGGGAGGTTATTTAATTCAAGGATGATTTCAGGATATTTTAGTAGCCAGGGTGGAAGGCTTAGTTGGTTGACATTATGGATATTGGTGATTGTGATACCTGCATCTTCTACTAGTGGTTTTGTACGGAGCCCAAAAGGTTTTATAGCTTTTACTTTTTGGTAATATAGATTTTGGTAATTTGGATTGAAGGTACAGTTAGAGGTTGGATTTGTTGGCTGTAATTTTTCTCTATCATAGAGCGAGTAATCTAGTGAGTTTGCAATGCAGTTGTAAGCAGGATTTTCTGGGCAAGAGAGAATTTTGGTCAGGTATTGCAAGGCTAGTTTGTCGCGTCGAATTGATAATGGGGGTTCATTGGCTTCTGCATAGAGACTATCGATGGGGGAAGTTCGGAAGGCTCCCAGCGCAAGTCTGAGGCCCTGATGTTGAACGGTGTCCAATATCTTTATATACGACTTTCTGGTGGCACCGTAAATGAAGCTACCATAGTCTAGTTTCGATCGCACTAGTGACCTATATAACTTTAATAGGGTTTGTCTGTCCGCTCCCCAATCTGTGTGGGCAATGACCCGCATTAGCTGTAGGGTTTTATTACATTTATTTTTAAGATGTTTTATATGAGGGATGAATGTAAGTTTTTTGTCTAGTATTAACCCTAAGAATTTATGTTCATTTACAACAGGAATCGGAATATCATTTAGTTTTAAAAGAGGATCTGGGTGCAGTTTTCTTAGTTGACAAAAGTGCATACATTTTGTTTTGTTAATGGAAAATTTGAAGCCATTCTTAGTTGTCCATTTTTTTATTTTGTCAATGCATTGTTGAAGTTGACGCTCAATTATATGGATATGTCTTGAGCTTTATGCAATTAAAAAATCATCAACATATAGAGAGCAATCCACGCCTTGGTTTATGCATCCAACAATACTGTTAATTTTTAGGCTGAATAATGTTACCGACAAAATACTTCCCTGTGGAACTCCCGTTTCCTGTTCTTTGGTGTCCGATAGGCATGTTCCTACACGGACATTGAATAGTCTATTATTTATGAAGTTGTTGATGAAGATGGGTAGTCTTCCTTTCACTCCAGCTTCTTTGAGATCTTTCATGATGCCATACCTCCATGTGGTATCGTATGCCTTTTCAAGATCAAAGAAAATAGCAGTCATATGCTTTTTTTGTATAAATGAATTTCTGATGAAAGTTTCTAAACGAATTAAATGGTCTGTTGTGCTACAATGTTTTCGGAAGCCACACTGAAAATTAGTTATTATTTTATTTGTTTCCAGAAACTAAATTAACCTGGTGTTGACCATTCTCTCCATGATCTTACACACACAGCTTGTTAGAGCTATGGGGCGATAATTGGAGGGGTCAGATGCATCCTTTCCTGGTTTTGGTATAGGAATGACTGTGGCTTGTTTCCATATGACTGGAAGATTGCCATTGAGCCAGATGTCATTATAAATAGAAAGTAAATACTTTAATGGTTCATCTGGTAGTTGTTTTAGAAATTCATACGTTATTTTATCAGGTCCCTCAGCCGTGTTGTTGGCTTTTTTTAATGAATCCTTTAGTTCATGGATGGTAAAAGGTTTGTTGTATTCTTCCTCATTATTACTTTTAAAGTTCAGTTTGTTTTTTTCTGATTCCTGTTTAAAGATCTGGAATTTTTTATCGTAATTTTTAGAAGATGAATTATTTGCAATAGTATCTGCAAGCAGGTTTGCCATGTCCTCTTTTTTAGTTATTTTACTATTGTTTACACAGAGGTGGTTGAGAGGGGAACTGGTGTTTTTTCCTGATATTTTCTGAATCATATTCCATACAGTTTTGTCTTTGGTGGTGTTATTGATTTTAGACACAAAATTCTTCCATGATTCCCTTTTGGCTTCGTTTATTGTTCGGCGTGCTTTAGCCCTGCATATTTTAAAGTTGTTTAAATTCTGAGTAGTTGGTTGATTGTTGAATTTTCTTAATGCAGCACATCGTAGCCTGATAGCCTTTTTACAGTCATTATTAAACCAGGGACGATTATACTTGGTTGATGATTTTGTTTTAGGAATACATTCTTCTGCTATTGAGATAATGGTATCTGTAAAGTGAGTGATTGGGTCTTTCTCACATTTTTCAGGTAGGAGTTTGTGTTTGCATAATAATTTGAATTCATTCCAGTTAGCTTTTTTAAGGTTCCAACGAGGAATTTTTGAGATTATTTCAGGACCAAAATGTTCTAAAGTTATTGGGAAGTGATCACTTCCACAGGTATCTATATGCACTGTCCAATTGTAATCTATAAAGATACTAGGATCACTTATAGAGAGGTCAATTGCTGAGGACGAATTTGTAGCGGAGTGAATAAACGTTGGTTTTTTGTTGTTATATATGCATAGATTGTTGTTGTTGATAATATTTTCTATAGTGATTCCTTTTCTATCTGTGTTTGAGCATCCCCAACTAACATTATGACTATTAAAATCGCCTAATAATAAGAAGGGGCGAGGGAGTTGGTTGATGAGTTTTTCTATTTCGGTTTCATCTATGGGGTCGTTTGGAGGCAGATAAATGGAGCAAATTGTGACCGTTCTATGTAGGGTGGCTGTGACAGCAATTGCCTGTAAGTTAGTTTGTAGATTTATTTGGCTTTGTGCCGTGTTTTTGTTAATGAGAATGGATGTTCCTCCTGAAGCTCTATTTGGGTTATTTGTTGTATAGTTGTATTCAGTAAAACTTTGAAGATTGATATTTTCAGATGCTTTTAAAAAGGTTTCTTGTAGGCATATTATTGTGGGACATAGATCGGATATCAGTAGAAGTAATTCATTCCGGTTGGCTTTTATACCTCTGCAATTCCATTGGATTATTTTGTTGGCCATAGTTTAGATTTTATGTATTTGATTTCCCTTTTGTCTTGGGAATAGGGGTGTTTTCTTTTTTATGGGGGTTTAGAAGTTTTGTCTTCTATTTCCATTGTTTCCAAGGAGGTTTTAAATTTATTTTGGTCTGTAGTTCTTGTATTTGAATCATTGGACTGTTTCATGTGCGTTTGAGCACTTGTGAGCTTTTTATCATTGGTAGATTCGGTTTCTGTTTCCATGGCTTCTGGTTCTTTGTGTTCAATTGGTTTGTTAGCTTTTATGCTTGATTTATCTCTGCTTTTAGATGTTGAGCGAGATCGTGGTTTGGTTTTTGTGGGGCTGGTTTTCTTTGAGGAATTTTTCCCATTTATTGTTCTTGTCTGTTCGGATGTTTTTGGAGAATCTTTATTTTTTTGCTTGTTGTTATCTGTTTTTATATTAGAACTCTTGTGGGGGATTAAGGGACTCTCCTTATTGTTGGTATTCTGCTCTTCAGAGTTCTCGATCTCCAATATCTTAAAGCTATTGGAGAGGGGAATTTGTGGGTTTATTTGTAGTTTTTGTTTAGTTAAGTTTGGTTCTGGTTTGTTTTTTTGGATTTGTTTCTAGTCTACTGGGTGTGGCGTTTGGATTTTTGGTTCCAGTGAGTTTTTTTTCATTTCTTCAATTGTATTTATCAGTATTTTGATTTGGTTGGTGAGGTCTTGGATTTTAATATCGAGGTTTGTTGTGCAATAATTGTCATTGTGTTTATTTGTGTTGGGAATATTCTTTTTGGTTATTTCGGAATATTTAGCTGTTATTGCCTTTTTCCTTGCTTCTGGGTAGGTGATGTTTAATGAGTGTTTAATTTTAACAATTTCTTTTTCTTTTTTCCAGATTTCACAGTCTTTGGAGTAGGCACTGTGATTTTCTGTACAATTGGCACATTTATAAGTTTTTTGACAGTTGATATGATTGTCGTTTTCTCCACACCTTCCACAAACTGGCTGGCGTGTACATCGGTCCTGATGATGACCAAACTTTTGACATTTAAAGCAACGCAGTGGGTTGGGGATGTATGGTTCGACTCTTAGTTTCTCATAGGCTATTTTTATTTCTTGTGGAATTTTTTGTTGGTAAAAGGTTAATATATATGAGTGTGTGTTTATCATTTCTCCATTTTTTTTAATTTGAATTCTTCTGACATCCGTTACATTTTGTTCTTTTAGATTTGAACGGATTTCGTCGATGGAGCAAAGTGAAAGTTCAGGGCTTTTCACAACTCCTTTGCATATGTTTAGTGTTTTGTGAGGGTACGTTTTTATTTTTATATTGTCAAAATGTTTCCATTTTAAAAGTTCATCTGCCTGTGTTTTGGTAAGAATTTCTATCAAAAGATTACCATTTCTTAATTTTTTCACTAGTTTAGGTTTGACCCTTTCTGATAGTATTTTTTCTATCTTGAAGGGGGAGAGTTTGGTTAAAGACACTTCTCCAATTGACTCCATTACTATGAAGTTTGGATAGTTATCCGATTCCTCATTCGTGTCACTGTCCGAACTGTCTAAAAATCTTTTTTTACTTGGATTTTTATAACTCATATTGGGTTCGTTTTTTTTAATTCATCATCCCTGCTCCCCACCCACCTTGGATCCCTACTTGGGATGCGCACAGGGGGGAAGCCCATTCGCCCTGGCTACAACAGGGTTACAGGTATGATATACTTGTACATAATGTAGGCTTCGAGCACTCGTGTATCTTAATTTCTCCCATCCAAGTAAAATATGGGAAAGATCAGAGAAAAACATCCATGTCTAGTCCTTGTTCACTATATACAATTGACCCTCAGCCACCGCTTTCACCACTTGTTTGGGGATCAGTATTGATGGGGAAGTGTTGTGTATTATTTAGATTTGGTGTAGATTGTATGCGTATAAGTGGTGAGCTAGACGTGACCAGCCGATTGATCGGATCGGGCCTCTCCGATCGCCCGTCTGGCCCAGTACGAGGCCAAAGTGGAGTGTTGCAACTGATACCTTTATTTCCCTAGGTATCAGTTGCTCAGCCACCAGGATCCTTTTTGTAGACATTACGGGATGCCACCTACGGCCAACAGGTGGCCCCATTGAGGGACTTTTACTCTCTGCAAGGGGGCAGTCAGTGTATTCTAATGCCCCACTGACGGGGTTGGGAAGTAGGAAAAAAAAAAAAAGGGGAAGGGGGCTGTTGTTTTTGTTTTTGTTTTTGCAGAACATAATTAAGTTTTACAAAAGAGAATAGGAAACAAAAACGGAAAATCGATGTAGGTGCATTTCGTCTCAGGAAGCCAATAGACAGCCTGATCTGGTAGCACCAGAGAAAAAGAGTTAGGCCCAAAATGGAACCATGAGTTTCTGAATTTTACCCATCGACAACTAATCTTATAAACCTATCAGAAAGAAAGGATTTAATAATTGAAAGGACATTTCCAGCTATTCTATAGCTAGAAATCTTTTGAAGTAGACCTTAATGCCATACCCTATTAAAAGCCTTTCATACATCAAGAGCAATTGCTCTAGAAATGAAACTCCTGTTGAGAGATTCACTAATCTGTATGATATAACAGTTAACATATCAACTGTAGATATAGCAAAATAGAAACCATATTGCATGTTACTGAGTAGGTTATATTTGCTGAGGTGGTTGACTAGTTCTCTATCACAGAGTCCAGCAACTTACTCATGATGCACAGGAGACGAATTGGTCTGTGCTGAAATGCAGGTGACCAATCTCCAGAATTTCTAAATATGGGGCAGACTCATGAAGTTTTCCAGAGTGTTGGAAAGCATTTCTCCTTAAGGCAACGTTTAAACAAATTTGTAAGCATGGGAGCTAGTTCCAGTTGCAGTTTTTAGCATTATGATTGGAACGCCATCAGAGCCATTTAATAATAATGGCTTTCTTCAGTCTTTACAAACTATGGATACTAACTGTAAGGGTGCCTGCGTGTGAAATTTTGGGGGCAAGAGTCGCGCAATCTCCAACCATACCTTTCCTGAGTCGACATTGATGAATACCAGTGGCACGTATAGGTTCAAGGTGACTGCTGAGATTAATGGAAAGCACATACATCTGGTACTAGCCAGGCTCAACGTTGCTTAACTTTGGTGACCTGGCGAGAACCAGTGTGGCAATGTGATTATGCCGTACATCAAAGCCATTTGCTTTACTGGAATTAGGGTTTTTGATAAGCTTGGCAACATCATGCACAGATATTTGTACGTTACAGTCACAAGAGGAAATATGGTGGTGGTGGGGGGAGTAATAGGTGGCCCTGATCGCAATGGGTAGAATTTGCTGTACGGTTTTTAGTAGTTTTGCTTTGTCAGATGATGGTGAAATTACCTCAGGTTCATTGATGATGGCTGAGATAGAGAACACACCTTTGTTCAGAACCCTTTGTTAGTCATGAAAGCTTGTAGGAGCCAAGGCACTGCTCAGATTTGATGAACCCATATTCTTTATTACTCTTTCACAGTAGATGCTGGCAGTCCCAAAGAGTCTTCAGTTTCATAACATCTATTTTGTGGAAAGTCACGGAAATAGTTTATGTGTGGCACATTCTGGAGTGAACTATGGCTGGCTATTAGGTTTTTGTTGGAATTTCTTGGAGGGTATAAAGCAATCTTTACTGACAGTTAACCATTCAGTCAGGTTCGACACTATAGAAGACATATTTTTTTTAAACATGGAATGCACAGGTATACCTGATATAAATGTTCAGAAGCTATCCCGGTCAGCCATAAAGTATCATTATACTGTATGATGGAGAGGTGCATCTCAGGATTTATTACATTTTGTAACTGAGAAAACTGAGTGATCAGAAGATCTCAATGGAGACAGAACGGAGGATGAGCACAGTACTAGGCAAGTGGTAAGAAAAACGTCTAGGGGACTTGCATACTGTCTGTCAGTGTCGGGCACATGGGTGGGTTTGTGAACAATCTGTTAGGTCATAAACAATGAAGAAATCATGAGAGAACCTCCCATCATCACCTGTCTTGTTTGAGTGGGATAGTTAGTCAGCATTGAAATCTCCACAGACGTGAATGTTAGCCGAGAAATGAGCACACAGGATTAGGTTGAAATAAATCTATAAGGAGATCGGGCTAAATTTTTCATTGCTTTTTCTTTCAATTTATATATTAGGTTGGTGTTGGAGTGAATGGTAAAACTGATAGAAATGTCCCCTACAGACATAGTTTAAGACAAGAGGAAAAATAATCTGATATAACCTTCGCAGTGACTCACTTTGCTTCCATTGATATAGAGTTGCTCTGTTTGAGTTGGGGTAGCAGTCATTTAATAAGATTGATTCTGAGCAAACCTTGAAAAGGCTTTATGCACAAACATTGCTTGAAAATTTATCAGTTAAGCAATGGCAATTCTTAAACATGAGTTTACAACCATTATGGACACACCCACACACCCAAGATGTACTTGCCACAACTGCTACCACTATTTATTCTATAATTTATAAACTGTGATATCTTTTAAGACATTCATCTTACATAACTAAAAATAAGCCCGTTTTCTACTATATTATCATTATTATAGAAGAGTATTTATTTTTCTTATGAGAAGTCAAGAAACTTATTTTGCTATCTAATTTACAAGCGTCTGTATGTATAGAAATCAGATAATGCTTCAAAAACGTCAACCTTTTTGTAAATGTTATAGAGACATTAAAAATACCTGAGAGTGGTCAAATCAACAGTGTGAGAGGAAGCGAGAGAAATGCATAGAACTGGATGACTTGTTCAATAAGCTATAAATTAGAATTAAAACAAATTTTAATTTTTCATACATAACTCAATCGCAAAACTAAAGCATATAGGAAAAAAGGCTTAGAGAACTAAACATTGGTGAACTCGACTTTAGTAATACACGCACGTGCACACAACTGCAAAAAATCGGTTTGAATTGCCTAAAATTGCCTAAAGATTGCATGTGAGTGGATGAAACCATGGTAACAGAATAAAACAACCTATGTCTATATGTAATACACACAGACAAACACACAGACAACGAGGTATGTAGATAGAAGATAACACAAATTAGCCATTTACAAATATGGTATCTCAACTAACAGAAATTTGGGTGGATGTATTTTACGGCTTCTATGTGTGAGGTGGTGGTGGTTGGATAAGTGAAACTGTCATTTTAGTTTTTCCGATCCATTGCACGGTAAACATCAGTGAAATGAGCCACATGCTTCTTTTCACCCCATCTCCAGTGAGGTTGTTTGAAAGCAACATCGCAGTCGACAAGATTAAATCTTATCTGCGGAAACCCAATACAAAAAGAAAAAAAATATTTTAAAATTCAATCCTTGAGGCTCAATAAACAACTGACTTCATTCTTTGACAAAATATGCATCAAAAACAACTTTGTGTAGGAAAAAAATAAATAAATCATCAAAATGGAAACAAAGAGAAGTCTATAAGCAAATAGATGTAGATATCATTATGGAACAGAGGTGGGGAAGGAGGGCAGCATACATCTGCTTTCATAGAGAAAGTCTAACCGTATTTTTACAAATGTAACACATGCATACTGACCACATGAAAACTTAATGAAAAATAAATTAATAATAAGTTAGTAAAATAAACAAAAAAAAAATGTCTAACAAGTATGATGGTTGTGCCAATAAGGAGGAGACCTCCATATCCCATTTCTGAATTCCCTACCATTTCGGAAATAAGAGTAAAAAAGAAAAGCTTGCACAAGTAACAACTTTTCAGGTTAAAATTCAAATATCACAAAGGGAGATAACTCTGCCTCAACAGCCATCTGAAGAAAAAGATTTTATTAGTTGTAGAGAAACTAAAAAAAAAAAAAAAAAAATTTCAGTCTTTTTAATTAAATGGTAAGGGAATTTCAAAGTTTCCTTTTTCAAAACATCTTTATATAATTTCATGTTCTGATTCTTTAAAAAATCACATCGGAAATCCCCTAATACCAGCTCCATTCTTTATTCCGATATTGTTCCACATTTCCTTCCAAAAACATCCTTGAAACATGCTGGCAACTTATTTCAATAATTACTCTTTTGACAAAGAAATGTTTGAATTCTATTATAATTCCTGTCAGTACTCCATCTGACTCTAGACCTTGAATTATGCAAAGTAAGGACATCTGATTGCATAGGTATTTCACTTGGCCAACAAAAATGCCTTTATATGAATAGAATGCTAAAAAGTCAAATAAATTTACAGATATTTTAAACAAAGTTTAAAATATCTGAACATCAATTTCCTTCACATTTCGTTGCAAACGTGCTTATATATTCTTTATAGAATAAGAGAGGGGTGGGGTTACCACATGAAAACATTTGCTTTTGTTAAACAACTTAAATACAAAAGATCTTAACTATATTCGATCAGTGCAAAAACAATACCTTATTCAAACAGAAATCTGTTTTATTCAATTTCAAATGAAAACTTTATTTTCAGTTCTTCAAGTACAATAACAAAAACATTGAACCTGGTGAACAAACAATCTGTTTATAAAGAACAAGTGAATGCATGATTCCCTGTGAGTGCACAGTGAACGAGGCATAAAAAAATGATTAAGTTCAACATTTGCCCCTCCCCCTATTTAGCCCCAAAAGTCCCCAGGGGACATCAAAACCTGGTGAAAATGAACAAACGGTGCAGTTTTAGGCTTTAACATATGTAAATTTAAGTTCTGCACCATGCAAAAAAAAAAAAAAAAGAAATGACCAAGCCCATTATTTACCCCCCCCCCCCAAATTAGCCCCAAAAGTCTCCAAGGCCTTAACATATTTAAATTTGAGTTCAACACTATGCAAAATTGCTAAATAGGCATACACAGAAAATTTTGGACAAATATGGTAAAATAGTCCCAAAAATGGAGTGTTCTTATTAGCCCTAAAAGAGCTCCTGGGGAACATCCAAGAATTATTGCGTTGTATAGACAAACAAAATTATATAGAAATCAGTTAGTTACAACTTTTCAGAAAGTTTTATAAAAAAATCTAAGGCATCAATACTTTTAATAAGTACAAAAGTGTCAATTTTAGCCATTTTAACCTGAAAGGCACCCCTGGGGAGGCAATCAATGCTTTCCTGGAAAATCTGTTCTGTTACTTTTTTACTCATGCTTAATGTTTGTGTAAAATTTCAAAAAGGCGTAGTTATTGGGAAAAGTGTGGACAGACAAATGGACAAAAGTGAATTTACAGGTCCACACCCTTTTGTCAGGGGACCAAAAAAAAATTCATAGGAGTATAGATAAAGGGTAGATTTAGGAAGGCGGTGAACTTTAAATTAAAAAGTATCATTTTTGGCCATTTTAGGGCTTTTTTGACCTCTTGAGCCCCTGGGGATAGCTAATTCCAGTGTAAATGGATAACGATGCAGTTTCAGGTCTTAATACATGTATATTTGAGTTGACCACGGTAACAAAACCACTATATAGTCAGATATATAAAGTTTTTGTTGAGAAATATAAAAAAGAGCCACAAAAAGGGGCATTTTTTGCACTAAAAGTCACAGGAGACGTGAACCAGAATTTTACCAGGGTCACCCATACTGGATTTATATTAAGAACAATGGGCTCCAATTTTGGCCAAGTTTCAGAAAAATCTAATGGATGGATCAAAGTTATGGGGTAAAATGTGTCATTTTGGCCATTTTGGGGGCATTTTTTACCTCTTTTGCAAAAAAAATATTTTTTTACTGTGCACATCTATTTAATGAAATACAATTTGTGGCAAAATTTCAGGAAAAAACTGATCGACAGTTATTTGGCAATCGTCCAGATGCCATTGAAAACATAGGTCCCTCTCCGATAAATCGGTGGACTATAAACTGGTATCATGAATGGAGATCTATTGTATTCAACAATAACGTTGGGAGTGGTACAAAATTGCAATACCTCTGAACCTTCTATGGACAAAAGGGCAACTTTTATTTAAATAATTGTATACCATATAATGAATTGTTTACAAGAGGGATTCTTCTTTCTTTTTTTTCTTTTTTTTGCATTGCGCTAAAAAAAATAAAAAAAATAAAGTATGTCTAAGGATCCACAAAGATTTAAGTTCATTACATCTATTATGTTGACTTATGTATTAATAATATAAGGCAAAGGAGGGGTATAAAATTCTACATTTGTTCATGGGGGTATCAGTTTGCTTTCAATTAACCTGTAAACTAACGTTGTTCGGGTTAGAGTGTGGGATAGCATCATATACAACATCATATTAACAGAGTTTACTTTAACAGGAAAATTGATGTTGACGGCTATATCTTACAACTGAGCGATTCAGATATGTTAATACTCTTAACCCAAGGTTTATGAAATGGATTAAATTCATTGTGTAACATGTCAGAAAAGCTATTATAATCTTTAAGGGACAGCTAAAAATGCAGAACTGCTTCCATTATGTTCACGTGCAAACTGTACATGTGAATACACGTATTAGGAACTGTACCTTATGTCTTTGATTTTTAGGGACATGCACGCAGAAAGGTGTTTTCTCTCTCTCATATATATATATATATATATATATATATATATATATACATATACATACACACACAAACAGAATAGAGGCCATAATATAAATAAAAACAGATCGTATTTTTAACTTTTGTCCATTGTTTATTTCCTTTGTTCCATGTAAACTTTATTTTCAAGAAAAATATTATCCAAAATCTAGTAATTTTGCATAATATTGATGCATTACATCCGAATCTTTATTTGATAAAAATTCATTTGTTGATTATGCATTACTTTTTAAGTAATGCACATATTTATGCCTGGTTTTTATTCCTTATATATATATATATATATATATATATATATATATATATAGATAGATAGATAGATGGCGAATGAGAGATAATAAAGAGAGGGTGGGCAAACAGATTACATAGTAAATATATATCAACATTTTTCACTTAAATTTTATACGGGGGAAAAAAAGGGGGGGATATTCTTTGGTTTCAAAGAAAAAAATGGGGAGGTTAAAACTGCACACTTGATGCTTTCAATCTGATATTTTCCTAATTAAACAATTCAGATATTTTTTTAAACTTTTAAAATAGCACTTATAAAAAACAATCAAATATATGTATTTGAAGGGCTCTGACTAACAGAGGTGAGTGGCATGTAAATATTGCCACATAGAAGGGTAACGTAAACATTTGGCACTACTTACATAGTCTTCCCTCAAATAATCTTATACATATGATATAAATTTCATCAAAATGCGATCAGAGGTTTCTATCAAAACATGAATTCAAACATAAGCGACAATGAAGAATAAATAAATGAATGGTTAAACATTACCAATAATGTTAGAAATTATTTCAAGAGTCCAAAATTCATTTTGCTTTAACTATTTATTAGCATAAAACACAATATGTATTAGAACTTGGATTCATAATTCAAGTGATTTAAATTTCATAAATATAGTATATATTCTTATTTTTAAGGAAGTTATGCTTCATGGTCCCTTTATGGGTGCACTAAGAGAGTTAAGAACACTTCCATGGTCTTCCCCAGTAAATTATAATACACTTTCAGATTTTATGTAGATTCTCTAATCTTCTTTACTATAGGGAACACATACACATATCGATATTGAGTTTATACAGGATGGAACAATAAATTTGTTGCCCTAAACAAAACACTACAGCTTTATTTGGAAACTTTCATTGACAAAATCAATTTAGGCAATGCTTATGTGGTAGAGCTGACATCTATTCAATGTAGCCGCCTTCAGCCTCAATCACCGCCTTAATACAGGTACAGAACTGGAAGCATACCTTTTCCACAAGCACTAGTGGGCGCTCGGTGAAAATTCGGTGGATGGCAGCAATCAGGTTGGCTTTGGTGTTGTAGGAAGTCATGTTGGTGATGGTCTCAATGTATGACCAAACAAAATAGTCCAGAAAGTTCAGTTCAGGGGGAAAAGGGAAGCCATTGAGAGAAGGGTACAAAGTCATAGCACTCCTTCTGAAGCAAAACCTGGGTCTTTTTGGACTTGTGGGCTGGTGCAGAGTCCTGTTGCCACACCCAGAATCTGCCAGCAGCCATCTGATTGCATCACACTTTTCAGCACATCCAGGTACACTTTGGTGCTGACTTTCAAGCTAGCTTTTAAGTTGTGAGGTGGCATGACGTGGGCCTTACTTGAAACCACACCAAAGACCAAAACTGTGGTAGGAAATTTTGTTGAGCTGTGCCCTCAAGTGTTGAAACGTCTGGATTTGTATTTTGAGGGTGCTGGCAATGGTCCTGTTGTCATAACTTGGGTCGGTAGAGAGCATGATTTGTACATTTCCGATCTCGTAAACATTGTATCACTTTCAGACATGATAGGAGGCTCCTATCACTTTTAGGATTTGTACACAACTGGCCAACTAGTAGATGGTCTGCAACAAAAAAGGAAAGCCGGTTTTCACCAAACGGAAATGGAATCATGCTGTCTTTTCTAGGGCAACAATTTATCGTTCCACCCTCGGGGGGGTGTGTGTGTGTGTGTGTGTGTGTGTGTGTGTGTGTGTGTGTGTGTGTGTGTGTGTGTGTGTGTGTGTGTGTGTGTGTGTGTGTAGCAGGGCTACTTGGCATTGCCAGGGTCATAAAAAAAAAAAAAAAAATAGAGTTTAAAAAATGTGACATCTTCATAAAAGCTATCTCTCTACTCTCTCAATCTATCTTTACCTTTCTTTCCCCCTTCCGCATTTTTCCATAGCCTTGCTCTATCTAGGATGTTGAGCGCTTTTATATTAGTATTTGTGATTTAACAAATGTAATACAGTAATCCTACATTTATTGCTTCCACTACTAAAACCACCCAAATAAAATTAAACATGCCTCCACCCTTTCTAAGTTTCTTGTCCACAATGATGCCGAGTCATTTCCAGAAGGAATACATTGAAATTAATGCTCCTCCCCTAATTATGACTGAAAAACTCCAACGAAATCTGCTCCATACCCCCCTTAAGGGTGCATTTAAAGATTTGCCAAACATTGTCTTCTCTGGTTAATTTTACATAAGAGTACACTTTTAGAGTTTATGTAGATTCTCTAACTATTCTTTCTATAGATTAAACAAACAAAAACATTGAGTTTTATAAATAGACTTGCAAGGAGACCCGGCGTTGCCCGGGATTGAATGATCATCAATAAATATTTCACACTCCTATATTTTTATTGTCATAGAAATCTGTGAAATTGCCCAGAAGGAAGCTTCACATGCCTCCATGAAGTAACTTAGTCCAAAATATATGTTATTCTACATTGCCCTCTAGAGAACCTACTGTTTAAAATTATTTTATATAAACTTCTTTCCAGTGAAAAAAAAAGCAACAAAAAAAAAAAAAAAAGCATTGAGAAATTTACGTGCGAGGTTTGAACCTACAAACCATATCCTGCAAAAAAAAAAAAAAAACAAAAAAAAAAACGTAAATTGTTAAGTTTTATAAAACTCTTTGCAGTTAAGGAAAAAAAAATTAAGAGTTTGAACCTACAAACCACGTCATGCACCCCCTCCCCCAAAAAAAAAACAAGCTATCAACTTGCCCACAGTAGAATTTTCACCGCCATTGTTGCTAAGTGACAAAATGGAAAAAATGGCTTTATCGATGATAGATAAATTAAAATAAGTTTCAATTATCGGTAATTATGGGGGGGGGGGTATTCAAGACAAAACTTAACAAAGATCACTCCCAGACTTATACACTAAAATTCTGTAAATTTTAAAGAAAATCTGTTCAGCCATTTCGGAATCTTTAAGGAACGAACTCTCACACAAAGTTGCATTTATATAATTGTAGAGATATATGAATTATACAATACTTGTGATTTCTCTATTTGTTCAGGCATGTGATTAAAAACAAAAGATCAACATCTTCTGGGGTAAAATATTACAAGAAATCCAATAAAGGTATTTATTTTGTGTTAAAGGCTTCTACAATTTTGTGGAGTTTGTATTTGTGCCAAACATCCATAAACAACATAGCATTTTATTTTATGATAGAAATTAACAAATGACAATGGTAATATGATATTTAGGATTGGTAACAGAAGTAAACAGTCCTCTTCATTCCCAGGCAATGTAAGTTAAAGTCAAAGTTATAGCATAAATTTTTTTTTTACATAGGCATCACCACTTATCAAGGCCAAAAGGCCACTCGAGGATAAGGGTTAAAATATATATATATATATATATATACACACACACTTTCCTACAGCCTACACCACTAGACTGATCATCATGATGATCCCTACCTAGGGATGGTGCGCACCATTTTTCAAGGTAAAGGTTAAAGTCATAGAATATATATATATATATATATATATATATATATATATACTCTCCTACAGCATACACCCCTAGACCAAATCTGACATGATGGCACATCATTTTTCAAGGTCAAAAGTTAAGGTCATATTTGGTGTAGCTCTTCATAGGAATGGTACACATCAAGTTGGGGTTCATCACCATGGCGCCGACCAACTTCTCCGTACTCTCAACCAATCTTGATAAAATGTGGCATGATAGTGATCCCTAATATAGGTCAAAATTTATTGGAGTATATCTCTTAACTTTGACCTTCCAAAATAACACTGCCAAAAACAATGTAATGGATCATTAAGGATCCTTTTTTCTTGAAATGTACATAATTCTTTTGAAAAATTTAACATAATACTTTCCCTTTCAAATACACATTGAAGACGCTACCTAAATGAAATAGAAACGAAACAAGAAGAAAGATTGGCAAGATTAGAAGCTAATAGACTAAGAGTTGCTGCAATTTGCTCCAATGAAAATGCTTCACATAGAAAAAAACGTCTGGAGCGCAACAGAATATGTCAGAGAGAAAGGAAAGCAAGATTAACAAATTTGGAAAGAGCAACCCAATGTAAAGGTACCAGAACTAAACACTGCAAGGCCGTTAAATTCATCACAAGAAATTCCAGAAAGGTAAAGAGATGGTCGGAGAAAAGGAAGCAATATGATGAGCATATGAAACAAACAAGGAAACAAAAAGACGTAGATGAGGGAAGCTCAAAGATGAGAGAATGAATGAGAAACCAAATCTTTCGCCTATCACAAGGGAGTGAGCGAAAGGCTACAAGGAGAGAAAGTATGACTTTTCCCCGGCAAATGACAGAAAAAGAGGCAGCTAGACAACAGATGACTGCTTTGAGAGAAGAAATAATTGTAATAGAAAAGGATTGCTCTACAACAAAAATGACTCACTACAACTTACATAGGAAAAAATGGACAAAGTATGGCAGCATTGCTCAGCTGTGAAATTTAAAGGCAAGACCCTTGTTTGTTGTTGTTGTTCTGGTAGGGTTGTGCTTGACAGTTTTCCACCACTGCCTAAGTTGTTGCAAGATTTTTTCTCAGGCAAAGATCCCATCTCTAAAGAGTTTCTGCAAAATTTACAGTCACAACTTTTTGCAACGACTTCATTTGGTCATGAAAATGTAGTGGTACATGGATGAAATCCTTTTAGAATTTGAGGCCAGCTTTGCCACAAAATTAGGAAGGGTTTTGCCACCTGGAGATGGAGCGGCAAAGTTTATTCAGATCTACTTCTTGGATAGTCCAGAAGAGGAACTACATAGTCGGGGATGTGAGAGTAGACTCAAGACATTCTCCGAAGGCTGACTGAATTTTTACACGAGAACAACAGCTAAATTTGTCAACTGAAAACAAAAGAGAGGATTGAAGAAGAAAGCTTGGAAGAACACAAAGTTGTCATAAGAGAAAACTGAAGGCCACAAGGAGAACACCCACGGCAATTGAATGTTTCACCAACAACATATGAGATTGGAATAATAATGGAGAATGAACAGACAGCAAACCGAGATATTATCTTGCGTTTTAAAAATACATTGAAAAGGATCTCCGAACTACATCCTCTCTATGATACTTTAATGTACCCATATGGTTCTCCATCTAACAACATCTACATGAAGGTATCCAATGGGAAAAAAGTTACCCAACAGCAGTTTTATTCCTACCATTTGATAACTGCCTGGAAATATTTTCTCCGGTATCAAGGGCCATTTCAACAATAGCTGTGTACTGCAAGATTGAAATAGAGGCGGGAACAGATCTTGAGAGCTGACAATCATGGCAACTTGAGGATTTCAATTCTTAACAAGTATTGAAAATTCAAAACAGATTGGTCAACGAGTGGCCCTTCCAGCAACTTACACAGGAGCCCCTGGATACATGTTTGAACAGCAAAGTGATGTCATGGCTTATGTTCAGTGAATGGGCCAAGCCAGCCTCTTCATCACTTTCACGACAAATAGGAACAGAAATTACAGAAAATTTTCTTTCAAGGACAAAAACCTTAGAACTGTCCAGATATTGTTGCCAGGGTCTTTAGACAGAAGCTAAAAAAAAAAGCTAATGGAATTTATTTTAAAAAAAAAAAGGGGGGATTTGGCAGTTTGAGGGCTTTCCTGTACAGCATTGAATACCAAAAGAAAGGACTGCCACATGCAAACATCCTTACCTGGTAGGCCCCAGAGGACAAAGTTTAACCAGTACAAATGGATATCTGCAGAGATCCCTGACAAAGAAGACGACCCTGATCTTCACACAAAAGTCATGACATATATTGTGTACGGACTTTGTGGACCCTTGAATCCAAGTTGCTCATGTATGATGGACAATAAATGCTCCAAAAAGTACCCTAAAGAATTACTTCAGTATACCGAGCAAAGTCAAGCCTCTTATCCGAAGTACAGGTGAATGAAACCAGAAGGAAGCCAGACTGGTACAATAAGGATGAAGAAAAATGGTCGGTATGTTCATCAAGAAATCAAAAACCCGTGGATTCTTCCCTACAACAGAGTCCTCCTCCAGCAGTTCAATGTTCACATTAATGTAGAAATTTGTACCAGAGTGTACAGCAAAGTCCCACGCAAAGAGCAGGTATGTTTGCTAGTTTAATTAATCTGCAGGAATAGAATCAGTATATCAAAAAAAGAATTGATTTAAGAAAGGAAATATTGCATATTAATTCTCAGATGAAACTTTATAAGAACCCACTCGTATAAAATTTCAATGTTTACAGAAAGCTTAGTAGATTTCTTTCATTTCTGATTTTTACCTTCTCAGATATTGTTCATCACCCACTCACAGGAGGAAGGAGTTATCCACTCATGAGGATTTACACATCACTGACCAAAGTCTTCCTTATATGAGTAGAAAATAGGATTTCTCTTTCACATAGAAGCTCAATTTTCCAGCTCGTTATCGCTTTGCAAAATTCGCAATATAAAACTAACCTTTTAAATAAGGAACATTTCATTAATAACTTTCTTGTAAGCATTTGATAAAAATGTTTGCATTTATTAATATAAATAGATGAATATTAACATTTTGGTAATTTTGATATAAATTTATCTTTTAAATAAGGAATACCAAAAAAAGAAAGCAATTTGATTAAGCAATAGTGCTTGAGAGGGAGACTCTTGTAAAATCAATCAAAAGGAAAATCTGACATGAGAGAAATAGAGAGAGAAGGTTGAAAATGGAGAGAGATTTGGGGGGAGAATTTGGGAGAGAGAGAGAAAGGGGGGTGAGAAATTTGGGAGAGAGAGACAGGGGGGGGAGGAGAAATTTGGGAGAGAGAGACAGGGGGGGAGGAGAAATTTGGGAGAGAGAGACAGGGGGGGAGGAGAAATTTGGGAGAGAGAGACAGGGGGGGAGGAGAAATTTGGGAGAGAGAGACAGGGGGGGAGGAGAAATTTGGGAGAGAGAGACAGGGGAGGAGAAATTTGGGAGAGAGAGACAGGGGAGGAGAAATTTGGGAGAGAGAGACAGGGGAGGAGAAATTTGGGAGAGAGAGAAAGGGGAGGAGAAATTTGGGAGAGAGAGAAAGGGGAGGAGAAATTTGGGAGAGAGAGAAAGGGGAGGAGAAATTTGGGAGAGAGAGAAAGGGGAGGAGAAATTTGGGAGAGAGAGAAAGGGGAGGAGAAATTTGGGAGAGAGAGAAAGGGGAGGAGAAATTTGGGAGAGAGAGAAAGGGGAGGAGAAATTTGGGAGAGAGAGAAAGGGGAGGAGAAATTTGGGAGAGAGAGAGACAGGGGAGGAGAAATTTGGGAGAGAGAGAGACAGGGGAGGAGAAATTTGGGAGAGAGAGAGACAGGGGAGGAGAAATTTGGGAGAGAGAGAGACAGGGGAGGAGAAATTTGGGAGAGAGAGAGACAGGGGAGGAGAAATTTGGGAGAGAGAGAGACAGGGGAGGAGAAATTTGGGAGAGAGAGAGACAGGGGAGGAGAAATTTGGGAGAGAGAGACAGGGGAGGAGAAATTTGGGAGAGAGAGAGACAGGGGAGGAGAAATTTGGGAGAGAGAGAAAGGGGAGGAGAAATTTGGGAGAGAGAGAAAGGGGAGGAGAAATTTGGGAGAGAGAGACAGGGGAGGAGAAATTTGGGAGAGAGAGACAGGGGAGGAGAAATTTGGGAGAGAGAGACAGGGGAGGAGAAATTTGGGAGAGAGAGAAAGGGGAGGAGAAATTTGGGAGAGAGAGAAAGGGGAGGAGAAATTTGGGAGAGAGAGAAAGGGGAGGAGAAATTTGGGAGAGAGAGAAAGGGGAGGAGAAATTTGGGAGAGAGAGAAAGGGGAGGAGAAATTTGGGAGAGAGAGAGACAGTGGAGGAGAAATTTGGGAGAGAGAGAGACAGTGGAGGAGAAATTTGGGAGAGAGAGAGACAGGGGAGGAGAAATTTGGGAGAGAGAGAAAGGGGAGGAGAAATTTGGGAGAGAGAGAGACAGGGGAGGAGAAATTTGGGAGAGAGAGAGACAGGGGAGGAGAAATTTGGGAGAGAGAGAGACAGGGGAGGAGAAATTTGGGAGAGAGAGAAAGGGGAGGAGAAATTTGGGAGAGAGAGACAGGGGAGGAGAAATTTGGGAGAGAGAGACAGGGGAGGAGAAATTTGGGAGAGAGAGACAGGGGAGGAGAAATTTGGGAGAGAGAGACAGGGGAGGAGAAATTTGGGAGAGAGAGACAGGGGAGGAGAAATTTGGGAGAGAGAGACAGGGGAGGAGAAATTTGGGAGAGAGAGAAAGGGGAGGAGAAATTTGGGAGAGAGAGAAAGGGGAGGAGAAATTTGGGAGAGAGAGTGACAGGGGAGGAGAAATTTGGGAGAGAGAGAAAGGGGAGGAGAAATTTGGGAGAGAGAGAGACAGGGGAGGAGAAATTTGGGAGAGAGAGAGACAGGGGAGGAGAAATTTGGGAGAGAGAGAGACAGGGGAGGAGAAATTTGGGAGAGAGAGAGACAGGGGAGGAGAAATTTGGGAGAGAGAGAGACAGTGGAGGAGAAATTTGGGAGAGAGAGAAAGGGGAGGAGAAATTTGGGAGAGAGAGAGACAGGGGAGGAGAAATTTGGGAGAGAGAGAGACAGGGGAGGAGAAATTTGGGAGAGAGAGAGACAGGGGAGGAGAAATTTGGGAGAGAGAGAAAGGGGAGGAGAAATTTGGGAGAGAGAGACAGGGGAGGAGAAATTTGGGAGAGAGAGACAGGGGAGGAGAAATTTGGGAGAGAGAGACAGGGGAGGAGAAATTTGGGAGAGAGAGACAGGGGAGGAGAAATTTGGGAGAGAGAGAAAGGGGAGGAGAAATTTGGGAGAGAGAGAAAGGGGAGGAGAAATTTGGGAGAGAGAGAAAGGGGAGGAGAAATTTGGGAGAGAGAGAAAGGGGAGGAGAAATTTGGGAGAGAGAGAAAGGGGAGGAGAAATTTGGGAGAGAGAGAGACAGTGGAGGAGAAATTTGGGAGAGAGAGAGACAGTGGAGGAGAAATTTGGGAGAGAGAGAGACAGTGGAGGAGAAATTTGGGAGAGAGAGAGACAGGGGAGGAGAAATTTGGGAGAGAGAGAGACAGGGGAGGAGAAATTTGGGAGAGAGAGAGACAGGGGAGGAGAAATTTGGGAGAGAGAGAGACAGGGGAGGAGAAATTTGGGAGAGAGAGAGACAGGGGAGGAGAAATTTGGGAGAGAGAGAAAGGGGAGGAGAAATTTGGTAGAGAGAGAAAGGGGAGGAGAAATTTGGGAGAGAGAGACAGAGGAGGAGAAATTTGGGAGAGAGAGACAGGGGAGGAGAAATTTGGGAGAGAGAGACAGGGGAGGAGAAATTTGGGAGAGAGAGACAGGGGAGGAGAAATTTGGGAGAGAGAGACAGGGGAGGAGAAATTTGGGAGAGAGAGACAGGGGAGGAGAAATTTGGGAGAGAGAGACAGGGGAGGAGAAATTTGGGAGAGAGAGACAGGGGAGGAGAAATTTGGGAGAGAGAGACAGGGGAGGAGAAATTTGGGAGAGAGAGACAGGGGAGGAGAAATTTGGGAGAGAGAGACAGGGGAGGAGAAATTTGGGAGAGAGAGACAGGGGAGGAGAAATTTGGGAGAGAGAGACAGGGGAGGAGAAATTTGGGAGAGAGAGACAGGGGAGGAGAAATTTGGGAGAGAGAGACAGGGGAGGAGAAATTTGGGAGAGAGAGACAGGGGAGGAGAAATTTGGGAGAGAGAGACAGGGGAGAAGAAATTTGGGAGAGAGAGACAGGGGAGAAGAAATTTGGGAGAGAGAGACAGGGGAGAAGAAATTTGGGAGAGAGAGACAGGGGAGGAGAAATTTAGGAGAGAGACGTGGGGGGGAGAAATTTGGGAGAGAGACGTGGGGGGGGGGAGAAATTTGGGAAAGAGATAAAATTACAAATAAATAACATCAAACATTAATTTATTATTGACCATTAAAAAAATAAATATACAAGTCTAGCATTCAAATAAACCATTCTATTGTTTTATCTGTACTATATATATATATGCACACATACACACACACACACAATACAAAATATTGTAAAGAGGAAAGGCAGTTTTATTGAACGCAACTACAAACCAATTTCTACCGCACACAATGAACATTTTTAAACAAAATGTTAACTGCAGAATAGTGTAGATCGTAATGAACACGCAAAATCAGTGCAGTTTCAATAAGTACTGCACTATAGATGGCATCCATGCTGCACAACTCTTGGCAGAAAAGCATGTCAAGAGGTCGAAACTACTGGATATTTCCTTCCTTAACCTGGAAAAGCCATTGATCGAGTGCCACATATGATCTGGTATGTGCTGCAGCACCATGATTTCTCCGAGGAACTGGTTAGCTGGGTTAAACTATTCCATGACTCATCAAATGGTCTGGTGTGAACCGCCATTGGTATGTCTAAGGACCTTACCATCATGATCGGAATACACCAAGGCTCAGCCCTCTCTCAGCTACTTTTTCATTCTTATCATTGATACCATCACCAAGGATCCGTGCCTCGGAAATTCTTGTATGCAGATAATGTTTTGCTTGATCTGTAGCAACTGTGGAGTTATTCATTTGAACGTATTTGTGTTTGTTTCCTTTTTCAGATGTTAACTGACTTTGATGATATATCTTAAGTCTGCTTGTAGATGTCACTATGAAAAGAAGAGAACCTCACCGATCCTGGTTGGGTATCATTGCTTCAACAAGCAGGCATACCATGAGACTCTGCTAACATTTTCCACAAACACCGCTTGGACCTCAACAGCCTTCTTGAGTTGGACAAAGACATTAACTCAATTGAACATTACTACTCTCTTATACAACAATTCAGTACCAGTACCTTCAACACAGATGCATCATTTCCAGTGATGGCAACCACACCTGCACACATTCACCTTTTAAAAAAAAAAAAAAAAAAAGACGTTATTCTGTTTGCTTGACATTCACTCATCCCAGTACCCCATCATTGGAAGCGTACAATCAATTCCTGTCCGGGGAATTAATTTTATTCTGAAACACAGATACATATATAATTTTAAACATAAACACTAAGATTCTAAGAAATTCTGATAAGTGAAAGAGTAAATATCAATTCTAATAAAGATCCTTTAAAAAAATAAATAAAACTCAATTGTTTCATAGTAAAAAGGAAAACGTTTTAAAGTTTCATTATTCATGCAGTTAAAAAAAAAAATCTTAAGTGATCAAGAAGAGAACAGTTCTAATCGACTGCTTGTCTATTATTAAGGATTTTAACACTAGTAATTTTCCACCGGCTTGATGGTTCTGAAATGCACGAGTAGAACAAGAAAAAGAAAACACACTAGAAGTACATTCTTTAAACAAACCAAATTTTATTTTATTAAAAAAAAATCACTTTCAATTCAGTCAAAATTGTTTTTTATGTTAAATAATCAAGTCATCTTTAATCATAAATGTATTTAGCAGGGCGAGGAGTTCGAGGCAGAAATGAATCAGGTTTTAATCGTACATTTGGCATGAAGGTGTTAGCAATTTTGTTTTGTAGTCTTTTAGTACCTGTTGAATTGAATCTAAAGTAGTGGTCACGGGGTTCAGAAGAGTTCTCAATTTTTTTTTTTTTTTTTGTCTGGAAATGATATGGGATGGGATTATTACGTGACCGTTTTTCAGTCAGATTTCAAACTTAAAAACAATCGGTTTCAAAACATTGCCAGAGAAAGATGTACCTGGAAACTAGCAGAAAATCTACCCAGTTCGAAAGGAAAAAAAAATCTTAATGATTGGATTCTCTTTGAAATCAATCAATTAAAAGAGAAAAGATGTTTAGAGGAATCATGAAGATTGCTCTTGGTCCTTTCCAATTGTTGCATAAATCATCTTAAGGACTTTTTTGCCTTTTGTGAGATCGATAAATTGTTTAAAATAAAAATTTTAATCATAAGTTTTATTTGATTTGTTTCACATATGACAAGATTTTCAAAATCATATTTTTATCAGTTGTTCTTTGAACATTTGGTCATGTTTGCCTTTGTGACCAGTCTGTGAGGAAAGAGAAAGGAAAGACTTCCTTAAAAAAAAAAAAAAAAAAAAAAGCACTTTTTATGAACCCTTTTTCTTTACATTATTTTAACTCGGAGACAATGTATGTTGTGACTTTAGTTAAAAGTACGTGTCACCTATCGTAATGATTTTGATTGCTCGCCAAAACGTCTAAATCAACCACTCATGCAATTGGCCATATGACCAACAGCCAACAATACTCCAATAGAAAAGACAGATTTTTCCAGAATCTGCCCAATCGACGCTTGGTTGTGGCTGATGAAAAAAAAGGGGTGAAGGTGAAGAAAAGGAAAAGAAAAAAATGTTCTTATCAGTTTTACATCTAGTATTTGGACAAGAATTAAACATTGTAATAAAAAAACACCACCAAATACAATTTTACAAAATTTTATTTGAGAATATCTTATCACTAGTGCGAATGATTGGATTTTAACTGTGAAAAAAAAAAAAAAAAAAAAAAAAAACTGATCAGAAGAAGCCTATATTTGTAACTGACATTTTTACTCATCTGCCGGAAACTACACTTTTTTGATATGAGATTTGAGTATTGTATAGCACCAACTCCTTATCCAAAAGTTAACCTCAACCTTTTGCTAGATACTTGCCAGATCAACTCTTTTTACACTCAATTCTTACATGAGGAATTTCCCTGTTTTCCTGCTTGTTGAACATTTTCACCTTATTGTGGAGTACTCCTTATGCCACTCATCAATGTTATGTAAATTACACCCCATTTTCTTGCATAGATTGTCAGAACATGATTGAAAGTTGTCTTTGCTCATTGTAATCGTAACAAGAGTTCCACCTTTTGGGTTTTTCTTTCTTCCAGCACCACTCTAATTTTTTGTATATGTACTGTGTTGCAATATTTTTGCTATAATGAGAGTATGATTACAAAAAATTCGAGGGTTTTATTTATAAACATGGGTGATAAGAACTGATAAATCGGATGGAACCATGCTCTACTATCAACCAATCAAAAATCGGAATCATTCCATAAAATATACAGAATCTCTTAACTGGAAATTATTCTTTGTTTTTATCTGCAAACTTTTAAAAATCAAATCTTCTCTGGATTGATTCTGCCATCTTGTTTGGAACAACACTAAAATGCCTTACAACTCTAGACAAATGATTTTACTTTGATGGATCGGAATTGCAATTTGAATTGTGGCAGGTGAAATTTTTAGGTCATTTACAAATTCAAAAACTACAATCATTCAGACAACCTGAATATCGAAACAACCCAGAATTTATTGAAAAGAATGCAACTGTTTTTGCGAAATTGATACAGTGCTTGGGTGACAGAAGTCTATCTCTAATAATGCGAGGAATCTTGGATGATGGTTGCAAAGCATTGAACATATTAAGAGAACATTATTAATCAAAAGAAAAACCCAAATTGATCTTTGTGTACGGATGTCTCTAAAATGTATAAGGGCCAAGATGATTAGAGACTATGTTATAAGGGGCAAAACAATGGCAAATTTATTAAAAGTGTCTGGTGAAATAAGAACTGATAGCCTATTGATTTCCATGGTTCTGAAAGAATTTCTAGGCAACTTGAAGCCGTTACAAAAAAGACGTCAGGCATTGAACAATATAAAACAAGATTTGTTGTCAAAGGATTTTCTCAAATTTATGGGATAGAACATGTTTTTATCTTTTTGTCAAGAACAAACTTAATCACAATCAGAATTTTATTGCAACTCGCATCACAGTGGATGTAAAAAAAATGCTTATTTAAATGTCCCAATAGACTGAAATTTATAATACCTCTCCCAAGTATTGGTTGTGGAAGCTTGATAAATTACTGCATGAGTTAAAGCAAAGTAGTAGAAAAATGAATCAAATATTTCATAATTATTTAATTGAACAACAATTCAAGCAATGCCCAGTGGACCCCTGTTTGTACATCAAAAATTTAAGCAATTACTGATTTTAGTCTTGTGGATTTATGACTTTTTAGTTGCATCAAATTAAGAATGGAGTAAATAAAACATTTTAAATGGTTGATCTTGATCAAATATCATCGTTTCTGAGCATACAATTTACTTATGAAAAAGGAATTATTAAGATTAATCAATGAAGATACATTGACAAAATCCTATTAAAGTTTGGGATGCAAGATTCTAGGAAACACGCTACAGCTGTTGAAAATGATATCAATAAAAATACAGCCCCAGGATCTGAAATAATTGACAATAAACTACGTCAAGAGATCATAGGGAGTCTTATACATTTAATGGTGGCCACAAAGTCTAATATATGTTACACAGTAACAAAACCATCACAAAAATTATCAAGAGCAACAAGGATTGTCAACAAGTCATTCGTTATCTAAAAGGGGTTAAGGAACAATCTTTCTAAAAATCGAGGGGTTTTCAGATTGGGGAAATGAAGATCAAAAAGGTAAACTGGATAATGTTTGAGACTATCAAAAGATGGGCCTATTATCTGATGGGAATCTAAGAAACAGTAGAATGTGAAACTTCCTACTTGTGAAGCTGAATTTGTGGTACTCTTTTCTGCTCCAAAAGCACTATTTTTAAAAGCCATTCTAAAGACTTAAAACCAAAATTAACTAAAGACATTATAGTAATTAATTGTGATATACAAGCAAACAATCTTGGCAAAAAAAAAAAAACAAAAAAAAAAAAAACAGTAATTTGCCAAATATCTCATATAGATATTAAATATTATTTCATAACAATTGAAGTAAAAAAAAAAATCCACGTGTAGAATCAGAGCAAAATATATTTACAATATATTTACAAACCGGCAACAAAAATCAAACTAAAACATTTTGTTCCTAAACTTGTTAAAATGCTTTGTTTTCAGAAGCCCAGATAAGTTGAATTCACAACAACTGGGAACAAAATTAGTAAATGGCCCTGAGTATGACACAAAACTGCATCTATTTTGCTTTCTTAACACTTTTTTATTAACATACTAAATCTATATATCTATCAAAGTGAAAATGTGTGTGTGTGTGTGTGTGTGCGTGTGCGTACGTACATTTCCCTACCAAATAACTCTGTCAATTTTTAGTCTACAGACTCGAGAATTGACATACGGGGTATTGAGATTTGGGAAAATCTTTTTAATCGGTTTTCGGCCAGAAATTTGGCTTTAAGGAGTCAAAGTTCAACAATTTCACCATTGAAAACTCTACCAAACTCCTTCGACAATTTTGGGTCTAAACACTTGAAATTTTAGATATAGGTTACTTGGACATGGATCTAACTTTATAATTTGATTCACGCCCAAAACAATAAATGCTAAGGGGTCATAATTGAGGTCAAAGTTTTAAAAAATTGACCTCTGTGGTCTATACAAAATTATTCAGCCAATTTTTTGGTCTAAACATGATATTTTACAAAAAGTGTATTCAGACAAGCTTTTTAATCGGTTTTTGTTCAAAAAGTTGGTTTCAAAAGGGTTCAAAGTTCAAAAGATTTGACCTTTGCGATCTCTAGCAAACTATTAAGCCAATTTTGAGTCTAAACATTTGAAATTTTATATAAAGGGTATTCAGACATGCAGCAAGCTTTTTTGAATAGTTATGGGAGAAAATTTGTCTGGAAAGAGGTCAGAGTTAAAAGAGTTGACCTTTGCAGGCTCTACCAAATTCCTCTGCCAATTTTGGGTCTACAGTTGAAATTTTAGATGTAGGTTACTTGGACATGGGTCAAACATTTTAATTTGATTTGAGCTCAAAACAATAAATATTAAGGGGTCAAAATTAGGGTCGAATTTTTTTTTAAATTTTACCTCTGCTGTCTCTACCAACTTTTCTTTATAGTAGTAAAGGAGGCCTATATATAGAAAGGCATTATGGCACATATGCAAACTTTTAATATATATATCTATATATATAAAAATGTAACTCTTGGTTCGTTTGCAATTAATAGTTTAAAGAACCACTGGACGGATGGCTTCCACGTTTTAATATAATATGTTTACTATACCCATGTGTGTTTTTATATATTTCTTTTTAATTATAACATTATACTTAATTTTTCTATAATAAATAGGTGGTTTTCTTTGTACCGATAGGCCATTTTTTTATTTAGGGACAATTATTTATTACCGCTTCCCGTCACGTGACCAGTGTTTCCAATTCAGCGGTTTTCCTGCTAGATCTGGAGATTTCGTTTGCAATCTAGCGGGGAATTCTAGAAAATCTGGAGATATTTGGCACCCACACACCTGCAATTTTAGATTAAAAAATAAAGAAAAGCGCTTGAAAATACTTTAAAACATAAAATAAACTCATTCATGTAAGTAAAAAAAGTAAGATTTATTGCCTTTGGTAACAATTATTTATTGATTATTTGTTTTGTTTTTCACCTTTTTTTCGGCTAACCATTCTTAAATCTCGCTATAAAATCGATTTTTCCAAGAAAATTTTAGGTGGGGGGGGGGCATTCCAAACTCCGAAGTTTAGTTTATAATACGATCTAAGCAACCCCGCTTAATTTAGAAGTATTTAGTCGAAAATTGTAAAAAGCAAGAAACAGCAAAAAAAAAAAAAAACACAACTTATACCAATACAGTAGAATTTAATTATCTACCAACCTAAATACTTTTAACATGCTAAAACAAAGTTTTTTTTTGTTTTTTTATTTTTCTAATTTCAAAATATGTTGCACCATTATTGTGATGTTTAATTTGCAGTATATTTCAATTTAACTTTTATTATAAAAAGTTTGAGTTTATGATTTGTTTCTTGCAAAAAAAAAAAAATAAATAAATAAATAAATAAAAAAAATACCCTCTCTGAAAAAACAGGTAAAACTAGCTGATAAAATATGTAAGCCTTCTGGGGAGCCAACCGCTTCAATATAATTCCAGAAACATATAGTGAGAAAACACAGAACATTTTATACATTGAATATACTATATTTATAATTTTTTTATGGTAGACAGTTAAAATATGGCGTTTTTTTTGGGGGGGGGTGAATTAGCGATTTTTTTAAAATTTCAGACGATAAAAGTTAAAAATCTAGCGATTTTCTGGAGATTTTTCTCCTGATCTCGCGGTTTTTTTTAAATCTCACTTGCCAACACTGCATGTGATATCACTAAAAGGATATTTTGGTCTCACCACTACAGGCTTAATGTAAACAGAATGTGTTTACAATATTGGTAAATTTTCAATGGGTTTAATCACGTGATTATTGATAATGTAACCATGTGATTGAAATTTAATTTAAATTAACCACATGTGGTCGCTTTCCTATCAAATATTCATCGAAAATTGGTAGGTACAGACAAAATGAATGCTGGCGCTCAAAGTGTATAAACATCACCAAAAATCAGGAAATTAACCAATTTTAATGAGAATTTCAGTATTTATCAAATAATGATCACAGAATATAATGAACTAATTATTTTTACTTAACTTTTAGTGAAAATGTTTTATTTTGTTGTGGCGAAAGTTGTGAAAATGAAGGCTTACCGTTCAAACGACCTAGGTGTGTGTGTGTGTGCTTTGTCATCGCTGCGAAGCTAGGATAGGAAAAAAATTCCAAGATGGCACCGACGGCGTTTTGTAATGGTATGATCTCGGAAACTCTCGCAAAATCTCGTGCATATATGCAAATCAGTTGGTCTTCGATAACTATAAATTCAGGTCGTTTTGGAAGGCAAGGAGTGAGGAAAGAACGTCCGGTTGGTAATTGTGTACGCTGGTTCGTGTTGGTGGCGTGTCACCGTGTCTGTACTGATCGAACCGCTTTCCTGTCCCTTGGACTTTGAATTTGTTTAGATTGGACTTCAACTTCAAGCTATTTCGACGGATATCTCCGATATGGACAAGTTCGACCTGAAATTGATCCCAGAATTTGACGGCTCCCCGAACGGACCTTCGGTGGTCGAATGGCTAGAGAAAGCCGAACGCGTTTGCCGGTTGTGCAAGATAAAGGACCCAGCTATAGTCATCCCGCTTAGGCTCACTAAGGGGGCCTATGCCGTGTATCAGCAGCTCGGGGATGACGCGACTATGGAACAAATTAAAGAGGCGTTGTACGGAGCATTTGGAGCGAACCCTTTTGTTGCCTGGCGGCAATTTTCTGGACGACGGCTTGAGCCAGGGGAGATGGTGGATGTCTATCTGGCCGACCTGAAGAAGCTTGCCGCCCCCTTCGGGGGTGCAAGCGACTGCATATTGGCGTGCGCCTTCCTGTCTGGGCTCCCGGAAAGCGCCAGTTGACTGCTGCGGGCGTCATTGAGGCTCAATGAGCTGGGATTAAAGGAGCTATTGGCTAGAGCCCGAAACATCATGAATGACGACGAGGAGCCAGTCTCGGCGGCAGTTGAGGCATTGGAATCGCCTGTAGAGGGCCGACGATGCTATAAATGTGGCAGCCCCAACCACTTCGCCAGGGATTGTAGGAGAGATGCGAAGCGCGCCCCGGATTATGGAGCATGGAAGTGGGTGCGTTGTTACTGTTGCGGCAAACCAGACCATTTAGCTCGGGCGTGTCCGGGAAACGAGCAGAGGGAGGAAGCCGCGGCGCCAACACCCTCCCCAAAGCGGCTGTGAACAAGGCGCTCCCTGAAGTAATCGTGAATGTTGATGGGCGCAAACGCATTGAAAGAGCGGAAGGTCCCGGTACTAACCGTTGGCAGAGGTTCGCTGATGTGTAGTGGGGTGAGCGAGATCTACGTAAGCATTGGCAGTGGCCCCCCGGTGGCTGTGAAGGCATTGGTGGTCGACGGGGAACTACTGGGGTACGACCTTCTTCTTGGAATAGATTCCATTACACAGCTGGGCGGAATCACCATAAACGGCGCCGGTGATGTAAGGTTCTCCCAACTTGAGACACCGGTCTGCACAGCCATCACTCTTGATGAACCCGACTTCGACGCAAAATGCGACAGGGGCACGAACGCCTGGACCATGTCCTGGAAGTGGTCGGGTGACCAGCCACCAGTGTCCCTGCGGAATTGGCTGGCGGAGTATCCTCCTCCCGCACATCCTAGGGGGCAGTACGAGGCAGATCTCCAGGTTTGGAAGGACAATGGCTGGCTGGTCCCGTACTCGGAAGATGAACTTGGGCCCCTAAAGAGGTTGATTCCCCTGATGGCTATCAGGCAGGAGAACAAACAAAAAGTCCGACCCGTCATGGACTACCGGAAACTCAACGAGCAAGTTGACCCGCACACGGCGGGTGCAGACGTCTGTGCACACAAACTAAGAGAGTGGCGGCAACAAGAGGCGGACGCAGCAATATTGGATTTGCAAAGAGCTTACTTGCAGATACGCGTCGAAAAATCGCTGTGGCCGTACCAGACGGTCAAGATTAAAGGGACACGTTATTACTTGACGAGGCTAGGGTTCGGCCTGAACGTGGCCCCAAACAGCATGACGGCAATCATGCAGGCGATCCGCCGTCAGGACGAAGCCGTGCAACAAGCGACATCGTCATATATCGATGACATCTACGTGAACGAGAGCCTCATGCCTACACAAAAGGTTAAAGAACACTTCGAAAGCTTCGGGCTGACGTGCAAGGAGCCGGAGCGACTGCGAGATGGGACGAAGGTGCTTGGCCTGCGCGTGAGCAGCAGCGCAGACGGACTCCGCTGGGGAAGAAGTGGTGACGTCCTGGAAGTCCCAACTAGTGTCACGTGTCGGTGCATCTTCTCCATCTGTGGGAAACTGGTGGGCCACTTCCGCGTGTGTGGGTGGCTCCGGGTGGCGGTGGTGGCCATAAAGCGACGAGCGACATCTATGTCAACCGGGTGGGATGATGAGCTACGTGACCCCGCCCTGCGGAAAATGCTAGAGGAGACTTTGGCCAGAGTCTCCGAGGACGATCCGGTGCGAGGGAAATGGTGCATCGACGGGAGCAAGTTTACGGTTAGGGTGGACGCCAGCTCGCTCGCCCTCGGTGTTGCTCTGGCGGTCAACGGATCTATCGTGGAAGATGCCTGCTGTCTTCGGCCAGAAAATGATATCAGGCACATCAACCTGGCTGAACTTAATGCCACAGTAAAGGGGGTCAACCTGGTGCTACAATGGCAGGCCAGAGTCCTGCACATCGTTACAGACTCTACATGTGCCTTGAGTGGAAAGGCACGATTGGCGACGAAGGCATCAGGCGAAATGCTCATACGGAGGCGGCTTGCTACCCTAACCGAAACCATCAAGGAATACAACCTGGTTGTGGATGTGATGCTAGTACAGTCCTATCAGAATCGCGCTGATCGGCTGACCAGAGTACCGCGCCGTTGGCTGGACCTGCCGAAAGAAATGGAAGAACCGGCACTTGTGAACTGCGCCGCGGTAGGGCGTCGATTCAAACCAGACCATGTTGCAGACGTCCATTGCCAGAGTGCGCACCCCGGTGTAAACCGAACTCTCTACTTTGCTAAACTGGTCGACCACTATGTGTCAAGGAAGGAGGTAGAATCAGTGGTGAGGGGTTGTGAAACATGCAAGTCGATCGATCCGGTGCTTGCCCGGTGGAAGAAGGGAAAACTGAGCGTAAAGAACAATTGGGACAGGCTCGCGGTGGACATGACCTAACACAACGGCGGGGATTTTTTGACGATGATTGACTGTGGACTGTCTAGGTTTGTGTTGTGGCGGCCACTTTGCCGACAGGACGCGGCCGCCGTTGTCCGGGAACTGGAAAGTGTCTTCCTTGAGCGTGGCCCTCCTTCCAAAATACTGACCAACAACGGCACCGCTTTTGCTAGCGGGCAGTTCAAGCAGTTCACAGACGGCCAGGGTGTACGACTACGATTTCGGTGCGCCCATGTGCCTAGCGGGAACGGGATTGTGAAACAGAACCAGCGAGCTATCAAGACCATTGCAGCTAGGAAGGGGTGTACAGTGCCTGAAGCGCTATACTAGTACAACGTCACCCTTAAGGACGATGTCTCATCCTCTACCACGCCAGCTGAGGCGCTGCACCGGTACTATGTCAGGGTGAAAGGACTAGAGGCTAGCCCTTTACCCGAGCCAGAGGCGACACGAGAAAGTATCAAAGTGGGAGACGTCGTCTGGGTTAAGAACCTCCGTGGCAGATGCACCACGCGCTATGGAACCGGGCGTGTTACAGAGGTGATCAGCCCTCAAGCCGTGCGGATTGATGTCAGGGACCTGCGAGCGGCATCACAGGCGCAGCCGCTGCTCGGTGACGAAAGTGAAACGAGTTCCACGACCAGTGAACCATAATTCTGGTATACGCCGGCTTCATCGGACGACGACAGCACTGAAATTGGCAGCCTCCGGTTCACTGATCCCCAGACCGCAGACGGGAGCTCAACTGAAGATGAGGCTCCCTATCTGCCCCTCCGTAGAAGCACCCGAAGAAGGAGGTCGCCGCCTCCTTGCCCCCTCTGTGATAATGATATCAGAGGGGGAGTGTGGCGAAAGCTGTGAAAATGAGGGCTTACCGTTCAAACGACCTAGGTGTGCGTGTGTGCTTTGTCATCGCTCCAAAGCTAGGATAGGAAAAGAATTCCAAGATGGCGCCGACGGCGTTTTGTAATGGTATGATCTCGGAAACTCTCACAAAATCTCGTTCTTATATGCAAATCAGTTGGTCTTCGACAACTATAAATTCAGGTCGTTTTGGAAGGCAAGGAGTGAGGAAAGAACGGCCGGTTGGTAATTGTGTACGCTGGTTTGTGTTGGTGGCGTGTCACCGTGTCTGTGTGTGTACTGATCGAACCGCTTTCCTGTTCCTTGCACTTTGAATTTGTTTAGATTGGACTTCAACTTCATTTGTTTAAACAAAAAATACCTTTACTAAAGTTATGGTTTTCAGTAGTAAATAAAAAACCCAAGAATTTATTTTTGCTTTTTTTATATAAATAAAGCATCGTAATTTGTAACAATAAAAAATAATTTTTACAGGAACATTACGAAAAAATCCCCTTAAGTCTGTATTAATGAATTCTAAGATATAACTCGAAGAAAAATGAATTTCTCGCATACTATTCAGGAAATTAAAGATTCAATTAGATTCCTATTTCAGTCACCTAAATTATTTAGGGTGAAATGAGTTTAGGAATTTATAGCCAAACCTAAATATATATTTTTTTTTTTGCTTAAAAAAAATAGCATTAATACAGCAAGTTAGGTAAAATTTGCATAGAATGCTCTGCTTTACGGTTGTTGTAAAAATGGAACGGAAATTTGAATTTCGTTCCCTTTTAGATTCGGTACATTTTTTACATTACGTCCAACTCATTGTTCACATTCGACACGTCAACTTTTATAGCTTTTTGGGTATGCTGACAAGGTTAGGGGTGTCTATTCCGAAAGCTGTTCTTAACATGGGTAGATTGGAGTGTTTATTCATTGTAAACGTACCAGACAACCTATAAATGTCGACATTTCCAATATGAATGGTAAGCTGGACTTATGTAAAAAATAACAAAAAGATATACCAAACTGACTTTTTCGTTTAAAAATGGAATTATTTCCCTTTCGTTATTAACTTCTTTTTTTTTTTTTTTTTTTTTAAATATTTTGTGTTTTATATACATAAAGTACAATTGTTGAATGTTACTGTTTTGATTATATTCGTTGGGGGGGGGGGGGCACAATTAAAAAATTAAGATTAAAATGGAGTGAAATTTAAGTTTCCGTTCCATTTTTACAACAAACGTAAAACAGCGCATACTCAGCAAGTTTTATCGTAATTTATAAGCATAATGTTGAAACACTAAATCAACATTTTATTTATTTTTTTGTATAATTAATGATGGAAGTATTTTTCTGTTTATTTTCTGAACATCTGTTAAAAATTAAAATAATTTGTACATTCTCACAAAAAAAGAATCAAACTTTTCTCTACTTTCACCTACTATTTACAATGTTCATGTAAAACATTCATCTGTTCTTTTTATAATAAAAATTCCGTTTTCAAAGAGAAACGTTTACTGCCAAATTTCTTTTTAAAAAAAAAAAAAAGTGCAAGTTTTCCTGAAAAAAAAAAAAAAACTTTCACATAACAATTTATGGTAAAAAATTAATCTTTTTTTGGGGAAAAAAATAACTTATTGATTAAAAAAATTGCAAAAAATAATAAAAAAATAAATAAACGAACAAAATGCAATTTTTCTTGAGGAATGTGTTCCATTTTAACAAACTGAGCCACAGCAACGCGTGGCCGGGTACAGCTAGTGTATATATATATATATATATATATATATATATATATATATATATATATATATGCACATAAAGTTACAAACAGTACATAGGGCCCGAGCAAAGCCGGGTTGAACTGCTAGTATGTAATAAATATTTTTAAAAAATAAATAAATATTTTTAAAAAAAATTAAAATATTAAAAAAAAAAATATTATATATTAAAAATAAATATTAAAAAAAAAAATTTATTACTTTTTTGAAAAATATTTTTTCACGTTTTTTTTTTTTTTTTACAAATACATTTTTTTATTAAACAAAATTAAAATGGTGTCCTGTTTACATGTTCACCTTTTTAATGCATGAAAAAATAAAATTGATTTCTTTTTACTTTTTTTTTTTACACATACACATTTGCTCAGGCCCTATGTACTGTTGGTAAACAGAATTAAAACAAAAATGGATTTGTTATTGTTTTTATTTTCATTTTGTTTGTTTTAATTTATTTTTAATTTTATATTTTACAGATTTATTTTTTGAACAAAATTAAAACTGAAAGGACTTTCCTCCATTATACTAAAAAAAAAAAAAAAAAAAAGAGGAAGGTGCAATATTTGTGCTATAGTGCAGGTATGATTACAAAATTTGGATTTATATACAGGGGTGATAAGACCTGACAAATTGGATGGAGCCACTTTCTGTCACCAACCAAATGGAAACCGGAATTACTTAAATATATGGAAAGAATTCTTGCAGATAACTTTTAGTCTTCACACAAGAAGAAACTCTGCTATTTGTCTCAGGACTTCTTTGTATTTGCTACCAACCAGAAACTATTCTTCATCCTCATCTGCAAGCTTTTACAAATCAAATCTTCCCTGGATTGATTCTGGAATTTTATTTGGAATAACATTTATTTTCTAAAACTAAAATGGCTTACAACTCCAAATCCTGACTCATGTTTATCAAAATGTTTTTTCTTGACAAAGTTTCATCAATGAAATCAAATTTTTAAAATCAGAATATAGTTACTAATTATTTTTATTCTATTTAGTCTATCTCTTTGCTTATTCCTTTTTAAACTTCTACGTTCATATGGAGACATTATTGGATTACATATAAAAAATATAAATCTACATTGTCATATAAAACTATTACTGCAATAAGAGTAATGTTTTCATGAGTTTGTGACCTTTACAATCTACACTCCCTCCAATAACTGTACTTTTAGTCTGTTCTTTGTTGTGCTTAAGAGTGACATACAAGAATCTGTCATGGATGGCTGAATACAGGGGAGGGGGTAGCTACTTTTATCTAAAGAATAGTATCCTTGAGATATGTTCAGCACTATTTTAATGTGGCAATAACAACTTTGTAATTTACCTTATCTTTTGGTCAAAGGTAAAATCGTGTTATTCTAGGTGTTTTATGGTTTAAGAAAAAAAACATTAATAGTTGAATTGTGTTTTTAGCAACAGATGTGATTTCCTTTTATTAACCTCTAATATTCTATTCACCACATTTCACACATGCACACATAATGCAGACACCTAATGGCATTTCACCCTATGAATTGAATATCCTAATAATAAAACTAAGTATTATGTGGAACCAAGGATAAAAATGAAAATAAATTGTCCATTTTAAAACAATGTCTATCAAAAAGATGGAGATGCACAATACAGGGATTTCTAGAGTGTAAAAATGCATGCAAAAGAATTTGGCAGACAACACCTCCCATCTCCGGCTTTTGAGGTTATTATGTATGACCTCTACAGTGGAAAGATTTACCAGACAATGAGCTAATAAAGCCCTTCTCCACTGCCCACCAATGGGGGACCTTGACCTTATGTGTTCATGAACGTTATTTCATAAGTTTGGCTGCTTCACCATTAGCTGTTCTAACAAGCTTTAAGAATTGAGGATAAAATATAGCAAATTCATTGCTTTTTTTTCTCTCTTTCTTTCTGTGTCTCTTTGTCAGTCTTTGTGTGTTCCAGTGCTTGTCTAAATGTCTGTTTCAGTCTGTCTCCATATCTATTCATCCTATGTCCTCGTATATATTCGTCTGTATATGAAATTGTGCTCCCTTTACATCATTTTGTGTTTCTTAAGAAAAAAAATGCTTTTAATATTTAGGATTCAATAGGGAGTAAAACAAAAATGTTATGACCTGAGAAGTCAGTGTTAAATAAAATGCGTTCCATTAAGAGTTGTGAAAAATAAACAACTCCAATAGGGTAGGAGCAACATGATACAAAACACCCTAAAATAAATAATTATCTAAGCAATTTTATACATATTAAGTGGTGTTCCCACCCCCTGATTAAAATGACAACTACTTAATGAGATTTTCATATTTTTGATTTTATAGTTTTCATTATGTATCATTTCATTTTAAATTATTTTTTTTAAATTTCATTAAAAAATAAAAAATAAAAAATTTAAAAAATATCGAAGAGTCTCTATCAAACTCCTCTCTGAATATTTGGTCTACAGAGTTGAAATTAGATATATGGGTATTTTGACCTGTAGCACACTTATTATTTAATGAATGGCTTTCAGATTAGACATCCCCAACCTCATCATGTTAAGAACGGTTTTCAGAATGAACACCCCCAACCTCCCCATGTTAAGAACGGCTACCGGAAAAGACAACCCATGAGGGGGGGGGGATATTTGCCCCAAATTTAACCTTGATAAGCAGCAAATACTATAAACCAACAAAAAATGGGGGGGGCAGTGTCGGTCAGATAGAATTAGATTTTGTTTTCCTTGCGCATACGTACAAATCTGGTGGCCACTGGTGATTTAAAGTGCATAATACCGGTCTTTATATCTCGAAAACTACTTGTATCCACCAAATATAAAAGAGATTATCTTAATTAGCATAGTTGAAAACCTATAAAAGTCGTTATTTTAAAGAAAAGTGTGGAGGTCGATTAAGAGTCCGGAAAAGAGAAGTAAACAAAATACTCCACAAAAAGTCTAATTTGCTTAAAATCAAACATAATGGCTATTGGTATAGATACCCCATTTTGTGTGTGTGTAGGAGGGGGGGGGGGTCAAAGTATTTGCTCCGAATTAAACCCTGATAATCATTGTCAAAATACCCACCCGCAAATACTATAAACCAACAAAAGAATTGGGGAGGTGGCAGTGTAAAAAAAAAACAAAAAAGTAGGATTGTGTAAGGTTCGCCAAGTTGCTCCAAAATTGAAACATAAACAATGGTAGAGGTACATATTTTTTTTTTTGCAGGGTCTGATGTTGGGGGGGGGTAGTGACCTGTTGTTAATGTGCGCATAGGTAAGTGCAAGGTTATCAGTATTTAATTTTCTGTTTATGAGCGGTTATTATGTTTGTATTTGCTTTTTTTTTAACGATTGCCTCTCGTAGAGAGTGTTGCCATATTTGAAAAGTTCTGGAGCGTTTGCTGATTATTAAAAGGTAGATTCTGGGATAATCGAATTGTCAGTTCTCAGCTAATGAGAATTGGCAGAATTTGAGAAGGGAGAATTTATTATTTTTGAATTGGGAAATGGAAAGATTATGTTATGTCTATGATAATCTCTTTTATATTTTATGCTCCAGTTACAAAGGGTGCAACCACAATATCTGTAGAATGTATTTCTTCCTGATCTTGATTGTAGGCATTAGGAGGACTTAATATTCAGGGGAAAAATACAAACTACTTCTTCTAAAGATGCTGTGATTATGATGGTGTTGCTCCTAGGATGAAATGCAGGATTTTATCATACCTACTAAATGTGTCTAAAATGTTCTAAAGTTACATAAGATAGTGGCTAATAGTCTAGACATAATAAATTTGTATATGGCATCTGTTGTTGAACCTCTATGGTACTTTGGTCCAGAGAGGAATTTCTGCAATCCAAATATTATGTATGGAGATTTTCATTATTGTTTGTCCCACATAAAATATTGAATAATAAAAAAAATTTTAAAGTGAAATCATTATTAGTTTTTATCAAAATAAAAAGGGAATCTATCTTTACAAAGTTTGGTATATGCAATATGTTTGTGTATTTGTATAATATGTATGGGATTCATTCAAACTAATTAACTGATCATTATGAACTTTGGAACACCTCTGCTCGATGTAAAATTGGTCAATATGAGCTATATTGTTATAATTTACTTTTATGCAAAAAGTACAAAGATGGACGCCACTTTGTGGAAGTTCCAATGGCATCAATTTTTTTTTAATTTTAATTATAAGTTTTAGATATCACTTAATAAATATTTCTCAAATTTTTATTTCTTTGAAGTATTTAAAGCAGGTGAGGGGAGGGGGGTAATATAGATGCATCTTCCCATTTGAAAATTCATATATTTTACAGTTGCATTGAATCTTATCCATAGTCATTAGACATTAACATTCATTGAATTTCAATCTCTTAAGGCCTTAAGCTTTTTCTAGAATCAAAATCACATCATGAATTTAGATCGAATTTGCAATAGTAATTCTAGATATAAGATTTAGTACCATTATATCTTGATTTTAATCTTTGTCTTCCTTATTTCTTTTTTTTCTCTTTTTTTTAACATAAGTATAAACATGAACTGCTTTCACAAGATCAAGATTTCTAGTTGGTAATTAATTTATCACATTGAAACACAGGTTCTCGTCAGATTACCAAAGTTAAGTAATATTCCAACATTAAGTCTGATCAATACTTAGATTGGTGACTAACTACTTTTTCTAATACTTTGAGAAATCTATATACCACCACTTCCATCGTCACTGAGATGAAATAATGGAATCATTCAATATTAGAAGGAAATTTCCCAAATAACATCAGCTCTTTTTATCTTCTTATCCCAGCAGTGCTCCCTGTCATATTGGGTTTCTACTCGTCATTGAACTTAAATAATGCTGAATCAAGAGAGATATGGCTAGTTATTGCACAACTCTTGCTTCATTATGTTCTTGCAGTGATTCTTTCAGAAAACATCTTAGGCCAGTTTGATTTGTGGTTCCCAATGTGGGTAGTCTGGTCCTCCCATTTCCATTTGAGATTTAGTAAAACGATGGGAGTGTGGGATGAGGAAAAAAATGATATTTATCTGGAATGGAGAAAAATATTTTTACACCAAACACATCCATTCTTTTAAAACTAAAGACAAGTTAGGTGTAAATAAATTGGTTTTATGAGCTCAGGTTTTATTTGTGAAATGCATGGATTTATGGCTCGAGGTTTGTTTTAATTTGCAGCCCTGTCAGATGGGTTTCTAAGTTACATAAGTTATAGCCGAGAGCCACACAAACTTGGAAAATCATTATGCATACATATGTATTTCTTTTATTATTAGTTTTTATTCTTTTACAATACTTTCTTTAATGTCTTCATAAAATGAGACATCAAAAAAAAAAGAAAAAGAAAAAAAAAAGATGCACAATAAACCACAACGTGGGATGAATGCAGCAGACACACGGGAATCAAATATGTGCCACCGAATGCTGATCATTCCTTAGTGCTACAATGCTAAGAAGAACTGTATTATTTGCACAATCGCTGTTCAGACCATTCTTGGCAATTGCCTTTGCAGAGTCTACTTCTGTTCTGAACTTTCTATGGGCGCATTCCAATTCTGGCTGCTTATCTGATAATCTGTGTCGTCATTACAAATACAAAACTTCATCAAAACTGACATCTACATTTGTAAGGTTACATTCAGAAAAGAAAGAGTCAAATCTGAGCTAAACATAAAAGAAATCTTTTCTTCACTTCTTAATAAAACAATAAATAATAACTTCAAACAAAATAGAAGACTGTGATTAGTGACAATTTATGCTACACACCGTTTCATAATATTTGTAGATTTTGTTAAAGAAAAAACAGAGAACAGAGTGTTTGAAATAAAAACGAGATTATTACATTTAGTTTTATATAAATACTAGCAGTATTCGCCTAACATTGTGTGAAAATATATTGCCTGTCGAGTTTTTTCCATGAAAAAAATAATTTCAAATAGTCATGTTTACAATTTTTGTACTGGAAGAAAAGTTAACATTTCTCATATAAAGTCAAGTAATAAAATAACAAATCTATAAGAAACAAAAACATTAATGTGGTGTTGTTACCAAAGAAAACTATATTGCTTATAGACAGTTGTAAGATGTTGAAACCTATTTTTAAATAAAGTTTTTATATTATTTGTTTGATTTTATGAAATGAAAAAAAATTTATTAAAAAATAAATGTTTTTTACATTCTAATATATTTCAGTTATTTTATGGATCTAATGACTAGATGGAATAGAAAAAAAATAATGTAGAAAGAGATTTGTACCAATTATTAAAGGTTATAATTATTTTCTATAGAATGTTTCATTCAGATATAATATTCAGTTTAACACGCATTTTACATGCAGGTTATGTGTTGAAGAACTTTTAGAAATTGATTTTCAAACTAACCCATCTTTGTTCAGGTTTTTATCTTCTTTCAAATCTTTCCTTATCACTTCCTCCCATGTCTTCCTTCACCTTCCTTTGCAAACTGACATTGCTACCTCAACTATTCTACATCTACTAAAGCAAAAACTTGTACATAATTATGCCATCAAGGTTGTGCACACCTCTTCCTATACTGCTCAGATTTAATCTTCCTCTGATGTCATCAGATCTAAGTCTGTCTTTAATACTTACATCGTTTGATTTTCATATCATTTCTCTTCATGCTACACATTTCCTCAATCGTTACTGACCAGGTTTCACATACACAAATCATCATCAATCACATTGTGTACAAGTGTCTGACAAAATCTTCCATTGGTCGCCAGCGGTAATGCTCTGCTGATTAGTAATGACAGAAGTTCCTTGAACAACTCTATTCACTCCTAACTCTTGCAATCATACTACTATTTTATCCACCCCCGCTCATTGAGCTCTAATGATATCAAGGTTACAGAAGTTCTGAACTTAATTTTGTAATCATTTAATCAAAAAATAAATAAATAAAAAGAATTATTTAAAATTTTATCAAAATTGTTATTAAAATGAAGTGCTTCACATTTATTTGACTTTTTAAAAGATATTGCACAGTTTGAGGGTCAGAATTTTGCAGATGGCGAAAATTACTAGTTTGAAAAATACAAACAAGCAACTGACATTAGAATACAGATGAGAAAGCGATAATATAGGAAGAAGGCACAAGACAAAAACACAAGGTGATGATAATGTAGACATTGTCAAAAACTTGGAAATTTCTACAAATTCAATTAAAACTTCTGTACAACAGTGTAGTAGTGTAACATTTAAATTTTAATCATCGCAAGGTGCCATAAAATGCAATATTTTTCTGTTCAGGGAATTCATTTTACCTACCCTAGGACGGGTACTGTACAGTAGGGCAGGTCGATTTGCAACTTTTTTCAGAAAATCAACATGGCACTGGTGATAGTTGGGATTTGATGTGATAAGAACATATACCAAAAATTAGATTCCTATCTTGAACAGAAGATTGAGCATTTAATTTTAAAAATCGTGTAGAAGAATGCTGAAAAATCCTTCATTTTCATAGCATCTGACTTAGAAATTTCACTATTTTTATAAAATATTCAATTAAAATTGATATATTTGCATTAAATACATTGAAAGAAAAGTATATACATGAATTAGGATTTTAATTAGGAATCACACCTAGCAAAATATCTCAACTTTTACTGCATTGATTAAACAAAAATTGTAAAAAAAAAGCTAATTTATAGTATTTCCAAGTTAAATTTAATTTTTATGAAATTTTTGTTTATCAAATTTTTAGGTGAAAGCACAGAATAGTTACAATACAACCTCCTTCCCATATTAAGAATGGCTTTCTAAATAAAGTTATTTTAGCACAATGCACACATAACGAAAAACCTTTAAAGGAGTTTCCTTATTTACTTGTATTAATCTTTGTGGGTTATCTGATTTTAAAACTATAATTTTAAAAGAAAAACACTGCTTAAAAACAATTACTCGCTAAAAAGAAAAATTAAAATTTGACACTAATTTTCTGCAAAGTATTTTTTATTAAGTAGAAAAACGTGAAAATTTATGTGGTTGTTTCGTAAAGAATGCGTAGAATAAAATTGTATGGACTATATTTTTGTTGTTGTTTTAATATAAAACTGAAGTATTACCCTATTTTAATAAAAATTTCAAATAGAATTTGATGTGAAATATTAGGTTGGTGCAAAAATAGTGCTTTTAACGTTCATTTGAACGTCAAAAATGACATTTTTTTTGTGTCAACCTAATAGAAAAACAAATGAAAAAAAAGATAAAACAAATATGTTTAAATTCACTGCAGACAATCGAAATATAATAATATATATTTTAAACAAGTCTTTTTCGTTTTTCCTTTCGAAATAATTAAGCCTAAATCGTAATGTTTTCAAATTAAATAATAAACAAACGTTAATTTTCAATATCAATAACGAGCGTGTTTTGCGACGGTGAAATCTAAAACGTTTCCACCCCCCAAAAAAAGTTTCTGAAATGAAAAAGGAAACTTTGGTCGTTATTATTAAAAAAACATAATTTTGCTTTTACACTTAATATTTATTTTATTAATTCATTATCCTCACTCATTTTATTTAAAAATGTAGTTTAAAAATTATTCTAAATAATGATTCTATTTTCTTAACAGTCCGGATTGTTTTGATGACGGGACGTTCTTGACAATTCACCGAAAAAACTTTTAATCACTTTAATTTTTCAACTTTTAAAGTCATTTCCTCAAGCAAAGATAACGATTTTGAGAAAAATATTTCGTGTAGTCTTTTCTATGTCAAATCCCAACTATCATCACAATTGCCTCACCGGGGTTCCAAAATCGACCTGCCCTAATGTACAGTACATATACAAATTAATTTTATATACTCTAGGACGGATATTGTACAATACAAATATGAATTAATTTTACCTACCCTAGCATTCCAGTCTGAGACGTTACCATGTGACCTATTATCAGTTGGATATTAAATTGCTAAAAATAAACCCACATTAATGAAAAAAAATGTATAAATATTTGCGCATGCAGAAACAACCAGTTTAAGTCGACTTCTACTTGGCGAGTTCTAATTTTTACATATTTTTTGACCCCTTAGCAACTATAATAACCGAGTAAAGACCCATAAAAAACGGTTCACAAAAAATGCAGTCATTTGATCCGCCTCACGCCACTTTGCGACCTTCCGTCTCAGAGGAGATACAATTTTAAGAAATGCAAACAGACATAGTGAGTTTTATAAGATTAAAAAGTAGAATTACACAATTTGTGTCTCCAAGTAAAAGAGAGGGGGGGGGGCAATAAAACTAGTATTATTCACTTTGCAACATCTTAATTCATAAGGCAATCTTGTCTTTAAATTCTCATGTAAAACAGATGTCAAACCGAGTATGGTGATCATGATGACGGACAATGTCCTTGTTTAATGGCTAACATGACACATGCAAACTAAAAAGAATGCCAACATGACAGATGACAAGCAATTGCCCTCAATTTCCACATGAAAATCCTATACACCCCCCCCCTTGACGTTTCTGATTTACTTTTACTTAAAGAAAAAAGTTTAACTTATAGAATTGCACGATTTTAAGCAGAGCTTTACTCAAGGCAAGAAATACAATTTATTGTATACTACCTTTTTTTTGTTTTTTTTTTTACACAACTTATCAAGGCCTAGAAGCCACTCGAGGATAAAGGTTAATGAATGTACAGTAGTCAATGGGACAACATCGTAGTTATCATTAGTAGTGGAAATTTGGTAAATTGGATTACTCAAGATAAACGGCTCATCAAGAACTTGTTTACATTGGACTTGAAGACAGCCATATTGTAGTCAGCTGGAAAGCAGGGAAATGGAACAGAGTTTCACAGGCGTGCAGTTCTAGGAATCTACGTTTGGGTTTAGGCACAGATAAATGGTGGGAGAAATTATTGATAGTGGTTTCAGCTAGATGAGTGTCTTCGTGAAAGTTTGGCAAGGGGGGACCATGGATTGGAGCTCAGACGAGCACTTACTATGAAAATAACGATAAAGCAGAAACAGGTCAAAACGTCTCTTTTGTGGGAAAGAGGTTGCAGGGAAGAGAAAAGGACATCTCTTATGAGGCTACGAAGTGTATTTTGAACTGTCAAAGCTGGATAAGGTCTTTCTAGCAGCTCCTGCCCAGATGTGGCAATAGTACTCCATCATTGGACATACTTGGCTTTTATACAGGTAGAGAATTGCATCAGTAATGAGATATCTACTGGAGGGATAGAATGATCCTACCATTTTTCCAGCAAAATTGGCAACGGATTTGATGTTAAATGTTCCATTTCAGATCAGGAGTAAAGGTCAGACCAAGAAGCTTGTCTAAACCTGGAACCTCCTCATTCATTTCAATTCAAACCTGACGAGGATCAGAGCATTGATAGTGTAAAGATAGAAGTTTGGTTTTAGATGCATTAAAATTAACCAGCCACCTGTTTCCTCATTGTACCATGTGCTCAAGATCAAAGGAGAGAATCAGAGAAAACTTAGTCATTTACGGTCTTTGATGTGTTGCCATAGATGGTAGTGTCATCAGCATAAATGTCTATGAATAATCTTAGGATGTGATTGAGGAGATATTGATGTAGATCAGGAAGAGAGTTTGGCCCAGGATGGACCTCTGAGGGACTTTAGTATTAATACTATGAGCTTCTGATTTCTGCTCATCAACCACTACTCTTCCTGAAATGATTTATGAATTGAAAAGACATTTCCAGCTATACCATAGCTAGAGATCTTTTGGAGTAGACCTTTATGCCATACCCTATCAAAGGTCTTTGATATGCCAAGAGCAATTGCCCTAGAAAGGAAGCCTCCATCGAGAGATTCACTAATCCTATGAGATATAACTGTTAAGCACATCTGCTGTAGAGCTAGCAGAATGGAAACCGTACTGTATGTCACTAAGGAGGTTATTTTTGCTAAGGTTGTTGACTACTTCTCTATTTAATACAGATTCCAGCAACTTACTCATGACACACAAGAGACATTAGTCTGTACTGGGACAGAGATGAGCGATCACCTGAATTCTTAAATACGTGGCATATTAATGAGGTTTTCCAGGGTGTTGGGAAGCAACTCACCTTAAAACAATGCTAAAGCAGTTTTGTAACTATGGGAGCTAGTTCTGATTGAAGCTTATTCAGCACTATAATTGGAATGCCATCAGGGCCAGCTGCTTTACTGGAACTAAGGTTTACGATTAGCTTAGCAACATCATTTTTATATATATATATATATATATATATATATATATATATATATATATATGGAGGTCACTACTTATTAAGGGTCGGAAGCCACCCTGAGATAAGGGTTATTGCATGTACAATAAATTGCATATCAATGGGATGGTACCGTAGTAATCGTTAGTATTGGAGATTTGCTAAAGTGTCTTATTTTAAGAGGCGGTTCATCAGGAGTTTGTTTATGTTGGACTTGAAGACATCCAAGTTGTAGTCAAGTGAAAAACAGGCAAACGGAATAGAGTTCCACAGTCGTGCACGTCTAAGAAAGAAGCTTTGCTCATGGAATCTATGCTTTGGTTTAGGCACAGATAATGAGTGGGGAAAATTAATGACAGTGGTTTCAACTAGATGGGTGTTTGTTGTGAAAGATTGGCGGGGGGGGGGCAGAGATTGGAGCTCAGACGAGCAATTGCCATGGAAATAACGATAAAACAAAGACAGGCTCGCAACGTCTCTTCTGTGGGAGAGAGGTTGCAGGCATCCACCACTAAGCCGCGAAGTCTATTTTGTATTCTGTCAAGGCAGGATAGGCTGTTTTTAGCAGCTCCTGCCCAGATGTGGCAGTAGTATTCCATCCTTGGACGTACTTGGCTTTTATACAGATAGAGAATTGCATCAGTAGTGAGATATCTTCTGGAGCGGTAGAAGGATCTCACCATCTTCCCAGCGATCTTGGCAACAGACTTGATGTACGTGTTCCATTTCAGATCAGGAGTAAAGGTCAAACCCAGAAGCTTGTCAAAACTTTGAGCCTCCCCAAGACAAGAGCCATTCATTTCAATTGATGCCAGATGGGGATCAGAGCGTTGATGATGTAAAGATAGGAGCTTGATTTTAGATTCATTAAAAGTAACCAGCCACCTCTTCCCCCATTGTACCATGCGCTCAAGATCAGAGGAGAGAGAATCAGTGAGAACTTTGGTCATTTATGGCCTTTGATGTGTTGCCATAGATGGTTGTGTCATCAGCATAGATGTCAACGAATGATTTAAGTATGTGTTTTGGGAGATCATTGATGTAGATCAGGAAGAGAGTTGGGCCCAGGATGGACCTCTGAGGAACTCCAGCATTAATACTGTGGGCCTCTGATTTCTGCCCATCAACTACTACTCTTATGAGCCTACCAGAGAGAAATGATTTAATGATTGAGAAAACATTTCCAGTTATACCGTAGCTTGTGAAGTAGGCCCTTATCGAAGGCCTTTGATATGTCAAGAGCAATTGCCCTAGAAAGGAAGCCTTTGTCGAGAGATTCACTAATCCTATGAGATATAACCGTTAGCACATTTGCTGTAGATCTAGTAGAACGGAAACCATATTGCATGTCACTAAAAAGATTATTTCTGCTGAGGTGGTTGACTACTTCTCTATTTAATATGGATTCCAGCAACTTACTCATGACACACAGGAGACTTATTGGTCTGTACTGAGAGGGAGATGACTTATCACCTGAATTCTTAAATACAGGGCATACTGATAAGGTTTTCCAGGGTGTTGGAAAGCACTTCTCCTTAAGGCAACGCTTAAACAGTTTTGTAAGTATGGGGGCAAGTTCTTGTTGAAGTTTTTTCAACACTATAATTGGAATGCCGTCAGGGCCAGTTGCTTTACTGGAATCAAGGTTCTTGATTAGCTTGGCGACATCACGCACAGATATTTGTATTTTGCATAGCGTGTTGTCTGTTATAGGAGGAAATACAGGGAGTTGATGGCCTTCGTCGCATAGAGTAGAATTAGCTGCAAAGTTCTTGGCAAATAGTTTGGCCTTGTCTGATGCTGACGAGATGACCTCAGGTCCATTGATGATGGTTGGGATAGAGCGCACGCTTCTGTTCAGGATCCTGTCTGCTATTTGCCAAAACTGGTGGGAACCAAACCGCTGCTCAGCTACTTTGGATGTAACGGACTGAGCATATAGCTCTCTTGCATTTTTTATTACTGTTTTACAGTGGTTGCTGGCAGTTCTGAAAGCAGCTTTAATCTCAGTACATCTATTACGTTGGTAGTTATGGAAAAAGTGGTTTCTCTGCGCGATGGTAACACCATCAGGAGAACCATGGCTAGCTGTTAGGTTTTTGTTGGAATTTCTTGGATGGTATGAATCGGTCTATGCCTACAATTAACCATTCAGTCAGCCATAGAGTATCGCTATACAGTATGGTGGAGAGGTACGTCTGAAGACTTATTACATTTCATTTTTATCTTAACTGATACAACGGAGTGGTTGGAAGATCCCAGAGGAAATAGAACGGAACATGAACATAGCTCAGGGGAAGTTGTGAGAAAAAGATCTAGAAGGCTTGCATACTGGCCGGTAGTATCGGGCACATGGGTGGGTTCGTGAAGAATCTGAGTGAAGTCATAGGCAATGGCAAAATCATGCCAGAACCTCCCCTCGTGCACATCATGTATAGTGTGTTTTCAGATACAACAGGAAATATGGAAGGTTGGCGGCCTTAATTGCATAGGGTAGAATTAGCTGCAAAGTCTTGGCATAGTGTTTCGTTTTGTCTGATGCTGACGAGATTACCTCAGGTCCATTGACGATGGTTGGGATAGAGTACACGTTTCTGTTCAGGACCTTGTTTGCTATTTGGCAAAACTGATGGGAACCAAGCTGCTGTTCAGCTACTTTAGACTTAACAGACTGAGCATACAACTTTCTCAAATTCTTTATTACTCTTTTACAGAGGTTATTGGAAGTCCTGAAGGTGGCTTTAGTCTCAGTACATCTATTACATTGGAAACAATGGAAAATGGTGATTTTTGTGCACAATGGCAGCAGCATATTCTGGGGAGAACCACAGCTGGCGGTTAGGTTTTTGATGGAATTTTTTAATGGATATTAAGCAGTCTATACCTACAATTAACCATTCCGTCAAGTCTGATACTATAGAGGACACATTCTTTTTAAACATCGAACGCAGAGGTAGATCTGATATTAATATATGGAAGCTATCCCAGTCAGCCATAGAGTATAGATATACTGTACGATGGAGAGGTATGTCTGAGAACTTATTACATTTCATTTTTATTTTAACTGATACAACTGAGTGGTTGGAAGATCCCAGTGGAGACAGAACGGAGGATGAACATAGCTCAGAGCAAGTTGTGAGAAAAAGGTCTAGGAGACTTGCATACTGACCGTCAGTCTCAAACACACTGGTGGGTTAGTGAACAGTCTGAGTTAGATCATAAGCAATAGAGAAATCGTGACAGAACCCCTCCTATATAAATGCAGTGGTGTGAGCAAGTGTAACCCGGAAGCACATATAGAGTAATTAAGGGTCTTCTCTGGAGATGTCCCTACCACATGGAAAGCCATCTCTAATGTAGGCACATATTTCATGCCCATGGCGATTTTGATGTTAAGTTAGAGTATCTTAATTACCAACTCATCCAAGGAAATAGTCGGTCCAATGCCAGTTTTGCTTAAGAATAATGGGTCTTGTTCGGTCTTCTGTAACTAGGTTTTAACCACTGGATTAATTGCAATAGAAATATTTTCATATCACTAGGTTCTTCTCATATCTTGGACACTTGCTGAAATACTGCAAATCTATACACAATATATTATATCATTTTATGTATACATAAAATAACAATATTAATAACAATAATAGGTGAACAACATAACTACAAACATTTGGGAGTTATGAAAGCAGACACCATTAAATCAACAGAAATGAGAGAGAAAATTGACAAAGAATACTTAAGAAAAACAAGAAAACTCCTAAAACCTAAACCATATAGTAGGAACCTAATGAAAGGTATAAACACATGGGTAATATCATTAAGATACTCTGGACCACTCTGAACAAAATCAGGAAGCTTATGAGCATGCATGATGCAATACACCCAAAGTATGATACTGACCAACTCTATGTGAAAAGGAAAGACGGAGGAAGAGGACTGGTTTGTATAAAAGACTGTATGAAAGACATTAGAAACAGAAAGGCTAATCACCGCAGCAAGAGAAACTGTAAAAATAAAAATAAACAAGGAAGAAGACAAGAAAAGAAAAATGAAAGGAAAAACAGCTACACAAACGATTCATAAGAATGATAAAAGATGAGATATGGCCACGAAAAGGACACTTAAACAGAAACTGAATCCCTAATAATAGCCACACAAGATAATGCAATTAGAATCAACTGTATCAAAGCAAGGATTGACAAGACAAGAAAACAGCAAATGCAGACTGAACAAAAAAATTAAATAAAAAACCATACAAATGAATGATGCAAACTATCCCAAAAAAGATTACAAGGTTAGACATAATCAAGTGGGAAGACACTGGAAAATATGCAAAAAATGTATACTGAACACCCAGACAACTAGTACAAGCACAAACTAGCAGCAGTATGGAAATCACAAAATCCTATCGAACATGGATGTACAAACAGGTAACTCATCCAAGCAAGAAGACTGAATGTCATAATAGTTAACAAGAAGGAAAAGTCTTGCCAGATAGTAAATTTCGCCATTCCAGCAGACTACAGGGTGAATATGAAAGACAAAGAAGTAAGGCAAATATACAGAACTGGCCAGAAAGCTGAAAGGAATATGAAAGATGAAGAACATCAAAATAACACTAATAATAGTAGGAGTACTAGGAACAATCTCGAAAAACTTTGAAAAAATAATGAGAGATTGAAATTAAGGAAAAGGCTCCAACAGATAACAATAATGAAAACAGCTGAAATATTAAAGAAAACTCTGGAATGCAGAGGCTAATACACATGAGCTACAAATGATAACCAGCCATATAGAAACTGCAGCAGAAAATAAGACAGCAACATCACATGGAATCAAGAAAACTGAAACCATATAATTTTAAGTTACCCCTTCCCCATTTAAAAAAAAAAAAAAAAGTGTCAGCATCAACTAGTACCACACCAAATTGTTATGAAGGGTCAAGAAGGATGGAAGGACCGAGGATGGAAAGACTGAGGTGAGAACGCACTAACCAGACCTCTACTGAATAAGTGCAAAGAGGACCTTGGGGAGGTTTATTGCCACCCAAATTTTAGTGAAGATTAATGACCATTGCCAACAAGAAATCAATAGCAAACAGCTGTTGCGATAATGTAAATTCATTTGCAAAGGTTATCAAATGAGGTGGAGAGTACTGGAAATCTAGGGAGACTTGTTGTCACTTAGACTCCCGGAAACAATCACCGGTTGTTGATAGAGATAAATATTTGATGATGGCCTGTGTGAAAATTACTAAGTAATTATAATAATAATAATAATAATAATAATAATAATAATAATATGATGATGATGAGGAGGATGATCGTGTAGTTGAGAAATTTTTGCTTCACAATAGACTCCCCAAGTAAGCACATTTACAGAGACACTCATTCTCTCTAGAGACTGAATGGATGTTTTTAATATTTTATAATCATTTCATAAGTTTGTAAAACATACACTGACATTTAAGTCTTGAAATAAACAAGATTTGCCAGTCAAATTAATTTATGAATACTGTCAAATAACAATTTAAACAGTTCCAGGTGTACAACTCGCTACCAGTTATAATTAAATACTAATGTACCATATATGTATCCCAAAGGCACATTTTGTTTATAAACTGGAATAAAAAGTAAAATGTAGATTTTTAAAACCTTCCTTCAAACGTATGTATATTTAGTAATGGCTTATTTTTGTTGAAAGTTTTATGATGAATTTAGAAATTTTCAAAGTTTTTTTTTTTTTACTACTTGGTTGTCCCTACTTATAAAGACCCAAAGGCCACTCGAGGATAAGGGTTAATACATGTAAGGTGGTAGTGTAGTAATCATTAACGGTGTAAATTGGGTATAATTTGGTTATTTATGGGGACGGATCAACAAGAACTTGTTTACATTGGATTTGAAGGCTACTATGCATAGTAGCCTTCAAATCCAATGTAATGTTATGTTGTATTCAACAGGGAAGCAGGTCAGCAGAACAGTGTTCTACAGGTGGGTAGTTTTGAAAAAGAAGCTTTGTTCTTGGAATCTGCATTTAGATTTATAGAGAGTGGGGGGGGGATCGTTTATAGTGGTTGTAGCTAGTTGAGTGCTTTTTTGTGTGTAAATCTCAAATCAAATTTTTAATGAAAAACTCAACCAGAATACTTTGGTTACGTGGTAGGTTTAATGTAAAACTTTTCTTAATGACTTTATATAACAAAAGATAACATTTTTTGGTGGGGGAAGGGAAAAGTATGACTATCAAATTCTTTTTTTATAATAAAAATTTTGTGCATATGTATTAACAAAAAGAAATGTGTGAAATAATGCAGCTCAGTGTATTTATGTATTGACGCAGTCATTTTTAAATACTTTTGCTCAGAAAAATACAGCCATAAAATCGCGATGATGAAGATATATTTCTTTTTCTCCTTATATACACACATACAAAACAAAGATTGTCCTAAAAGTAAATCTTTTTTTTTTTTTTACTTAAAATGTTACAGAGCTACAAAGACAGGAGTTGCACAATTAAAACGAGTAACCTTTTTGTGTTCCAGAATTTATTTTTCTACATAGATACTATTCTCAATGCACTTTTATCAGGAATCTAATGACGCATTTCTGCTTCTCACAGACGTTTATGACAGGTGTTGCTTTCTTAGAGCCTCACATTGACAATATCTACAACAGAGAGATGAAACTTTCAGGTTATGAATACACAAGTTTAGTCATCATAACAATGCAATCTGCAACCCTCTCTAATCCACTCAGAATAAAAAAATAAGCGGTATAACTTTTGAAGCGCCTCTCATATCTCTACTTACATATAAAAGACATTGTATTATCGTATTGTTGTATATTATATTTAATTCATGCAGGCACTATTCACTAGAATCAAAATCTGAATGTTTAGCACTCCAGCCTTAGTGGTTATTTATCTCTCCAGTGTCATTATCATCTGAGCTACTGACAGATGGATATGAAAGGTTAAAAAGTAAGCGACTTGAGCCATGTCTACTTTATATATAAAAGACTGTGTGTGTGTGTGTGTGTGTTCCCTATGGAATCCAAAATGGCTGGGTCTATTTTTTTTTAAATTTCACACAAATGTACTTGATGTATCTGAGGGCATTCTTAGATAGGTTTTGTATTGGAATGCTTCTGATAAGTATTAAAAAAGCAATAATCGAAAAAATATGATTAAAGAAAGAAGTCTGATTTTGACCAAAGTTAACACCTTATAGGGTCTACCATCACAAGTGTATTTGAGAAGTTTTATTACCTTACAAGCAGAAGGGACTACTGTATAAAATCAACAGTAGGTTCTTTGATAATACAATGGTGTGTTTGAAATAATTGTTTCTGTTTAGAGCACAACTGAGCCATGATACTTGACTTTTGTATTTTAAACTTTAATTCTAGCCATTATATAAAATCATTGAAATCAACTCTAAGTTCTCTACAGTGTAATGTACACTACAATATATTGTGGACTAAGTCACTGTGGAGAGGCATGTGAAGCTTCCTCTCAGTACACCAGTGAGTCTCCCCACTAGAGAGGGCAATCAATCGTTTTGATAAAAAAATAGGTGATTTCATCGATTTCAATGACAATAAAAGTATGTGAAGGCAAAACATTTATTGATCCTTATTCAATCACGGGCAACGTTGGGTCTCCCTGCTAATATATGAGAGAGATTACTAATTTCAGAGTAAATTCCCATAGGAAAATGCAAGTTAAAAAAATAAATAAATCTAGTGAAAATAAATATTAGTAAAAAAAGCGCACCCAATTTTTTATGTTAGTAAATGGGAAGTTAAAAGCTAGTGATTGAAATTGGAATTTCCAAAAGAATGAAAGTTGAAAAAAATAAAATAATAAAATAAATAAATAAATCAAACAACAAATAGAAAAAAGTATAACAAAGTTTTTAAGTGTGGAAATGGATATTTAAATATTATAGGTTTTAAATAAGAAGTTTAGTATTAGTTACATCAATGGACAACATTTTTGTTTGCCTGTTTAATCAAGGAATGATAGTTGATGTGAACCCAGGTTCATTTGCAGTCTTATGCAAGGTAATTTTTTGTAGGCACCATTTGAGAAGGACATGTCACGTGACAATGATTCAACATCAAAATGTAAAAGTTTTCAGATAATGCCCATTTGTTTCTATGTTAGATTTATCACAATGAAAAAGATTTTAAAGGTCACTTAGTTTGGGTTAGTAGTAATAAACGACAGAATATATTAGTAATATTATTTAATGTTAATAGCAAAATTTGTGGCTGATACCAAAAATGGCTGCCATCTATAATATACATTAGCTGTTGAAAAGATGGTCTCCCTAACAAAAATATTATGAGGAGGATTTACTCACAAAGAAATGAAATCAAATGAAAAATCTTAACGTTAAAAAAACAAAAAAACAAAACTCGACAGACTCAACTATATTGACATGTCAGATGCAATGTTATTTAGGTCTAACATCTAAAATCTGGCTGACTTAATTTTACATATTAGAAATAAAGTCACAGTCTTCTCTTCAACCTTGTATTGTAAAAACTATTTAAGTCAAGATATATACTTAAATCGATTTCATTGATCATATGAAGATATTGGTTTCTATTCTTAAATACAAATTCTGGTCAATTTTAATATTTAATCAAAGCTATTTTATTTCTAATTAGTCATAAATAAAGGAAAGTAGTTAATGTTCCCACACTCTCTATTACTCATGAAAAATAGGAAAAAAATTAATATTTTCAATATTATGTGATGCTTACGAAAAAAAATAAAATAAAATAAACAAAGTCAACATTACTCTTTATGTCAGCTTCATTATTCGCTTCTGAGATTTATTTGTATAGCATAATAGTGGGTATAATAATTTGATTTTGAGCAACTAATTAAATGCTTTAATGGCTTGAAATTCAGAACATTATGAAACACAATGAAACCCGAAAGCAAGATTATTTTCGTGGCATGTTTATTATCATCAATTTATATATTCAGTCACATACATAAAGTATATTTGGCCAAAGAATTAACAGCTTCGTCCATTAAAAATTTTGTCAAGAAAAACGATATGCAAGATAAATACAAAACTACTCCAGACAACATAATCACTGTATTTCTTCCAAATTGTTGATTTTCAACATTATTTGATACTATTTAAATGACATAAAATAAAAACATTTGGTTTTATTAATAATGGCCTCTTCTTTTTCTGCTAATCTACTATTCCAGTTGCTACCTTAGATTTGGACTTTTTATTAGAAATATAATTTTTGGTAAGTAATTAATTGTTAATACATTAATTAATATATTAATGTCAAATATTTTGTCACACACAATTAAAAATTCATTAGTCCATTTTTCTTGGATAATATTTAACAAAATTATTTAAGTTGAAACAACATGATTAATTTAAATGTCTTATTTTAATAAACATTTCAATTTTATTAACAATTACAAACACATGTTACTTATTTTAAAAACAAAAAAACTGGTGAATAATGTAGGTCAATTCAGTAATTTACATTTCTTTTTTGTCTACACCCCTTTTTCCAAAAACAAGTTGTTGTTTTTTTGTAAACAGTTTCATATTAAATAATTACGATTTATCCCCCCCCCCCCCATAAAAGACTCATGATCTTGATTTCTTCATTAACAACTCATCCTTCTTAATCTCAGGGAAAAGTTATTTTGTGACTCTTCGAAATTTGAAAGTTTGAAGAATTTAAACAGTCAAATAAAAAGTTAATTTGGTTCAGTTATAATAAAATGTAGCCTTCCAAATTATAAAGAAAAAAAATAAACTGAAGACTGCCACAAGAAACAGCATAACCATGTTTATTTTTGCTCTTTTAAAACATTTTATGAAAATAATGCTTTGTACTTTGCCAATTTAGCTCTTAACTTTACTCTGCAGTGTAGCATTTCAAGATTGTGTGTGTGCGATGCAGAGTAACTAAATTATTATTGTATAATTTGTGAAATTATAAAGACATTTTAGCTTGCAAATGGGAGTTTATAGCTAAAATAAATATCAAATGACTGACATTATTACATTTTATTAAATAAAATTAAGCGACATAACTGTTTGTTTAGCTAATTAATATTACAATTTCATTCTTTATGCAAATTATAAGTCAGAGTATTCTAGCTAAAATATCAATTTAAGCAATTTCCCTGATCTTTAAAGCCAGATTATGAAAGTACTCCAGTCACTAGGTCAATGTTAAAAAAAAAAAAAACTCTAGATAAATAATTTTCATATCAGCAACAGCTAATGGATATTATTAGTGTAATTTTTTTTTTTTTTTTTTGAAGGGGGTATTTTACTTCTATCATGATTAAAGTAAGTGAAATTGTAAATTCTAATATGAAAAAGTATATATATTTTTAAATAAGTATTGCAGAGTTTAAAAGAACTCTCTTCCTTATTCTTGATTGATTCTAAAGTCAGAATCCTGTGTTTAGATTGAAAATTGTATTGTATAGAGGATAAATGGGATAATTGCACAAATGGTTAGAAATATTTCAATGAAGCTAAAAACTGTTTTAAAACTTACAAAACTCATATATCTGATCTTAGTGAAATTGCAATGGGATATGAAGATTGAAAGCGAAACAAAGATTGACAAAACTAATATAAAGATTAAATGATTAGAGGAGAGATTGGAATATTAGAATTAATTAAATCACCAGTTATTAATTAAAATCAGGTAGCTCCGCATTGCTAGGTTGTAAAATATGAATATTACGTTTTAATTCATGCAGATTTCATATTTTATTATTATAGAGCCAACTCTCTATTGATTATTATATTGTATCCAATATGTAGTAATGGTTTCAGAAATTAAAAAATGACTAGAGTGCCATCAGCTAGAATCAAAACCAAAGCAGAATTTGCCGACCTTAGACATCACCATCTCCATATGCACAGAAAATTTTGCAAAATAACATCATAAAATGTATAAATGTACATTTGTGCATGCTTAGAAATAACATGTTTAGTTGACTATGGTCAATGTTTATATTTTTCAATTTTGACTCCTCAGCAATTTTTATTGCCTAAAAACTAAACTGAATTGTGCTCCACAGGTCTAAATTCCCTTTATATCAAGTTTTAAGTCAGTAGTCCAAAAATTGGCAGGAGTTTGTGTGTGCTAAAACGTTTTCATCCTAAATACTACCCAATTATGCACAATGTGGAAAATATGCATAAATAGAACTGAGCATAATAGTGATATGAAGCCAGTCTTCTAATAAACAAATTCACTGCTATCTACGATCAAAGAGGAGATAACTAAAAAAATTTTGGAACGTTTTTTTTTTTTTTTTTTTTTTTTTACAAAGGCATCACCACATTATCAAGGCCCAGAGGCCACTCAAGGATAAGGGTTAAAGAGTGTACAGTAGAAGTTGGTCAATATAGTAATCATTAGTAATGAAAATTTGGTAAATTTAATAACTTATATGGAACGGCTCATCAAGAACTTATTTACCTTAGACTTGAACACAACCATATTGTAGTCAGCCGGAAAGCAGGAAAACGGAAGACAATTCCACAGGCGTGCAGTTCTAAGAAAGAAGCTTTGTTCATGGAATCTATGCTTAGGTTTAGGCACAGATAAAGAGTGGGGGAAATTATTGATAGTGTTTACAGCTAGACGAGTGTTTCTTGTGAAAGTTTGGCGAGGGGGGACCATAGATTGAAGCTCAGTTGAACACTTTCCATGAAAATAACGATACATCAGAGACAAACTCGCAACATCTCTTCTGTGAGATAGAGGTTGTAAGGAGGAGAAAAGGACATCTCCTACGAGGCTACGAAGTCTATTTTGAACTCTATCAAGGCAGGACAAGTCCTTTCTAGCAGCTCCTGCCCAGATGTGGCAACAGTATTCCATCCTTGGACGTACCTGGCTCTTATATAGATAGAGAATAGCATCAGCAGTGAGATATCTACTGGATCGATAGAAAGATCCCACCATTTTTCCAGCGGCCTTGGCAACAGATTTGATATACGTGTTCCATTTAAGATCAGGAGTAATGGTCAAGCCCAGAAGCTTGTCAAAACTTGAGGCCTCCTGAAGACGAGAGCCATTCATTTCAATTGATGACAAATGTGGATTAAAATGTTGATGATGTAAAGAGAGAAGCTTGGTTTTAGATGCATTAAAAGTAACCAGCCACTCCTTTCCCCATTGTACTACATGCTCAAGATCAGAGGAGAGAGAATTGGAGAGTACTTGCTCGTTTACTGTCTTAGATGTGGTACCATAAATGGTAGTGTCGTCAGCATAAATGTCTACAAATGATGTAAGGATATGATTTGGAAGATCATTAATGTAGATCAGGAAAAGAGTTGGGCCCAGGATGGATCCCTGAGGGACACCGGCATTAATACTGTGAGCTTCTGATTTTTGCCCCTCAACTACTACTCTTATGAACCTATCAGAAAGAAATGATTTAATAATTGAGAAGACTTTTCCAGCTATACCATAGCTAGCGATCTTATGAAGTAAACCTTTATGCCATACCCTATCAAAGGCTTTAGATATGTCAAGAGCAATTGCCCTAGAAAGATTGCCACCGTCGAGAGATTTGCTAATCCTATGCGATATAACTGTAAGGACATCTGCTGTAGATCTAGCAGAACGGAAACCATATTGAGTGTCACTAAGAAGGTTATTTTTGTTGAGATGTTTGATTACTTCGTTTTACTGCATTCTTCACCCAAATTTATGTGAAATCTATTAGAACTAATTTTTGATTTCTTGCATACGTGTAAGGCCCAGAATGCTACAAAATCCAGTATAAGTACAAAAGCAAAAGATGATCAAACCAATTAATGCGAAAACTTTTTCCCTTTGCTCCACCACGAAATGTAAAATAATTTCCCATGAATATCGTCATGCTGAGATGATCCATACCAAAAGATGAATTACTTTTCAAGGAAATTCTACTTTACGCAAGTAACAATGGATTATAGATTCACAATGTTTAGTGACATACTCCAACTACATCTTTTATTTAACCTTATTGATTTATATTGAAATTCTTTCTTTAAATATGCTACTATCTATACTGAAACACATCTTTAAAAAATATAATGAACTGAACTTAATATAGAGTTAATTCTCTATTTTCAAGAGTTTTTATTAAATCAATATTGATGCATAGTAATATCCCTTTATTTATAATGGATTATTAAACAAATGAGTGTTAATACACCACATTACAAGAAAAATATTATATTAAACCTTTTAAATATGTACAAATGCTATTGTTAAATCAGTTCTATGTCAAAGCACAAAATCACTGAAAAAGTGGAAGTTACACTTTTGGAAATAACTTTGGTTCTCTTCATCATAGACACTCCATTTGACCCATATTATAGCCAGTGAAATCCTGCATCTTTTATAGCAGTGATCTTGAAAGGCTTGATTATGGTCGAAATTCTGAGGGATGTATCACTTCCGATTTTTAAAAATTTGATGCATCAAGCTTTTGTTTTTTTGATAACGATAACCAACATAAAACATTTCAGTTGATTATAGCATAACTTTCGAAATACTTTATAAAATATGGAGAAGAGCTAATCCTTCATAAACTGTTCATGTTTAAACTGTCATTTTACCTCCCTGTTTTTTGTTAAAAAAAAAAAAATAAATAAAATAAAATTATATATATATATATATATATATATATATATATTTCTTATCTTAACTTTATCTAATTCGGAATTTTTATGCACAAAAGTATTCTATTTGAAATTATAAATAAAACATATCGCTAAAGAAATGGTTTAATTTACATCTAATCTTACTGGGCCAGTAGACCCTTATCAATGGTAAAACATTCATTGAGACAAACTGAATGAAAGTTAAAGTTCTGAAGGGGTCATACAGATGACAAACAGCCTTATTTTGACTTGGTACAGCCGGTCTCTAGTAGAGGAGAGGGGGTAGTTGTGTAAGCTGTAACTTCTTAAAGTTTGACTAATCCATAGGATTGAATTTACTTCTTAAAGTAGTTGCTGTTAAAAGTTACATTACCTTGTTACTATTTTGTGTAAATCTAGAAAAGAAAATAGATTGGATTCATACCTTTGCCCAGATACATCAGTAAAATATCAGTATTGGGCTTCTACAGACTCCAAATTTTATTCCCATAACCATTGCGTGACTTCAACTTACGTTCTGAGAGAAAGATCTAAACTTACTAACATGGATTCTTGCAAACTATGTTTATACTAAATCAGCTTTAACTACCCAATATTGTCAGGTGTATTTTTTTTTTATTTCCTTTTTTCTTCTTTGTTTCTTTTTAAACCAAATTACTTTTTATATAACTTTGAAAGTTAAATTTAATTTTTACAGTATCATTTGTTCATTTAAATTGTTAATTGAACTAAAATGTTATAAAACCAATTAGATAAGGTGATGTTATTTTAATCTATACAAAAGTTTTAACATAAAAATAGTTTTCAAAACAAAAAATAGTTTTCAAAACTTGAAAAATTTTAAATGAGAATTTTAAGCTAATTTAAATACTTCTAAATTCCTTTCAGACGTTAATGAAGTAATTCATTTGCATATATATTTTTCAAACTTAAGATCAAAAGAATTGACGTGTTTATAAAAGGACCTAAATGCATTTGGGCAGATTTAATTTTGAAATTAAATTGATTTTTAAAAAGTTTGTTTCAATATATTATTCTATCAGATTTTTTATTTGAATAGTCTATTAATACTATATAAAGAATAATAAGTGTAAATCATATACAGGCAAGAAATCTGCATATAAACACGAGGAAAGGTACATGATTTTAATAATATAGATTCTGACTGATGTGCCTTCAAGTGTATTGCTCATCAATATACCACAAAAAAAAAAAAGGATAAAAATATATATATCAATGGTGAATAATATGAAGAAAAATAATATATCTATATATTAATACGATAGCGTGTGGGTTCTTTTGTGTGTCACACTTTCCAACAAATTTGATTGGTTGAGATTTAATTCTGGAATAGACATTTAATTTCGGAATACACATTTATGAACGCTCTAGGTTCTATTTGATTAGCGTGTTCTTATAGCTATATTTGTTTTTAATTCTATAAAATTTAGGGTTATATCTTTCAAAAGTTGTTAAGAAATAATTGATTTTAAGTTATTCCGTAATAAAATTGATAACAAATCTCTGCCAGCAGAAACAAAAAATTGAGCAATTATTTGTTTTATTCTTTTTTTTTCATTGTTTACTTTTTTACATTTGTTTATTGAGAGAAAGAGAGATAGAGAGAGCGAGCGGCTGATGTTTTCATTAATATATTATTACTTCTACTAAAACGTTATGAAACGTCAACTTTCATGAAAATCCTTGACCTTACAAAGCAAAAAAGTGACACATTATTAGCGAAACGAAACTTGTTTTGTACATAAAATATTTTTATAAATACATTAACTCTAAATATATGTATATATATATTTTAAATGACAGTTCATTTTTCTAAATAAATTATTTTTATTACAACATTGTTTTAACGTACACTATATTTGTTTTTAATTCTATAAAATTTAGGGTTTTATCTTTCAAAAGTTGTTAAGAAATAATTGATTTTAAGTTATTCCGTAATAAAAAACGATAACAAATCTCTCGGCCGGCGGGGACAAAAACTTGAGCAGTCATTTGTTTTTTTTGTTTTTTTTTTCATTGTTTATTTTTTTACATTTGTTTATTGAGAGAGAAAGAGAGAAAGAGGGGTTTTAATTCTTCATAAGTTTTGGTTTCGACTATAGCTTACGGCACTTAAGTCATTTGTTTTTTACAAATAATGTTATCAAGAATTCTTCATAAGTTTTGGTTTCGATTATGGCTGAAGGAACTCAAATGGTATGTGTGTGTGTGTGTGTGTGTGTGTGTGTGTGTGTGTGTGTGTGTGTGTGTGTATATATATATATATATATATATATTCATAAGTTTTTATTTTGCTTTCGGTTCAAGCTAATACACCCAAGTAATATGGGTATTTTTTTTTTTTTTTTAAATCGCAACTTCATAACGTATAAAAATCAATAGACCATTAACTCTATAATATATACGAAATCTGCAAGAATTAAAATATCATATTTAAACATACTTTATGACCGGACTTTACCGGGCATTCATGCTAGCTTAAATACTTTTGCAGTTTTAACCAAAAAGCTAAAATAATATCAGAGCGTCTATGCCAACATCAATATATTACATATGAATGAGTCCCCTGTGGAATTTCCACAGGTCCCGCTAGTATATTATTACACTGAACTAGTTAATGTAAAATCGGAATTTTAAAATACTTTTATTTATTTATTATTATTTTTTTTTTTTGTCAATGTCTGTTCTTTTTGAAAAATATGTTCATGTATCTTTATAAGAGGCGCTGTCAGTCGGTGACATTTTAATTTGAAATGGTATTTCCATTGCTAAACACGCCAATAAAACAGACACATCATGATGCATGTTGCTTTGTAGCAAGATCAGATGTAAAAATATAGTTTAAATTGGAAATTTCAACATAAGGTTAAATTAAGCAAGTAAACGAGAAATTCCATTAAAAGTCAGAAATTATAGTTAGAAGTTAAGCTGGCATATACCAATAGTTGCATCATGAGAAAAGTATGTGGCAGAAAAGCTACAAAGTTCCTACCTCCAGGAATTAAGTGGGTAAGTGATTGGATGCGGTTTCTTCTACCGTCTTTATAGAGTTTGGACTGAGAAAATGCAGTTCATTTTAACATAAATTACTAGAAAGATTATTGTAAAACTAAACCAAATCATAGAAAAAGTAATGAAGTTATATTTCATTCTTTCTAATTGGTTCTACTACTTCCGCTACAAAGAAAAATAAAAAGATCAATATATACGAGGGCGGGAGAAAAAGGAAAGAAAGAACAAAGAGGCTGAATTAATCCATAAACATGTAAAAAAAAAAAAAAATGCTCTAATAAATAATGATTATGCCCTATTTTAATGAAGTTTTAATTCCCATTAAAGAATGAGTGCCTTCATGAAAAACAGTTACATAATATATTAATTAAATGACATTTGAGCCACTATTAATAAGCATTCAGAGTTGCAAACGTGATGCTAATATTAAAGGCATGACGATCTAATGATAAAACAAAGTAAAATGTACTTAAATAACTTGTAAATACCCTCCTCCAACATCACCAGCACTTCATATGAATAAATCCTGCTTAAAATAGTTGACATTTATAATCTGTAGCATGCTGAATAAGCCAAAATATATTTAGACAATAATAACGAACAAGATGAAACTGATGCAATAAACATTTGGAATTGATTAAGAAACTTGGTGTCAATCATGACCGGATTAATGATCTTTTGGGCCTCTTGACTAATGGAATTATAAGACCTCAATCAGGCAGAGCAATCCTCTAACTTTCCCCACATCTGTTTAGGATTTTTTTTTTGTTTTTACTCATGATAATTTATGGACAAATCACTCATTAATCTTAAATATCTTTCATAATAGATTGATGTAAACATATTGCAAATTCTTAAAATAAACCAGTATAGCTATCTTTTTAATGTGAATAAATAAAAATCTTTTAAGAACTAACATTTTATTGCAAACCAAAATCTTTGGAACAATCTTTAAGTAGAAATATTGTGATACTATCGATACCCCTTTACCTCCAAAAAAGTGTTAGGAAGTAAAGGAAAAGAGAAAAGAAAATATTACAAAAAAGAAAAGGAGTTAATCAGTGAACAATGGATCGGAAGTTGTTCACAAAGAAACACAAAAGAAAGCTTGAGTGGGGTTGTTAATCAAGGTGTGACAGTGAATAGGAATAGAAGATTGTTTAATATATTTTAGAGTTAATTTCAGGTGCGGTGATGGGATTTGTGACAGTTTATGAGGCTTGGGAACCATTGGCAGACATTCTTTGAGTTGAGTACAGTTGCGAGTTAGACAGAGGAAAATGCAGATTGTGGCTCAAAGCAAAACGAGAGAAGATGACGGTAATTGATGATCAAAACCTTGACAGTAAATAGAGATGTGGATCTTAGTGTTCAGAGAGTGTATTGTGTCACACACACACACATCCAGAGTTCAACTAATATCTATGGAATACGTCAGAGTTTGTATTTTTTGTTTCGTTTTATTTTTTTTTATAATTGTGAACCCATGCATACCTCACTCAACAGCCACCAATGTGAGAGACAGCGGCATGGCCAGAAACAGAAAAAGACTACAGAAACAGCTTGGCATTGGCGATGTTTACTATTTGTTTGTAAACACAGATGCTCACTCTTTGCATTTCACTTCAAAATGAAGAAAAGATTTTTTTTTTTTTGATAATGTTTGAAGAACGCTTTGAATGGAGATGAAATGGAGTTTTTTTTTTATGGTAATAGTAAGTGTAAAAAATTATGACTTTAGAATCAACCATAGAATCGAGGGAGGGGGATATTGCTTTATTTTGAAAGATTTTTTTTTATGTATGAAAGAATTGCTGAAGACTTGCAAAAGTTGAAATCAATTTTTCTATTTACTCAATAGAAATATAGTTTAAAGAATGCTATTTTCAAACAAGTATGAACATGGCTGGAAAGTTTTAAACAGAATGAGGATAACTGATACAAGAAAGAATGTAAGAGTGAAATCCCAAATTCGACACAGTAAAAAGATTTAATAGTTTCACATGTGATCAGAAGGATAGCTTTTCAGGGGAAACCAACCTTTTGGAAGATCACCTAAACGTTGGGTTGACTCAATAAAGAAAACTGCTTGCTTACTAACACAGAAAAGAAACACTTTGGAGAAACAACTTGTATGAACATGAAGTGTCCAAAGATCTTTATACGATTGCGCAAATGAAAAAATATCTATGTTCACCAATGACATTGCAATTTTATCATTTAAACAGCTCTTTATCTCGTATGGACTAGGACTACATATGATCAACCAATAGAATTTAGTCAAAATAAATTCCATCTAATAAAATAAAAAAGAAGCCTTCAAATAGGAACAACAGTTTTCTTCATATAAGAATAAAATTCAATTAAGAAATTGTATTAATTTAAAAAAAACAATTTTGACTATTTAAAATAAATAATTTTCCTTTTCAAATGAACACCATTTTGATAAAACTAGTCAATTAGTGCATTTTTTGTTTTGTTTTTCATTTAATTTAGGATTAGGCTGATACGAATCTGATCAAAAAAATCACATTGGTTTTGCTCAATCCGGTCAAGTCTTTGAGCTATGACCCCATGTTGTTATTTTTAGTTTTTGTTTACATGTACGCATGTGTGGAGCATTTTATACAAGTTGGTGGAGGTAAAATGCTATGTTTTGATTGGAAATGGTCATTTTAATAACAAGTCCGATAGTTCTGGGTGATCATGTTGAAAAGTGATCAGTTTGAGGTCATAAAACCCTGAAATCTTCCAAAAATTGGTGCTCGGCATACATGAAGAAAAATTGGCCTGTACGGAAGGAATTAGTGCCTTGCAAAGAAAGGAACATCATCAACAACACTCTCGTGGATAGAGACAGAATACTCTTCCCATCATTGCACATCAAGCTCAGCTTAAAAAAGCAGTTCACCAAGGCTCTGGACGAGGGTGGAGATTGCTCCACTTAGTTGTGCTAGGCTTTGTGAGAATTGATCATGGAGCAGTTGAAAGCTGGCATCTTGATCGTCCTCAGATTTAGCAAGTCATCAGTGGTCCAGAGTTTGAAAACTCAATGATTGCAGTGGAATTGAAAGCGTGGAAGGCATTTGTTCTGGTAATGAAGAATTTTCTTGGCAACAATAAGGCAAGAAAATGCACAGAACTTGTCAACAACATGCAGACTGTTTTCAGAAAGCTGCAACATGAGTGTCAAGATGAACTACCTATTTTCACATATAGACCAGTCTCCAGTGAACCTGGCTTTAATGAGTGACGAGCAGGATAAGAGATTCCATCAGGACCATTCCAAAAGTTTGAAGAGATGAAAGTTTGAACAATTGTGAATCAACACACAATTTATATGTTCTTATGTTTATTAATATCCATCAATGTTTCTATTAGGTAATTAATATATATTGCTGGCAAAACAATTTTTTTTTCTTTTAAAAACATTTAGGATGATATATATTGACAAAAATCAGCTGGTAATGCCACAAAAATGTAATCGATTTTTTTCAAATCAACTTAGCATAAAAGCCTGACCTGATGGGAGAGAAACGGATCCAGCAGTGCAAAAATACTCTAGACAACATTCAAAAAGTAAATTGTTGTCCAATGTAATTTGATAGATAAAAATGAGAGTTCCAATGAATGTACAAGTGTGGGGTGTGGGTGCAGTGTCTTTCCCTCCTATTTTGCATATACTCAATAAACTGGAGTCGATTATATGATGCTCATCTGTTTCTCCTCAGATAACTGGAAGATGAGATATGGAGATAACCTTTTGGTATATAGTAGAGTGGCTTTGGGAAGGATGAAGACAGGATATGAGTTTTCAAGAGATCAAATTTAAATTATGGAAATAAAAGAAACAGTAGTGACAACATTTTGAAAATTCATTTGAATTTTTTTTTTTTTTTTTAAATGGTAGTGTTAGTTTTCTTATCTTTTTGTTTGAAGCATGTACTAAGATAAAAGTAAAATAATTATATTTTTGAGTACAAATGCCTGTGTCAGTTCAGTGTATAATTAGTCATAGATCAGTCCCAGATATTACCCCTATGAAGAACAATCCACCAGCAACATATTCATCCTAACAAAACAGATCCGAACATTCCTTAATATCGCCATTATTTGAGACCATCATCATAATAGACTAGAAGAATCAAAGCAGTATCCAACAATTTTATCTTAAAAGAATTTTTATTAACTATAGATCCATTTTACTTAACTAGAAGTTTGATAAATACCCTTGCCCAACCAAATAAAGCAGAATTCTGTAGTATGTATTTTATTTTTGAGATTTGCCTTCCAGATGATTGTGGATAATTTTGCTTGTTGATAATTCGGTTTGTAGCCATCAGCATATCGAAATGAGAAAAGAAAAAAAAACAGACAACTCACCTGTCCCTGAATCGTTCTTACTGATGAGGTAAGCATTTAGATCCTTCAATTCTTCATGTAAATCAGTCAACTTGGTGTTCGATTTCTTGACAATGCTGTTAATATTAGACAAGCTCTTTTTATCTGTGGTCACCTCCCGAAGGCGTTCAGCACCTTCCTTTATCTTCATTTCTTTCCGAATCTCTTTCTTCAGATCTTCACGCATTTCATCCAACTTTTGTTGTATGCCAGCATCAGAGAGGTTTGATGACAGGCCATGACGGGTGCTAAATTCATCGTGAGAAGATTTCTGGTGGCCTCCCTGAAAATAAGAAAATGGAAAAATTTTATGACCTCATTAACTGAGCATACAGATTAGAAATCATTATCAATATATATATAAGAAAAAACTCCATAGATAAATTCAAGCCAACATTAAACAAATAACACAAACATATATAAATTTCTATACAAAATTATTCTCGATCATATATTGGTACAACAGTTGCTACCAGATCTTCTGTGAGTGGATAAATATGTATATATATACCATATAGATTTCTATACAAAAAACAATATGCATGCATGGATAACAAGTGCATGTACACACTGACAAAAAATAAGTACACTGGTTAAACCACACACTATTCCCATATAACAATCTAACATATAAACAGAGAATAAAAATATAAGATATATCTTCTCGTAAAAACACACACCCACACACTATACAAACAAAAATTCTCCAACAAGCAGGTATAGGTAACTTTACACACATATGCACTACAATAAGCATGAACAGACATCCACACCAAACAAACATCCACAAAAGCATCTATAAACACAAATGGGAAAGAGCTAAAATATGTAAACACACATAATGAGTAATATATACATACAAGCAAAATAAGAGACTTTACACATCAAAATGATGACTATAGTCTTAAAACTAATGAATTTACAACTATTCCATATAAAGCACCTAATTTTGTTCTCACTTATACAAAGACCATATCACCTGATGAGAATAGACACGTTATAATGGAAAATAAAAATAAAGTTTGAAGCATCAGCAACTTTTCAGTTTTAAATGTATATTGAAGCAATGCATATCATCATTGATTTTATTGGACAAGATAAAACATTTTCTGTATTAAATCTGCTGAACATTTTTTCTTACTTTTTTTCATTTTACTTCTGTTGACATTCTCACTAATCAAGGGGTCCCCTTCCTGGGGCTAACACTTGATCTCTATTTGAGACGCATAGATATTCGAATATTCCATTAAAGTTCTCCTTTACATCTCAAATACTGAGTTAGTAAATAAGTTGAGAACATAATTTTCCTTTCCGCAATCGACTATTTAAATATATTATATCTTTTTTGTAGTCTCTTGGTCTTGCTGGACCCCAGGGAAAAAATTAATCTAGTTTGGTCAAGTATCCAGCTTCACGCTATCACTTGAAGAAGGTGCACCATTCCTTGTAAAAGCCAGTGGGGGTTAAGTCATATGGAGGAGATCTTATTTGGGCTGTGAATACGTCATGTGATTTTGAATATTTGATAAGGATTTACTTGTAGGAAAAGTATACTCATGCCAGGTTGTCCTGACAAACTCCTGTACAGAGAAACCTTAGATACTCGAGGACAATGTCTAGTAGGCATTAAAGCTCTCTTAAATTATACAAAATAGAATGTAAGGTAAATCTTAAAAAAACAAAAACAATAAAGACTTTATTTCTCAAGTTTATGGCTAACTTTTGGTCATCTCCCAGAAAAATTGTACACCATGTGTATAATCTAGTCATATAAACAAGACACAAATTTATTAAAACATTGAATGATAAAAACTTGGATTGGTTATCATAGATATCGATTGCACAATCTTTAAAAGAAAAAAAATGGAACAAAATCCACTTTCATACATTGGAAAAATGTTGCCTTTGTCTTCAAGAAAAATTAACTTTCAAAAAAAGAAATTAATAACCAAGAGATATCAACTGGTGTCAATATTCTGTCTTTAAAACGTGTGTATATATGCGTGTGTCGTTTAGTGGACAGTTATTCTATATATGTCATTAATGGAATAAAACTGAGTAATTGGAAAAATTTTAATCCTATCAAGAGTTTTTCTTTTCATTTTCTCTCTTTATAAGAGGCTGAAAATAAACCTAACAGGTAAAATTTATTAACATTGAATGAAAATATTTATCTTAATTACTATCTTGCACCATTATATAAAACACCTTCAGTGTATTTTGTTGAATTTCAATTGTTTGTTTGTGTTGCTTCCACTTATTTACATTAAGAAAAGTATGACCACCATGTACAGGTCCAAGTGCAACTCGTTTTAAAGGAAGACTTTACAATAGGAATTGTGTCTGGCCATCAAATAAGCAGAAAAGGATCGATGTGCTATAAAACAAAAATTCAATTAAACATAAATTAAAAAAAAAAAAACTATATCTAAATATGAATTTTGTGATACTTTAATCTCCGGTACTAAGAATTATTAATACAACAATTACACACGATAAAAATTTTTAGCACAGGTGATTACAAAAATGTTGTAAGTGAACACAACCTCTGGGTGAGATGAGATATTTTTAATAGGTCAAAAAATTACTACAGTACAGGCTGATTAAAAATTGTTGATACAAAAGTCAGAATACTAACTGCTCATCAACGCATGCTTTAAATATTTTTTAGCAAAAATCAACATAAAATTGTTTGTAATTAAAAGGCAAAAGTCATATATAATCTATAAATTGTAACCCTATTATGGTATTAACCTGATATCGACAGGATTGAGCCAATTAGAAAATATTAAGATGAGGAGTGTGCCCCTCTCCACATACTTTTTTTTTTCTTTTTAACAGCATTGTAAAGTTATGTTTCTATCGTCCATACTTCACAGAAGGGTGAACGAAGACAGTTATAAAAAAAAACAAAAAAACTACCAATTCCTATCAGTTCAAAAAAGAAAGATTTTGCTAGGCTCTTTGAACTTCCTCTTCATAACATATCTTGACACAGAGCCCTAATTTTTAACACTTATTTGAATTCTACTGTTCACATTTCGAGCGTTATTTTTACAAGGTTTCGATCAATGTAACCTTCAAACTTCTTCAGGTGTAACTTGCTAAACTAGTGACACTACTGTACAATTACGAATTACTTAGAACTTCTTCCCAGTCATGGCTAACAGAAGAAGAACATCCGATACCTTCATGGATTAAATAACGGGTTCTATTCAAAATTATGTACAGATTCCAGAGTTTGACAAAGATTCACAGAGTTCGATAATATAAAGGTGAAGGTCAGAGGCTATATCGACCGAAACATGAAAATAACACTCCAGATGAGAACAGTAGTCTAAAGAATCCAAATAATACGAATATTTAATCCTCATCTCAAAAATTCAGAAATATAATTTAACTAATAGAATTTTCCAATCGTCTGCTTAATAGTTTTTAAAACTATTCTTACACACTGAAGTTCAATATTTTAAAGATCTTTTAAAAGTGAAATTGAACCTATGTGCAACATTATAGATTTACTGAAATACTTACAATGTTCATAAAATAGAGAATAAAGTCTTTCTGTTTCCATAACGAAACGATAATTGTCAACAGGAAATGTACATAGTCACCAGCGTTTTACAATGGAAATGTGACTGACCGTCACCGAAGATCTCAAAGGAATTGTCTGTAAGGATCAGCACAAACACAATAAGCTAGTACATAGGTTCGAATGTAAATATTCTGCTAAGAATTCTCATTAAACGAGAATTCGTAATCTACAAATTGCCAGCCGTATGTTATTCACATTGCTACTGGCAGAACAGAGAATCAGAAAAGAATACCCCCTCCTCCCATGATCATTTCATCCTGATATTCATTACTTTTAATTATCAGTAATAACTTACATAGAGCAGTATAAAATCTTTATATATAAGTTGGGTACGTCGATTTCTTCGTGTGTACAGGATCCATTCCTAAACTGATCATTATGAATGGCACTGCTAGACAAAGGTTTCAAATGTAGACTATATTTAGTTTAATCTATTTTTATGCAAGGAGGGGAGGCAATGAACATCAACTAATGAACGTTCCTCAAACTTAGTTTCTTTAGAGTATTTAAAAAGTTTTTAAGGGCATAATATGGACATACCCTCCCATTTAATGATTCAAATATAACAGATTTCCATTGAATTTAATCCCTAGTCATTAGATGCTAATAAAGTAAGATTTCCGGAATTTCAATTTTTTTTTTTAAAGACTCCTTAATCTTAAATTTTAGATATTTTCTACAATCAAAATCAGATCCAAATTGAAATAACGATTCACAACATAAGGTTTAGTATAGGCACCGCCAAAAATGGCCGCAAAATCAAGTTGTTGTTGTTTTTTTAAAACTAAATTACATTTATTAAAATCCATTATTTCTGAGTAACTTTTTTTTTGCCAGAAAGATAAAACCCTGAATTTTATCATATAGAAAACAGAATAATGTAAAATTTTCTACTATTTTTAATTAAATTTTAAATGTTAAATTTTCCCAAAAAGTTAACAATTGACATTTTTTGTCTTGCACAAAAAACGTACTTAAATATTTAAAAAAAAAGGTTTTTGAAATAATTTATTTATTGTCTAACTAAGATTTAGGATGATTTTATAAGAGAATATGCAAAAATATTATAATATAAGTACCTGAATTTCAAATAATTCCACTTATTCATATAGGTAACCAGATATTTCGCGTCGATGTAGAGTCTAGATCGACTCTGTTTACGTTTGCGTTTTATAAGAAGAAAACTATGGAAGACCAAACAGGCCAAAAAAACTTATTTTTCAGTGATGAAAATTTCAATGTATTATTAAGCTGAGGCTGGCCAGTACCAGATGGGTGACCATTTGTATGAGTTTGGTTTTTAATGTGTATGTGTGTGGGGGCCAGGCTCCCCAAAATGGGGGGGGGCCAATTTAAAGCAGAATAAAAAAAATTATTTCAGCGCGTTTGGTCCACCGTAGTCGAAAGGCGGCAAACGTTTTCAAACGGGATCAAAAAAAATGATACTATTTTTAACGCAAAGGGCACAATATTTATCAGATTTTTTTTTTTTTGTATCGATTATTCAAAGCATGCCCTGTTTAATAATGGTCATGCATTATTCGGCTCGCTAAAAAAAAATTGTTAATTTATTTATCAAAAATTTTAAAATGGCTTTTTTCGTATAAATATTAAAAAAATTTTTTTTTGTTTTGCTTAACTTAAATTAATTATTTTACTTAACATATTCACCGAATTTCACACTTCAAAACTCAAAAGCGGGATAATTAAGCACAATCGAAGTTCTGATATTCAGACGTCAAAATAAGGTATGCAAACAATTTTTTTTTTTTTTTTTTTTTAATCTATAATTCTATCCCTTACAACAACACAAAATGTTTTGTTCAGTTTCAGATGATTATTTTAAGCATATTTGTTCCCACTTCAAAACAAGGGGGGGGGTTGTAAGCAAAAAAAAAAAATATATATATAAATATCGTTTATGAAAAATAAGTACACTGTTATAAAGTTCATTCTTCTCCTAATAATCGCTGAAAATTTCGTATTGATCGGATAATTACCTGATTTATGGTAGATTTTTAAAAAGACGGTCCGTCAAAAAGTACTGACCTGCCCCCCAGTTTTGGCGGTGCCTAGTTTAGTATTATTATATGTTGATTTTAACCTTCATAAGGAGACATAAGTGGTGCAAATTTATTTCTGTTGTCGAGGGTGGAGGGTAATTTTACCCATCCTGGAACGAGCATTCTTCTCCTTAGAGAACATAATACGTGTTCTTACATTAGTAGAACTTCTAACCTGTTAGTCCCCATTTGGAATCATGGACTTTTCCAAACACAAATTTGATACAAAAGTAATGTAATATTTAGGTTAAGGTTTTTCTTATTTTTGGTTTAATTTTCTAACCTAATATTTCAAAGGGTTAATAATTTTTAAAGTGTATTTTAATTACGATTAAAATATGTTAAATATAACAGATTCGATATATATTAAGAGTAAAAGGTTCTCTTCTGTGAAATATAAATACATCCTCAAGGCAGGCAAAAATATTAATCAGTTGAATTTGAATACAACAAATAGTCAACTCCAATAAGAAAGAGTTTTAATAAATATAAATTGATGTTTGTAATGTGATTTGAGACAATTGAGAAGATGCAATCAAGATTTTTACACTCATCTTATGCAGACCACTCTTTTTTTAACACACATACAGAGATATAAAAAAAAAAAAAAAAAAATAGGGTAGGCATTGTGTGTTTATAAATAAAGTGAATTGGTAATAAATCGTGTGTATCTTTTACAGACAGTAAGCAGTAGCAAAAGATTATAATGAATCTATTGTAACTAGCTTACATAGGATGTTATTCCTGTAGCAACCAATATATACTTTAAAAGCACATCTCTTCAAAAAGAGGGAAGACGGAGGGGGTGTATTTTTTGAACAATGCTGCATTCTCTTTAATATTTATAAACTTTTACACCCGATAGAATTGAAGTGCTTTCTCTTCGAGGAAATTCATAAGTAAGCAAAGTTCACAAGAAAAATAAATAAATAAAACTTTTGAAGTTTAAAGTAAATAAATTAAATGGATGGACAGAAATTATTTTTTTTATTTATTTGACACGAAATAATATTCAACTAGGTATAAAGAAAATCGCATAATTTACTCACCTCCTTCCCAAAAAAGACGCTAAGTTGGAGCATTGATTGATGTGACAGAAAATTGTCAGCAACAGATCAATGATAAACGGCTGTTTTGAGAAGGCAAAATGATTTGCAACGTTCATACTGAAAAAAGCATATTATACTAGAAATATGAGGAGACTTATTACTCAGACTCCAGGGAACATTCATTTTTGTGAATGAGAGACCACTAGTAATGACTCGTGTACGGAACTCCTAGAGAGTAATTAATATTAATAGTGGGGGTTAGGAACATTTGGATTATATCTCTACTAAATGTCGTAGTCAGTTTTCAGTTGTCTCAGACCAGATTCAATTTTCCAAATGACTCATCTGGGATTAATTAAATCTCAATTTCTATCTCGGTAGAAGAACTATGGACTGGAGGAGGAGGCAGATGGTGGATTTCCTTATATCATAACATCAGGATGGCACATTTACACAAGATTCGTTTAATATCAACAAATATTTTTATTATACTGTATTAATAATAGAAAGAAAAAAAAAAATTTTCTTACAATTAACTATATATAAGAAATTCCACAGTTAATGATAAAATATGTTTAATTTTTGTTATTTCTTTATTTACTTAGGTATTTATTTATTTATTAAATTCTTGAGAAAAAGAAACCATTGAAAGACAAAAGCTTAAATCTAAATGCAATAAGTTATAAGTTATATTGGTACCTTTCAAACACAAATATCTCACCGACTCTTTGTCAGCTGATATAACACTCTTCCTCATTCATTTATATCAACATATGTAAATTACTATCTCTTTCTTCTTATCTATACTCATCCCTTTACCATATTTCCAGTATTTCACCTGTCTTTATCTCTGCAAGTATGTGTTGTTTAATGGACTGCTACTACTGTTACTAAACACTCGATTATGACAATTTTTTTTTTGTTAATATACAAACAAAACCATTGACATAAAGCTAGTAGTGGTTATACATTAATGCAAATATGCCAATAAAAAATTCAACTGTAAAATGCTCAATTTGGTTTTACTACAATAGTCTATTGTTATCCGACGAGGATCAAAGCATAGCATCTTATCTCAGGAGGTCATCCTACCAAGCATAGCATCATCTTTTCAGAACCGAGATAGATTTATTCCCTGTTACCCGAGGAAGTACTGACGGAGGTATTGGCATGTTTGTTTTCTCGTTCAGAATGCCTCATAAGGAAATTGAATCATGCACACATGAAAATAACGAATTTGTGTCTAACTTGGTTCTCATGAAAAAGGGCAAGTGAATAGAGATATACAATCTGCAGCTATTGCGAAAACATACCTTGGAAATAACAATCGTACACAGTGATTGTCTCTTATCCCTCAGCGTGTGTGTGTGTGCGTGTGTGTGTGTGTGTGTGTGTGTGTGTGTGTGTGTGTGTGAGTATACTTGGTTTTGAAAATAAATATGGCAATTAAGCTACATAGAATTTTCACGTTTCATCCTCGTGAAGATTCGTAAGCCTGACAAAATTTTTGCAAGGATGAAGCGTGGAAAATTTTGCGTAGCTTAATTGTCATACATATTTTCAGAACTTACTACCTAGCTATTATTACGTATAGAGCACTGTTGAAGTAAATACTAAAAATAGATACATATATAATATATATATTACAAAATAAAGATTGAAAATGATTGGTCATTGGTTCAGCTATTCTTTCTGAATGAGATTGGCAAATTTTGTCCACAGATGCTATACTGCTTTAAATATGTCATCTCTGCAGATGATATATAACAAACTAGCAAAATATAGTTTTTTTTATAGCATCAAAGAAAAAGATCTATATAATACTAATGAAATCATTGTATTATACGATGCTCACGTGAATTACAACTCATCAAAAGTGTATGTTTAACACAAGAGACTACCGCATCGTTATCACAGAGATAAACAGTGTATGAGTCATGATATAGATGTGTGCATGTGTATGAAAGCGAGAGAGAGAGCATCAGGTGTAGTTTTGTCAAATTTTAAAAAGTAGGCGAGTTTCAAATGATGCATCGTCTCAGCTGCCAACAACAGACATAGGTAGAAATATCGATTAAATATAAAAATCATTTTATAAAATTATACTTTTAAAAGAATATTGCTGTGATTTTTTTTTTTAACAAAAAACTATTTTGTATTCAATTGAGACAAAATTAGGTTAACTTGTATTTTAAGGGTCAGTTTAGAGAACTTAAAAAGGCATCATTGAATCATATGTAATTATTAAAATTACCACAGATTATTTACAAATGAAACTAAAAATAGTCTGAGAACATTTGTAATATTTATTTATTATATAACTTACATAAAATTTTATAAACTAGGTACAAGGCCAATAAATTATAAGTGTAGAGAGTCGAGCTGGTCTATAACCTTTTAAGCTAAACACCATAATGCCGTATTTGCTCTAAGGGCTTTACTAAGAAAGTCCTCCAAATGTAATGATTTACAAGAATTATATGTACTATGCAAGAATACTCTTCCGCTTGCTTGTTTCCCAGCTGACTACAACTTGGTTGTCTTCAAGTCCAACATAAACAAATTCTTGATGAATCACCCTCTTAAGTAATCCAATCTACCGAATTTCCATTAATAACGACTACTATGATATTGTCCCACTGATTATACACTCAATAACCCTTATCCTCGAGTGTCCTCAGGGCCTTGATAAGTGATGACTCCTATGTAAAATAAATAAATAAATAAATAAAAGCATCCTACAAAAAGCAAGAAAAATCAATTAAATAAAAGGCTAGATTAGTACCCTCCCCACCCCCACAATTATAGAGTTTCTGTTTTCCGGTTTGATAATGCCGAAAACAAGCAGATTGATACAAGTAGGTACACTTGTAATACTAGCCTAATAAAACAAATGAAACTTTTTTCTAAATAAAATTTTTTTTTTTTATATTAGTTCACAAAAGAAACGATTTTGCTTTCTGGTAAAACATTTTATTTTATAGACACCTTTTATTGATATACAAAATTTTTTTTCTCTGCACTCATGGGTATGTAACAAGAATTTCAGTCTTGTTTTATAATTTGTTATAACCCAAGCATCTTACAAACCAGATTTGGCTTCTACATCATAGATTGGTGATTGTGGCACTAATTTTGTTTTAATAACTAACGTGTGACTACTGACTATTAATGAATTCCAAACCAGCATTTCATCAAGAAACTAAAATCTTGACTAAAAGATAACTTGCAAAATTTATATAACAAAATAACAACTTACAATAAAGTTATGATTTTAATACAATAAGATAGGAAATTAATGAAAAAATTTAACAGAAACCTATCCATAAAATCAATTTTGTTAATCATTTATCAGATAGCAATCAGATTATCTAGGTAATATATATTTCTATTTTTTTGCATGTCATTTTTTTTTTTTTTCTGGCTATCTTATTTTTATCAATTGATTATTTTTTTTTTTTTTTTTGTCTTCTGATCAATTCCGCTTAATACTTAGTCATGGACATATATCATATACTGATAAGTCAAACAGTATGACCAACAACAAAATGTGACCAAAAAGAACAGTTACATTTTCTGAAAGTTACATTTTCTGGTCAGCAGAAGAATGAGTGAGAGCATTTATTAATAGCAAAGTTGTTAGGGTACAAACATCCATTTATGGTTGGTATCTATTGGTGTAATTCAATAAATAAAAACGGATCTATTCTTAAGGTGCGTTCATTCAATATGTACATTTAGGAATAATTTAGTGACATACAAACAAAACTTCTCATCAAGGTGTGTGGACACATCTAAAAATGCTATTTTAAACTTAGGTGTAACAGACCGATCATTCGACAGAGCCTCTTATAAAAGGTTCTTGGACACATCAAAAATAGGATGTGTCAATCGGCAGGTTTAGCAAACAAAATGCTATTTCAAATGAAAATTGTGGATTCGTATAAATAAAAATAATTTGAAAAAAAATCAATTACCAAGAGAGCTTTATTAATGATATAGTCATAATCATCATAATGAGCTTTACATTCATTTTACATGTTAGCATGTACTTGATAACTTTAAAAACTGACTTCCAAACTAACCTATCTCGGTCAGGTCTTTATCTTTCCTTCTCAAGTCAATTCTTGGCAGTTTCTTGAATATTTCTGTTTACCTTCCCCTGTGAACTGAACTGTTCTACATTTACTAAACCAAAATCTCGTATGCATTCTTCCAACAGTGCCATAGCACTAAATTCTCCTGTCCTATACACATTTCCCTATACTGTCCAGATTTAACCTAAACTAGAGAAAGAGAGAAAGACAAAAACAGAAAAGGAAAAGTAGAAATAACATAAAAGCTAGTAATACGTTTTACTGTGGAAACACTAGATGGTATAGTCATTTCTGAAGAAAGTATCTTTTGTTGTCTCTCACCTGATAATATTATGCCCAATCAGGTAAACTCATAACTTTCTGAGATGACAATGACATCTTTTAGTAAAATAACAATGCACCTTTCTAAACTGCAAAAATTATATTGAAACGGCTACAAGAATATAAAAATTTTATTGGCTTACTTTGGTTCAGAAACTACACAAATCTTTATGCTAAGTCAGGTTTAGGTTATGTTCCGTGACATGTTAAAAAAAAAAAAAAAAAAAAAAGAACTTTCCATTTTGGTTTGTGAAAACAGTTGAAACAAATTGTGATAATAGTTCATTGTTTTGTAAAAATGTTTTAAGCCTTGAAAAATATTTTTAAATCCTGAAATCAGTATTTTAAATTCTTAACTATAACAATACTTCACATTCATCATACACCACAGGTCCTTGCACACGGTGGTTAGAGTACTTGGAAAAATTCAACTATAAAAGTGATATTTTCCTGAAAGTTGAAAGTTCAATCCTCAGTGTGGGCAACTAAAAAATACAATTGCAAATTACTTAGGACCCCTATTCAGTCATGCGGATACAACAAGAGCATGCTACTTCCGTGAAGTAAATAAAAGGTCCCATTTGAAATTCTGTGCCGATTTTCAGGTTCGATAGAAAGATTATTTGGGAAATTCACTGCTTATGCAAACATTTAAAAACGAGAAAATAAAAATGCTTTTGTTATATATGCAACTTTTGATTTTTTTTTTTTTTTTTGCAAGGGAGAAAAGCTGCTGGTAATTATCAAAACTACAGGGTAATTTTAGTCACCTAAAAGAAAAACTTATCGCTCTTGATTGGCAAGCGGATGGGAACATGGGATGAAACCTGTTATCAGGATCACGCGTTATGTTAAAAACAAAATTTTAAAAATCTAACTTCCATGAAAATCATAATTTCACCAGTCATAAATGTCAAGTCTTAATTTAATTTAAATTGATAATTTTTATTTCAAACTAACTCAACCAGAGATTTCTTATTTTAATATGAAAAATACGTAAATGGATCAGCCACTCGAGTTAATTTGATTATTAAGCTTCTCCTTTTAGCTTTTATTTTAATCAAGGATTTCAGTCCAACTTTTAATTAAAAACATTTTTTTAGTAGTACAGATCAAATTTTCTTAAATCTTTCATCAGATGGAGCCCCAAAATTCCCCTATATAAATTCATGCTTTTATCATTTCTAAATTTACAGCTTTTTTCCTCATGCCTGTTATAGAGTGTGGTGTCAGCAAATATACCCATCTCAGAAACAATTTTATCAGGGAGGTCATTTATGAATATCAGGAATAAAAAAAGGTCCATGGATTGACTCCCGAGGTACATTTGCATTTATATCATTGTTTAGATGTATGACCGAAGACAACCTGGATTCTTTTCTTATTTAAGAAAGATTTAATTATGTTAAGTATTCATCCAGTGATACCGTATGATCTGATTTTCCTGAGAAGACCATCCTGTCAAACCCTTAGATATATCTAGGGCTACTACTCTACCCTGCTTTGTCCAGTGTATGGTATATACGTTCAGAGATTACAGTTAGGATATCTGCTGTAGAATAGGCTTGCCTAAATCCATATTGTTGGTCAGACAGAAGTTTAGCAACTGTAAGGTAATGGACTAGAGCTGAGTTGATTATGGACTCAAATATTTTGGCGAAAAGAGGGAGGAGGCTAATAGGGTGATAATTTAATAGGTTAGTTCTTTCACCAGAATTCTTGTAAACTGGTATCACAGAAGTAGTTTTCCAGCAGTCAAGAAAGCAAGATTCGTTAAAGCATTTGTTGAAAAGTTTGGAGAGGACTGGAGCAACCTCAATGGAGCATTTTTTTTAATAGTACAGCCGGGATGAAATCGGATATTGTCCAAGAAGGATCTAATTATATTTAGTATACATTCAGTTAGACTGCAGCATTTAATTTTCATCAGCAGCCCTTCATGCCAGACTTTGTCAAAGGCCTTGGATATATCAAGCGCTACAGCCCTGGCTTCGCCAGCCTTATCCAGTACATGGTATATGCATTCAGAGATGACCATTAAAATCTGCAGTAAAACGACATTGCCTAAATCCATACTGTTTGTCAGAGAAGATTTGCTTTTGTGAGGTGGCGGATTAGTGCTTGATTAATTAAGGTTTCAAAGATTTTAGCATAGAGAGGGAGGAGACTACTATGTGATAATTGAGATGGTCAATTCTTTCACCAGGTACATTGGTATCACAGAGGCCATCTTCCAGCTATTAAGGAAGCTGGATTCACCAAGACATTTATTGTAGAGCTTGGAAAGTATGGGGGCTAGCTCAGCTGTGCATTTCTTAATTAGTATAGCAGGGATGAGATCAGGCCCACACACCTTGGAAGCATCTAAGATTTTATGATATTACAGACAGAAGGGGTGATGTTTGCATCATCTAGTGTAGCTTCGGTCCGCAAAGGGAAATTTGGGAGGGAGTGACTTGTTGTCTTTAAGGTGGAGTTGGAAGTGAATCGCTGGGCAAGCAATTCTGTCTTCTTCGTTGCCATGCATGCGACCTTCTGGTTGTTGGATAGTGGAGAAACTACTGATTGCCCTTTATTTACTACACTATTATAGATTTTCCAGAAATTACGAGTTCCTATGTTTTGCGATTCTATGCATTTCCTAATTATTCCAGCATACCTTCTTTTGGCTGTTGCTATTTCTCTCTTACAATAATTTCTAGCATTTATAAATTTTTGCTTGATATATCCAAGGCCTCTGACAAAGTCTGGCATGAAGGGTTGCTAATGAAAGTTAAATGCTACGGTATAACTGGATGTATATTTGTATTTGACTTATGACATACAAACTAGTGGAATGCATGCTGTCTGTGTGCAATAGCAGCTGCACAATCTGTAGTGAACCATGGGGGTGAGTAGGGTTTGCTATAACACTTCCATGTGGGAACACTTACTTAAATACCTACTTTGCATCATTCAGTTGTCTCATTGACACACTGTTCAGCAGGAAAAGAGAAGATATCAGTCTATGGGACATCTGGTGTGTTCTATAATGGTTTCCCAGTCAGCCCTTTTGTAGTACCTTGGTGTTTTGAGCAATAGCTCCTCACGTTGGGGTTGGGATTTAAGTGTGATGTCAACTGATACCATTAGGTGGTCTGTGTTTCCAAGTGGACTGTGGGTATTAGTCACACAATCCTTGGGTACTGTGGTTAGGGTTGGATCAAATACCGACTTTTAACAATTGAAATACAAATACTTTCGTTTAGGTTACCAGAAATACAAATACTTTTATTCCTAAGTCTAAAACTATAAATACAAATACTTTTATTCCTCAATCTCCAAATACAAATAAAAATACAATAACTGATTTAAACAAAAACAAATATAAGTACTTTTTTTTTTCAAAGTAATAAAGAAATCTGAAAATATGCAAAAAAAAAAAAAAAAAAAAAAAAAAAAAAAAAAAAAAAAAAAAAAAAAAAAAAAAAGAAAGAAAAATATTTCCTTCCAAATTTGACATCTACATTACATTCTATATCATGTCCTCATTGCATTTTATTATCATTAGAACTCTGAAAGTCTCTCTCTCTCTCTCTCTCTCTCTCTCTCTCTCTCTCAAATATAAATACAAATACAAAATACTATTTTCCTGGATGCCATAATACAAATTACTTTTTCTTGTGATGTTAAAATACAAATACAAATACAATTACATTAAAATTGTATTTAAATACAATTGAAATACAAATACAATTGTATTTGATCCAACCCTAACTGTGGTGAGGAATAGGTCTAGAAGTGAAGCCTGCTGGGGGTTCATAATCTGATAGGCGGGTTACAAACATTACTGTGTGAGAGAATGGCCTATAGAAAGGCTATAAGTAGAGCGCCCAGCTGCATCTGTGTAACCTGAGAAACCAAGCCAATTTTTATGGACATTTAAGTTACCAAACTCATGTACTTGGGCATTACTATCTAAAGAGAGTGCTGCATTTATACTATCAGAGACATGATCGATTAGAGTACAATTCTGACTTGAGAAAGAATGGTAGAGAAAATATAAATAACGCAATGATGAAAGGCTAGTTGAAAGCACATAAAAGCCATGTCATCCAATTCAAGACTTGCTCTCTAGTAAAAGGGAGGGTGCTATGAATATAGACTTCACATATATCTATCAGAGTCTTACAGCAGAGAGGGAGTAGTTAAAGAGGATTGAGGAGTGTAACTGTTTCACTTAATGCTAAGATATCCAGGGAGTTTACCAAGAGGTAAGACTCTACATCATCTAGATTACCTCTAAGCGCACTCATGATATTTGCTTGGTTTGTCATTTCATAATTGTTTAATTTCAGGTTAAAGGAAGAGTGCTAAGCAAAGTGGGCCAGTTTTGATGCCAAGTATACACACACACAGTAGTCCATTAGCAGAGTCCTGCCTAGAAAGTTATGGCCTTATGAAAGCCCACCAGAGATAGCAGCAAGGTCCCTTTCCATGTGCCACAGGGCACTACAACTATGCCGATATTATACAACTGCAGCTCTAAGCGCTACCAAAGAGTTAGAGCTCCTGTATTCTCAGTCAGAAACAGCAGCCAGGACAAACTGTCAATCAGATACCCTCAACCTTTCAAACAAGATCGGCCCAAGCCAGCTGAGTGAGCACATGTGGCATGCAAGCAAACCCAATTTCCTCAGTTTCTGAGACGAAGAGAGAAATTGAGAATAGGGAAGAGGGGAATGGCGTTCAATTTTCTAGTCAGGAAACAAGGTCAAGCACAAGGTGGCTTTGGTGAGTCCTTGGTACTGTACCTCTGTGCGTGGCTAATAGACAAAAGAGTGTGAAAGCCAGTGACAGGCATAGTCTATCTATTCCTTAAGCAATTCAGATTTGCAAACCAGGAATTTGTTGAAGTCACCAGCTCTAGGAAGGTTGTCGACCATGACTGAGGAGGCCTCCCTCCCCAAGTTTTAATATTATTTTTTCTTCTAGATGGAGCTACAGGTCTATCACACCGAGAGGGGTAACCATGGTTTTTTCGTGATCCCACATGAATGAAGATATTAAGTATTTTATTTTAAAGTTTTTCTCTATTCTAAATTAATAAGCATAGGATTGGAGATAAATTCCCCTCTAACATTAAGAAATTGTGTATCTATTAAGTATTGTGAGAGAACCAATGTGTTTTAATAATTAATTTGTTTTAAAATAAATGAATAGGATATTAATAAGTACTTGGATATGTAAGAAAATACAAATGAAAGAAACGAAAGAAATGGTGGGATGAGATTTACATATAGAAGTTACACACTTAATGCACTTAACTTGCTGTTCTTTGAGCGACCCATGTTAGTCTAGCTAAAAGACCAGTATCTCCATGTGGAATGAATTGGGGTACAAAGATTAGCATGTTTGAGAGCAGTAAGAGGGAGGAAGAGTCTGCCTTAAGAGCCAAATGTGTGCTTTGAACAGTCAGCCAGTAGTTTTAATACTTCCTTCTTGTATTTAATTGGAACGTTATAATTTTCGATTTCTGTATTTATATTTTAAAACATACAAACTCATTTTCTAAAGGTGATAAATGCTAAAAAATAGATGCGTAGTTCCATTTTCTCTATTGTATCTATACATATATTACTTATTTCAACAAGATTATATGCGAAACGGAAATCTGGGAAAATAGAGTTTCAAGCGAGTAGATAGCACGGAATATGAAACTATAATAAAATAAATTTAAAATATTTTTTTAGTAATATTAATTTTAAAGGCGGATTTAGGCATGGTTAAAAATTATTACTAGACTTGTAGTATAGAAAAGTAGGTGAAAAAAAAGTAAGATTCAAAATGATATTGGGATTTATATTTAGTTCTAAACAAAGAACTGTATTCTACAAAAGAGAAGAATATAAGGATTACATAGTAATATAGTTTTAGAAGTACCTCTTTATTGGTGTACCATAAAAATAAAAATGAATTACAGATACAAAACATACAACATCGATCCTGACAAATATAGAATTTAGATTATTATACTTAAAGTTTTGCTCGATTCTACAGATTTTTAAAAAATGCAAGCCGTCCTTACAAAATTACATTATCATATTTTATAGTATCAGCATGAGAAGCTAACTCGCCATTTTGCATCAATTTGGATGAGGAAAATAGTTTGGAACTGTGATTAAAAAAATACAGTATAAATACATTAATAAAATATGAACTAAGTATTGTACTTAATATAAGTTCAAATAAGTCTTTTCTTTAAGGGAGAAAATATTGATAAGTCCCCCTTTCACTATGCGTATAATTAAACAAAAAACACAAGATGGATAACAGATTACACACACATATATATATATATATATATATATATATATATATATATATATATATATATATATATATATACACACACAACTGGATATTTATGTATGCATCTAATAAAAAATAAATATCACAACTTATCAGCTAGACGCATCTATCTTCAATGCATAACTGTTAGGGATCGCCTAAGCTTTGATTCAACATCCTCCAATTAAAATTGAATAAGATAATTTTTCAACTTTTTTTTGCATGGAAAGTTCGGTTTTCTATATAAGTTTAACAAGTTTTTACCAAAAAATCTCATTAAAAATGTTTTATTAGAATTTGGAGTGTGGTATGGATTTGAGGGTTGGTTAGGTGTCATTGCAGGTTAAACGGAGAGGTACGGGCAAAAATAGGTGGATAGAGGGGCCTAAGTTTTGAAAGTCGGTTTATCATAACTTTTTTGTAGGTTTCCGACTACTTTTTGATTGTATTTGAAAGATTAAAGGCTAAAGTTAATTTCCTAAAGGTAAAAAATATTTGTACATGTGAAAAAAAAAGTTATGAAAAATATTTTCACGCCGAGCTAACCAATTCATCTAAATTTTGAAGTTAAATAAATTCATTGTAAAAATCCTTTAAAAGATAAATATTAGTTTTCTGGGTCTATTTCAAAGATAATTTAGTAAAGTCCAAAGATATTGAATTAAATAAAATTTAAAAAAACAAAAAAAAACAAAAAAAAACACCTTGTTTGCGTAAAATACAACTTAATTAGCCCTCAAAAAGCAAGTAATTCTACCGTTCGCCAAAAACGCAACAAATAAAGGTTTGTAAACACGATTATACGAAAGCCTAAAATTACAGCAAATCTAAACGCTGTTTCAAAATGAAGTCATGATATTAAAAGGAGGTAGGGGTGTCAGATTTCTTCCCCCCGCCCAAATGTGCATCTGTACATTCCTATTCTGAACGTTTGTATCAATTTTTATCATTTTTTAATTTAATTATTTTTTATGTTCCTGTTTTCAAATTATTTTTTTTTAATTATTGTTCGAGATTATATAAAAATTATGTTACGCCGAAAGTTTCACATTCTTGTGAGCAAGGAAATTATTAAACTCTTGCATATAAAAATTATGCGAAATCTAAAAAAAGAAAAAATATATATATATATATATATATATATATATATATATATATGCTATTATAATTTTTTTTGGTGAAAATATTAAATAAACAATGCTTAATTCAATAGTAATATCGGTAGTTCGGGAAATTCATTTTTCTTCGAGTTATATCGAATTCATTAATATGGACTTTAGGGGCTTTTGTCGTAATGTTCCTCTAAAAATTATTTTTATTTTATTGTTACAAATTACGATTCTTTATTTATATAAAAAAGCAAAAATAAATTCTTGCGTTTTTTTTTTTACTACTAAAAATCATAACTTTAGTAAAGGTATTTTTTGTTTAAACAAAATAATACATTTTCACTAAGATTTAAATCCAAATAATTAGTTCATTATATTCCATGATCATTATTTGATAAATACTTAAATTTCATTAAAATTGGTTAATTCCCTGATTTTTGGTGAATTTTTAAGTAAAGGGAGGGGTCAAAATGTTTATACATTTTGAGCATCGGCATTCATTTTGCACGTACCTATAAACTGAAATGGCTAACTGAACTGACTTTTTCAAAAATGTATTTTTGATAATCTGCAGATCTCATGTACAATAGTAACCAAAAAGTGACAAAAATCCTTGGAAGATTATCAACATGTGGGGGTGGAGGTGGGGGGCATGAAGCGTACATAGCATCTTTTCCGCTAAGATTGAACTAATTGGTTTAAAAAAATATATCTGAAAATGTGATGCTTAATCGATCCTTGAGGGAGGGGGGGTACGTCATCTAAATAAATTCCTTATCAAAATGAAACCATATTTCAACTAAAAGCATTTGCGTTAAATAAAAAAAATAACAGAAAAGCTCTTTTAGTTGTCAACACGTTTACTGGCAATTGGCTGTTCTGTGTCTTGTTCCAGTAATTTTGTGTTTCCATGGCAACTTGCTTAGCCTAGAAAAAAAAGTGGGGTTGAGTGGGGCTTTTTCCTAGCTATACACAAAGCTTTCTGTTGTCAGGCAGTGAAGTACAATTGTGACGAGGGAGTGGCAATCAGGTCATCTTTCTATCACCCTCCCTGTCCTCTCCCTCATCAACACTAAAATGTCCTCTGGCTGGAGAGGAGAAAAAAAGAGAAAAAGAAAGTCCATGGGATGCAATTATGATCAAATTCCTTTAATTGAAGGGACAGCCAGAAAAGGAAGGGGAAAAAATTGAGGAAGATTGCACTTAATATTAATGGAAACTAAGGTACTCTGAATTTCCTGCAAATGCTGAGAAAATTCGGCTCTTTGATACGACAGGCGTATCTGAACAAAAATTCATATTTCCTTTGGGTCTATATTATATACCACAGTATTATAGGATTTAAAGTTTTAACTTCGTAATCCATAATTAAAAGTTACACCTTCGAAAACCACACCTTAAAATATTCTATTTCAGACCATAATGGAAACTTGTTTTTAACTCCGTTAAAAGAAAATCAATTGCTTAATAGATTTTTATTTTTTTTGTTTTTAAATCTGCCTTATGAATAAATTCCCAGATCGAAGAGCATATATATATATATATATATATATATATATATATATATATATATAAGCTAAACGTGTGTGTCTGGTCACGAATAGGCTCCTATATGGTTGACTATTTAAAAAAAAACTGATTACATATAATGATAGAAGATGTATCGAGGATCAGGAATGGGTATGTTTGATCTGGCAGAACGCAACGGTGGTTCATAAAAATTGTGGGGTCTGCGTTCGCGCCTGGCCCCCAAAGTATGTAAATAAACAATGAAAAAAAAAAAAAAAAAAAAAAAACGTTTACAAGTGTTTTTGATATAGATGTACATAATACTTTGATAAGTATGTTTCAACTTTAATAGGGATGGTATAATAAAATTGTGGGGTCTGCGCTCGCGCCCTTACTCCATGGAAATACGGCACAAACTTTAACAAAGACTTTTCATATCTATTTGCGTAAGTATACTTTGATAATTATGTTTCAGTTTGAAGAAATATGGTATAATAAAATTATTGGGTGTTCGTTCGCGTCTGACCTCCATAGAATGTAAATATGTCACAAAGTTTAACAAGGTTTTTTAAAAGAGGGGAGGGTCCACAATAACACTTTTACTTTAATCTTAATTCACGTTAGCTTTTATTTATTTTTTTTTTTAGTTGAATCGTATCGTGTCGAATAAATTCACCTCATAAATTCATGTTCTTATTAAAGTGAAAGCCAAAAAATAAAAAAAGTCGGAACTTTAGACAATTCTCGACACAAATTTTGCATAACTGTTTTTTTTTTTCCTTCTCCACTTGCACGTGGCACTCTTTCGAAAATAGATAAAGAAAAAATAAGAACGTTACTTGTTATCGTGTCAAAATAAGGAAAAATCCTGCTCACGTGATTATGGGTCTTTAAAAACATTTACATAACCTTTTTATTTTTATTTATATATCTGTTTAAGCTTTTTTTTTTGTCAGTGTACTAGAAGGAATTCAGTTGATTACGACCCTTTCTGCATGTTCTTTACATTACAATAGTACAACCCTGTATCCGACGGCGCAATACTACACCGTTCAATACTGTAAAACTGAAACAAAGCTGTTCTGCTTGAAAAGGGCGCTATTTTCTTCTTATTCATATTTATATCGATTCTTTGCTTTAAAAAAAACTAAAGTAATTACGTGTTTAATTTTTTAATATCCCATTTTACTGTTTCGGATTATTTTACTAAAGTAAGTAAAGCTTCATTATTTTTCAAAACTGCTTGTTTCTTTGTTTTTCTATATTCCGATGTTATTTTAAGTAAAGCTTCATTATTTTTCAAAACTGCTTGTTTCTTTGTTTTTCTATATTCCGTCGATGTTATTTAGTAAGAGTGTTTAGCAGAAAAGTCAACAAACGACTACCCGAAAAAATAAATATACAAGAAATAAATGTTACCATAGTCAATAAAAGTTCAGTTCATGTTTGATTTTGTTTTGAAATAGTTTTTAATGATCTTTACTTGAAATAATTTCAGCGAACCGAAATTAAAACAAGATTTGAGGCGATAACTACTTAAATTAATTTTATATAAACTGCACATGCCATAATCGAATATTCCTCAAGCACAAAATAACGGAAAACATTAAAATATGTTTATAAATATTCCTTACGTTGACGGAACTCTCTTAAATTGTTAACACAGAATGCTCAGGTGCCCCCCCCCCTTCAAATTGAAAACAGGGCTCTCCATTTCAAAGTTGCTGCCATTTGGATTTTTTTTTAAACCGGTTCATGAATTTAAAAAAAAAAAAAAAAAAAAAATTTTTTACAAACTACTTAAAAATACAAACCAATGAACTTTTCTACCATAAAAGTAACTTTTATTGACTCCGGTAACATTTATTTCTTGTATATTTATATTATTATATATATAACATTTTCTCTTTGTAAGGAAACATCATTTTGTTGGTCACTCTTGGCTACGAATGGAAACAAAGTTGATATAAAAAAATATATTTTCACGAAAATTATCTTTACCTTCATCATATTTTGCTTAGGGTAAAATTTTTGAGTATCAAAACCTATCTCTTTACAATCCCTTCCTTTTCATAACCTATTATACTTTCATCAATCACAGTCCATTTTCTGTAGGCTGTTTTTGAACCCAGTCAACGACGGGTACTTCTGCTAGAAAAAAAAGTAGTGTGGATAAGGCACTAACACTTTACTCAATAAGTTCCGGTCCTAACTAATACAACAATCTTTAGGTAAATTTCGACTTTTTCATCAACAGTCTACTTTTAAGCTGAATTGATTCCAATGTTTCACTAATAATTTGATGCCTTTTGGTAGGACGATTTAAAAACAAATTGCTCCAAAATACACCTGTTTTTTATATCACTTCTTCATGATATTCAAATCTTTCCCAGCGACCATATTTGGTGAGTTTGCAAATGTTCAATAGTCGCTTGGAGCCAGATTTGGAGAATAGGGTATCAACTTATGACATTGGCTTTTGTAGCCTTTATTCCTTCAAATGTATCAATGTTTATATATATTCATTAATTACTGATTATTCTTTTCTCAAAATAATCGATGAACAAAAATATCTTGTGCATCTCTAAATAGGGAGATCAAAACCTTACCTGCTGATTTTGTGTCTAATCACTTTGGACGATTTTCACACGACTAAGTCATACGACTTAATTAACTGCAGATTTGATTCTGGAGTAAAGTCATGTGTGCATGTTCCATACACTGTCATAATTCCTTCTTGTGTTGAAACAACAATCATGGACGGTGTTACTTTTGATCGACTGTAAGCAAATACGGCACCCACTTTGAGCATATCTTTCTCATTGTATTTTCAGGTAAAATACTAAATATAATAAAAGAGTTTGTGGATTTTTTAAATTTTTTTTACGTTTTTCAGCACAATTAACTAATTTGGGCAATCTGAGTGTTAGGCATTATTTGTGCCTATACGACCCTATTTCAAATTAGCATATGACCTCCCAACCTGTTATTTCTGATGAAGCAGAGTTTGAATAACACTTATCAAGCCATTTCTTTCTTTGAACAATATTTTTTAGCATCAGAAAGCAATGACTTATTAGCAAACGAAATACAGATTTTTTTTATGGATTTGAAAATCTGTATACTATTATTCTGATTTGGGCTCAAAATTTGATATATGCCATTTGAAGTCGAGTACTTTATAAAAAAAAAAAACTCACATGGATCCATTTGTCGGGTCCAGATCTTATTAAGTGATAGTTTAGAAGGGACAAAGATTAAAAAAAAATCAAAAGAAAGGATTAAGAGAGGGCAATAAGATTATACCCATATGCAGATGACACTCTGGTTTAATATTAGACTGAACTAAGGTTTAAAAGAGCTGAAGAAACTATAAAAATGTTATTCAGGCCTCTCCAAAATTAAAATAAAAGGATTATTCTTCATAAATACTAACACTAGAGGCTGGTTTGTTTTTTTTTCAAAAAGAATGACTTTGCTTCACAGTGAAGTCCTGAATATTTTATACAATTAACCTTTCAATGTAGCTACCACCTGCAGCATGGGCAATAAGAGAATTCGGTAAAATCACTAAAAAGAGTCTTGAGGTGATCTTCCAGTGATACGAGAAAATAATTGTGTGTAGGCATTTAAAAATGTTTCTTATGGCTGCCTTGCATAGGCTTTATAGCTATCCATAGCCAAGATGGTTATTATTTAAGGCATGTTTATATTTTAATCGTGCATTACTAGAGTTCAGACGGGTAAATTAAAATTTTAACTGAAAATGACTTCTCATGTAATAATATTTAACATAGGTAACATTCTAATGCCTACAAATCATATCACCTCAAGACTCTTTAATTGCTTTACCGAAAACTCCTCCGAAACATCTATCAGCACATTAGGATCCAGAGTTGATCATGGGTAGAAGTAAAACAATCTTATGTATGCCTACAAAATTAAATTACAAATTGATTTTTCAGGTCAAGTACAAAGAGCACCAAATTGAAGTTTCATACATTTTCTCTTGTCATTGGTAAGTAAATGAACAAGGCATGATCTGAAATCTTTCAAATAAATACGAGATACAAGTTCTTAGTGCATATTAGAGATTACAAACTCATGACTAACTCAATTTCTGGATTTCTGTGGATTCCTCAAATGCAGTATCGATTCTGTTGATTCATCCTTCAAAACCTGCGAGTGTACTAGATTTCACTTTTACAGAGAACATATCATATTCAAATTAGGATAATGCATTATCTTGAAAATATTCAAACTAACAATTCATGTTCTTAGAAGTCTGATTACTGTTGAATCGCTTTCAAAAAGCATGCTGCACTCTTATCTGTTTTCAAAATCTAGATAATGATGAAGACTTGCTATTCCTAAGACAAAAAAGAAACTAAATGTTCAGAGAAATGATAGGACTATCACACCTTAGTGATAGCCATTCAAAACAGAAAACTTCTTTTTTTGTTAAATGGTCACACTCATTCCATCACGCTGCTTGAAAATTAAAGCAATATATAAAATCCGTTCATTCTTTTTTGGAATAACGAGATTTTATATTATATATATATATATATATAATATATATATATATACACACACACACACATAAAAAAGAACTTTGTGCGAGTTTGTTTCCTATGGATTCAAAAACAGCTAGACCGATTTTTATGAAATTTCACATGAAGGTACTTCATGTATCTGGCAGTGTTCTTAGATAGATTTTATATCAGAATATCTTCAATAAGTATCAATAATCGAAATAATCCAATGAAAGAAGGAACAGGTAATTTTGATCCAAGTTAACACTTTACACAGCCTAACATCACAAGTGCATTTGAGAAATTTTATTACAAGTCAAAAGGCCCGACATAAAATCAACAATAGGTTCTTTGATATAACAGGGGCGCATTCGAAATGAATGCTTCTGCTAAGAGCACAATTGAAGAATGATACTTGACTTCTGCATTTTAAACTTTAATTCAAGCCATTTTCTACAAAAACTTGATAAAATTAACAGTATGTTCTCTACAATGCAAGTTAGTCCACAATAGATTGAATAAGTCACTGTGGAGAGGCATGTAAAGCTTCCTCCCAGTGCTCTGTGATGGGTCCCCAACTAGAGCAAGCAATCAATCTATTTGATTGAAAAATGGGCAATTTCACAGATTTCCACAACAATAAAAATAGGAGTGTGAAACATTCATTGATCGTCATCCAATCTCGGGCAACGGTGGGTCTCATATATACACACACACACACACACACACACACACACACACACACACACACACACACTAGCATGCGTGCCTGGCGTTGCCCGGGTGTTTGAAGGTATGTGCTGAGAAAAAAAAAAGCGGTAGTAGGAAGGTAGGCTCGAACCCATACCGTGAAAAAGAACGGGGGGAGGGAGTGACGTCTTTGCTGTTATGACCACCGTCAAACCGGAAGTGACATAGGTTTAAATTAAGGCTAGACAATCGAAAAGAGGGAATGACTTTCGAAAATATCGGTGAAAAAAGCGGTAGACTAAAAATTGACAGAGTTATTGTGTAGGGAAATGTAGACAGGCAGACACTTTCACTTATATATATAAATAATGGTTGTACAGTTTGGTTTCTTAGATGTAGATTCATTGAAACCAGTGTGATTATTAAAGAGTGTTCAATGGAAAACAAAGCAGCTATATAGTATGTTTATTACATAAACAAATTGGTTATTGTGCATGTATGTTTTAGTGAAGTCTCAATTTAGATTGGCCAACCTCATCAGACTGGCTTTTTTTTTCGGTCTGATGAAGTGGGTATCTCTAAATTGAGATTTCACTAAAACCTGTATGCACATATGTAACTAATAATGTTTGGATAATAAACAGACTCTCCCTCTCTATAAGAACTTTATTAAAAGAAAAACTTTACACTTCAATAATTTTTGTTTGATTTTTGTTTAATTATCAAACAAAATGAAGGCATTACAAATATTTATTAACAAGCAAAACAAAATGAAACTTAAAGATGTTTAGCTTTCTTCATTCTTTTTCAAAATCTTAAGATGTTTTGAAAAAAAAAAGAAAGTTGAACATCTTTAAGAATAACAATCTTTGGAAATGTATAGTTTTACTCCTGTCTACCCTTATCAGTTACAATGGACTGTTCTACTCTAATTATTAATACTACGTTCGTTGAACACATTGAATCAACTGAGGGATAGCTTTACTCTCGTTGGCTGTAATTTTTTGCTTTATATAATAGTGTTATATGGCTTTGTGTGAACAAATCTAGGAATTGTGATCTAATTTCACTGTGTTGGGCATTACATAAAATAAATAGAAAATGCTACTGAAAATAACATAATTCACGATTCTTAATTGCTTACTTGAGATCATCAATCATCACAGTTAAACAAACAGGATTAATAGGACATAACGCGGATGGGGTTGAGAAAATGTAGAAATACAATCATAAAAGCTAAGTTTTTTTTTTTGTTGTTTTTACAGGAAGGGTAGGAAACAAAAACAGTGAACCATCTAATGATTGCCACCGAGGCACGAAAAATCCTTTAAAATAAAATAACCTAAATATTAAGATCGGTGACGGGGTACAGCAATCTGACTTTGAAAAACGGTGATAACATAATCAACAGGAGAGGGCGCCTGTCAATTTGAGCGATTACATCATTTAGTGTTACAAAAGTTTAAGATATGTTTATATTCAAATTATGATAATGCATTAATATTCAAGTTTATTGCGATACTTAACGTAAACTATGTTTAATCAAACTTATTCGCTTACTGCCTTTGTTACTTCCATTTTCTAGTGAAGAATTTGATAAATACAAATATATGAAGGTACTCAACAACTACCATAATACATAACACTATTTGTGTGTGTGCGTGATGTTCATGTATCAGTCATTAATGGTTGATCATTAATCAAAGCCAACGGCCCATTTGAAATCAGCAGGTTTCTTCAGGTGTTATTATAGCCTAATTTTTAAGTTATTTTTCATTCTATTATATAATCTATGTACCTATAAAGGAGATTTCTTTTTTGTTTTTTCTCGCTTTGACATTGACATCAAAAGTCCAATTTTTTCTATTTAAACATTTTTAAAACGAACTTCTGTATATACTCAGTCATGATATGCGACTACATGGGGGTTAATTTGCATATTCCTTTGAAAAATGAGCGTTAATTACTTATTCATTTTTATGGTTTCTTAGGATTGGTTTCATTTCACTATTATGCTGAATTCTATTTATTCAGATCCTAAATTTTGCATAATTGCATAGAATTTAAGATGAAAACGTTCTAATACATAGAAATTTTATATATATATATATATATATATATATATATATATATATATATATATATATATATGAAAGTGACATTGTCAGTGTATGTGTGAAAAATCTCTACCAAACTCTTCTCTAAATAGTTGGTCTACAGTTGAAATTTGATATATAGGGTATTTGGACCTGTAGTACACTTTCAATTTAGTTTTTAGCTGATAAAATAGCTGCTATGGGGTCAAATTAAAAAAAAAAAAATTGACCAGGCATTAGTCCACTATACCCGTTTTTTTTTTTGTTTTTTTTCCTGTGCATGTGCTAATTAAAAGATAGAGGTTAAACAGCGTTATTTTTGGTAGTTGTTAAACGTATGGATTTAGGTGATATGCTAACAGACAAGGCTGGAAAGCTATATGATGTTGGTTTCGATTTTAGCTGATGGCACACAAGTCATTTTTCTTCTTTTTAGTTTTGAAATCACAACTATATATTAGGTACAATATAATAATCGATAGAGAATTGACTATAATGATACAAATCTGCATGAATTAAAATATCATATTTAAGCATATTTTATGACTGAGAAACATTGGGCAGCCTATTAGTGTGTAATAAAGGGGTGGATTATGTCATTCTATTCTGAACAAATGCCTTATTTTTGTAAACTAATAGTTAAATAGTTATGCTATTCAACCCATAAATGGACATAATGAGGGTGATTCATGCCTTTTCTCAATTTCGTTAGTTCAACATGTTTGATACCAAGGTAAAACCCCCCAAAAAATTTTTTAAATTTTTAAATTGAAAAAACAATTTTTTTTTAAAATATATCCTTAAGCTTATTTCTTTAAAAGTCAAGCCCATCCAACCACCCTTTACCTTTTTATATTATACTAGTCATATTGTTGCACTGATTAGAGAGGGATAGAGAAAAATAATGCACAATATCATGTTTATAATATTTACTTTATTAAATTTTTTATTATAAGACTTCCTTCTGAGATGTTTACAAACTTTAAAATTACAACACATTAAAAAAAATTTTTAATTTATTTCTATTAGATATGCATAAAATTGTTTTGAATATCTATTACTTAACATTAAACTTACATAGTCCGAAGGTTTGGTCAGAATGAATTTTTTCTGTAGAGTATCCAATCACTTCCCAATTAAGATCTCTATTTGATTTCATCCTAATTTTGCCTTTGACCTTGTATGGTGGAGGGGTAGATCCAGTGTAGACTTGATGTGCAGACAAACGATTGCCTTTTAGCCAAGTTGTTGCAAATATATCTGGACATGTGTCAAGTCTTTCATTTTGTCCATTCAGGTGGGATGAAATAATCGTTCAAGATAGTTTATAAAAAGAAGAACCACAGAAACTGATCAACTTGTTTGAAAAGAGGGAAAACAACAAACAGAAACTTCTAGAAAAGTTAGATACAAAAAGGAATGATAAATTAATTTTTTAAAAATTTCTTTTCATAAGTTATGAAGAAAGAATGAAACAATTATTTGTCAAATACGTTTGTAGAAACTTTCAAGATTTGGTAAGTTTCAAAAATGAGATAAGCACGTGAATAAAAAAAATATTAAATCTTTAAATTTTTCATTTCCAAAATATTTTTTCTTGGTTTTGACAATTCTATTCTACTAAAGCCGAATTAATCAACATTTTCCCAATGATTTTCTCCATATATTTCAATAACAAAGTATATGCTAAAATATTCCTTTATTTGGGGATTGAGTCAGGTTTTGGAAAAAAAAAATGTTATAATCAGCCATAAGTTGCATTTATCTCAACAAGTGACTTATCTCTTACTGTTTATCACTCTCTTCCTCTCACATAATATATTGCTTGACAGACCTCTTCCTCTTATTTTATATTGTATCTCTCGATCACACTTCTATCATTGTTCATTAAAGACGGATAAAATAAAAGATAGGAATAGTCCATTATAAACAAAAATAAATGTCACCAATTCAAACCATAGTTAAAGAGGATCCATTTATTGTAGTTAGATAAGGAACAGTTTATTATATAGATGATGAAAGATTCTTTTTAAAAATATAGCTTCGTCTTTTTTTTTGGGGGGGGGGTAGCCAAAATATCAGCTATGGAGTTATTTTATTTACTTTTAGAAAAGTGGTTGTCGATGTGATCACATTTTTAAGAATCTTCTTCAACAACACCATCACTGACAATTCATCAGCAACTTCGTATTCTATTAAACTTCAAGAGTTCTATCATTTGAATTCCTAAAGCAATCAAAATATGAAAACTCATAAGTTTGAAATACATGTGATAGATGAAAATAACCATCGGCTGATTAGCGTAAATACTGGTCTCATCAACAAAAACATGGGAGGATTTTATAAATGGAAAAGTATTTGTGTGCGTGTCTAGCTAAAAGTTAAAAATTACACAAAACACACCTACAAATCTGTATATTCTTATTTGCCTTGATAAAAATATAGGTACTTTTTTTATATTTTTTCATGAGGGCCAACAGCAACATTAGTCAAAAATGGTCAACAGAATTAATTTTTAATGTTATGTAGTAATGCAAAAAAGAAATCGCTGAGCTTTAAGAAACATTGATTCCCTATCCTTCTAAGCGCTTCTAAAGATTCGGCAATTTCTTTCTGTAAGGTAATGAATTACTGCATAACATTCTCTTTGGACTATTGTCCTCATTAGCCTCATTTATTTTCAAACTATTATAAGAGGAGGATGGAGGGGGAAGACAAGAAAGTGTTGTCGAGAGCAATAAGTTTTATACATTAAAACAAATGTTTCATTATAGTGCTGTATACTAGAAAAGAAACTCAGCACTGTCACCTGGGAGCAATAATAGTATTAATATATTAGATTTTGTAAGTGGCATATACTAAAACCAAAAGTTCTCAATATCCTAGATAGAGTAGGCGTGTGTAATAATGAAATATTACATTTGGGAAGTGGTATAAGTGGCAGAGGGATACAGATAGCTGTTAGAGAGAAGTTTTAAGAGTAAGGTGGAAACTCTTCTATTTTGTTGTTTATGCTCCTGAGCAATATCAGGTAATCATATTAGTGTGTGTGTGTATATATATATATATATATATATATATATATATATATATATATATATATACAGTGATGATCATATTTATTGGCACGGTAAAATAAAAGTTAAATTTTGTCTAATAAATTCTAAAAAAGGGATTAAATTAAAGAAAATAACAAAGTATATTATGTATTTTTAACTGGCCTTTCCGATGCAGCAATCGGATTTTAGAAAAAATAAATAACAAAGGAACAACAAACATAATTGCAAAAAACCCTTGTTCAAAATTATTGGCACGATTTATTTAATAATCAATTGTATAGCCTTTGGCCTTGATTACCTTCCTCAGTCGCTTTTCATAGTTTACAACCAAGTTGTTGCACTCTTCAGTAGTAATTTTAGCCCACTCTTCCTGACAATAATCCTCCAATTGAATAAGATTCTTAGACTTCCTTTGCATTACCCTCAATTTTAATGTTCTCCATAAATTTTCAATTGGATTAAGGTCTGGGCTTTGTGATGGCCACTCCAAAACATTAATATGATTGTCCTCAAGCCATTTCTTAGTCAGTTTAGCCGAATGCTTTGGGTCATTATCTTGCATGAACCACAAACGACGACCAAGTGAGAGCTCTTTAGCAGAGTCTTTCAGGTTTTCATCCAATATTTTAACATAATCTTCCTTTTTCATGCTACCTGTGACCTTAACAAGTCGCCCTGGTCCAGAGGCAGCAAAGGATCCCCAAAACATCAAACTGCTTCCACCGTGCTTCACTGTGGGTATGGTGTTCTTAGGCAGGAAAGCTTCGCCAGATTTTCTGTAAATATAAGACACTTTATTATGGCCAAATAACTCTATTTTCGTTTCGTCAGTCCATAGAACACGTTTCCAGAATGCAACATCTTTATCAATATGACGTTTTGCAAAGGCTAGCCTTGCTTTCAGGTGCATAGGCTTCAATAAGGGAGTCTTTCTCGGACGACATGCTTTTAAACCAGCTCTCTTCAAAACTCTACCAACTGTATGTCGAGATACATTCACTCCAGAGGTGTTCTGTTCATCAACAATCTCCCCAACAGAGATCCTTGGGTTTTGTTTTACTTGTCGAACAATTTTCCGTTCATCTCTTGGGGAAAGAATCCTTTTTCTCCCTCTACCCTCTAAACTCATAACGTGGCCTTGCGATTTGAACTTGTTTATTATGGCTCTAACAGTGGATTTGGGAAGGTTTAGCTTCTTTGAAATCTTATCATAGCCCTCCCCATTGGTATGGCATGCTACAACAAGCTTCCTGACGTCTTCGCTGTGTTCCTTAGTTTTAACCATGGCGATTGAAAATTATAATTTAGTCACTTATAATAGTTTAAATAAATCGCTATCTAAAAATTATCTGATAAAAATTATTCACTGAATTAGCGTTAAACAAGCATAATATGGCTATAAAAAAGTTCAGAAAGCACGTAAACCGGAAATTGATTGATATTATACTGATACTAAAAGAAAAACAAAGCCGTGCCAATAATTTTGAACAAGGGTTTTTTGCAATTATGTTTGTTGTTCCTTTGTTATTTATTTTTTCTAAAATCCGATTGCTGCATCGGAAAGGCCAGTTAAAAATACATAATATACTTTGTTATTTTCTTTAATTTAATCCTTTTTTTAGAATTTATTAGACAAAATTTAACTTTTATTTTACCGTGTCAATAAATATGATCATCACTGTATATATATATATATATATATATATATATATATATATATATATATATATATTGTTGAAAACTGAAGAAGGATTGCCTCAATATCATGCTAGGAGCATTTTATTTGTTTACATAAGTGATGTTTTCTTGGAATATATGGCATGCTAGATTTTGTCAATGATTTTATTCTCTCCAATCTCTTTTAGACAACATTCTATCTATTAATCAAGGAATTAAGATTTCTCTGCAAGGCATTGCTACCTGCATTTTATTTCAATGCTTAACATCAAAATACAGCTAGAGAGTGTTGGAATGAGCCGCTGTTGTTACATAAGATAATACTCAAAGCTATCCTTTTAACAAAATGTCTATAACTTAAGGAAGGAACTACTTCTCAAATCTACTAAGCAATATCTCCAGACGCATATAGTTAAAAAAAAAAATCCACTCAGTGGTAAACTGATCTCATTCCATATCTTCCAGATATTTAGAAATAATTATATCTTGTCATAAGTCCCTGCACCAGGAATTGAACACAAAACGTCTTGGTAAAAAGTCACACTAGAATATTTCTTAATGATTTCATCCACTTGGGACAATGATATTTTTAATGATTTATTAATCCAATGTCTTATTTACAAATCATGTAAATTTCAAAAATATAGTCAAACTGGTGTACACCCTTGGGGGGGGGGGCTGTTTCGCCATTGTTCACACTAATATTCATATAAAATAACCTTTCAATCGGAGGAGTTAAACAAAAGAACTAAAAACGAAAGAAAACATCTCAAATAGGGAAGTTAAAAATGAAAAAGAAAAACGCATGAATCAGTATAGAAAAAAAAAATTATGGAAATAATGAAACCTTTATCCCAAATTTATTTGGAATAGAGGTGGGATAGCAGTATCAGAATTTTTGTAGGAATTTTTGACACCCCTAACACGAAACTGCGAATACAATATAAAAATCTCGTAATTTCTGTTAAAAGTGGGTTATTTATTTTCTTTATGGATTATACTTCCAAAATAAACTATTACAGTTGTTTTAAAAGTAATAAAAATATTTTTTTTTTTTTTAAAACAGTAATGAATTTTCCGAACTCAATATTTTTCAATTTTTAAACTCAATATTTTTAAATTTTCAAATTTTAAAAATCTATCAAAATTTTTCTATTGATTCTATTTTTACGATATTTTCAGGGTCAATGTGAAATTTTATGTTCTTTCCAATAAACCGAATATAATATTTTAGACAAACGTTTTTTTTTAAATTCACGCCCCCCCCCCCCAAGTGTCACCCATTTTCAACTTTCTCTTAAAAAGTAAATAATTAATTTATGTCGTGGAGTTTTATATATCACAAATTGAAGAGAAAAGGTCAATAAATAATATATTCAAATTTAAAACAAAAAAAAAAATCGCTTTTTTAGAAATTTACCTGTAAAGTCCGAAGTTTAAAACCTTATTTTATAAGAACACATTGTTTCTTTTTGTCTTTTTTTTTTTTTTAATGAAACCTTGGTCCTTGCTCTTTTAATTGAAAAAAAAATTAGGGCTTGAATTACATTTTTCGAGGAGTTATAAGCTTAGAAAGATAGGGAGTCGAATAATTCACGCCTCTCATTTTGAAATGTCTATTAAAAAGTAAATACTTAATTTATGTCGTGGAGTTTTATATATCACAAATTGAAGAGAAAAGGTCAATAAATAATATATTCAAATTTAAAACAAAAAAAAAATCGTTTTTTTAGAAATTTACCTGTAAAGTCCGAAGTTTAAAACCTTTTTAAAAAAAAAAAAACACATTGTTTTGTTTTGTTTTTTTTTTTTTAATAAAACCTTGGTCCTTGCTCCTTTAATTGAAAAAAAAAATTAGGGCTTGAATTACATTTTTCGAGGAGTTATAAGCTTGGAAAGATGGGGTGGAATTATTCACTATTTTCACGAAATTTCTGACACTGCTAGAGGTGGGATGGGTGCTAACTTCCTATTGACTTTCTCCCTAAACGCTTGAAATTATTTGTCCATTTTTTTTTTTTTTTTTTTAGTAAGTCGCTAATTTAATATATAATCAGCTGAAAAAAAAAAAAAAAAAAAAATGCATCCTTTCCAAATATAACAAAGGAAAAAATCCATTAAAAGAACAACTGTCTTTTTATATTCATTTAATTAATACTATATATATATATATATATATATATATATATATATATATAATGCTTCTCAGTACTATCTCCAAACGATTTATCGTATAAAATAATCATCAATATTTTTTGGAAAATAATGCAGCACTCATAGAACGGCCATTTTGAAATATTTCCAACTTGTATTTTAACAAGTGTAAACAAAGAGCCATTTTGAAATTAGCTTCATCTATAATATAAATATCACATGTCTGTTTAAATGTATGTATGTATGTCTGCCTAAAACTTTCGACAGGCGACAGATTTTTACGAGATCAGTATCTTTTTAAAACTTGACCCTTCGGACGACAAATATCGAAAAATTGGCCAAAAAACATTAATTCCTTCACCCTCAACTGGGCACTTTTCTACAAGGAGGGGTTGCTTTTTTCGCCGATATTTTTGAAAGTCATCCTTTGTTTTCGATTGACTAGCTTTGATTTAAATATTCGCCACTTCTGGTTTGGCGATGGACGTAATGGCAAAGACATCACTTTTTTCACATACTTTTCCTCCTTTGCAGTACGGGTTCGAGCCTGCCTACCTAATACCACTTTTTTTTTTTCTCAACACACACCTCCAAACACCCGGGCAACACTGGGCATCCAGGCTAGTGTAGCATAAAGAAACAGCAATGACAATTTTTTTTTTTAATTATATGTGAGGAAGGGTAGACAATAAGTTTTTAAATAGTGCTGAGCAGCATTTTTTAGGATTCCAATGTGAAAATACATCACAAGTCATTTTGGACCATATTTAAATGTTGGGTGCAAAGTCAATCTGCAGCGAAATAGTTCAAATGAGAAATTCTCAGGAGATCAAGAAAAATTCTTAATTGTAAGAGAGGAACCTGATGATTGTATAGGCACAGAGGTGGGCAGCTTTCATAACTTGGTAAATGCTTCTTTTTTTTTAATAAAATAAGAAGAATAAGAACAAGAAGAATAATAAGAATAATAATAATAAGAAGAAGAAGAAGAAGAAATAAGAATAATAAGAATAAGAATAATAATAAGAAGAAATAAGAATAATAAGAATAAGAAATAAGAATAAGAAGAATAAGAATAATAATAAGAAGAAATAAGAATAATAAGAATAATAATAAGAAGAAGAATAATAAGAAATAAGAATAATAATAATAAGAAGAAGAAGAATAATAAGAAGAAGAATAATAATAAGAATAATAAGAATAAGAATAATAATAAGAATAATAATAATAAGAAGAAGAATAATAAGAATAATTATAATAAGAATAAGAATTATAAGAATAAGAAGAATAATAATAATAAGAATAATAATAAGAATAATAATAAGAATAAGAAGAAGAATAAGAAAAAGAAGAATAAGAAAAAGAAGAATAAGAAGAATAAGAATAAGAAGAATAAGAAAAAGAAGAATAATAAAAAGAAGAATAAGAAGAATAAGAAAAAGAAGAAAAAGAAGAAGAATAAGAAAAAGAAGAATAAGAAAAAGAAGAATAAGAAAAAGAAGAATAAGAAAAAGAAGAATAAGAAAAAGAAGAATAAGAAAAAGAAGAATAAGAAGAAAAAGAAAAATAAGAATAAAAATAAGAAGAATAAAAATAAGAAGAATAAAAATAATAAGAAGAAGAATAAAAATAATAAGAATAATAAGAAGAATAAGAAGAATAAGAAGAATAAGAATAATAAGAAGAATAAGAATAATAAGAATAAGAAGAAGAATAAGAATAATAAGAATAAGAAGAAGAATAAGAATAATAAGAAATACCAAATCTCTTCAAGGTCATTGACTGGAAGTAATACAAATATCTTTAAAAAAAAAAAAAAAAAAAAACATATATAAAGTATCACTTATCAATTTTAATGTTAAGTGTCACAAAACCGCAGGTTAGTAAATTGGAGGAGCATTGCTAACTGATTGGTACCCCCTGAAGGAATATTTCAGTGTCTAAAATAAATACAATTTTTTTTATAATCACAAGAAAGCAATACTGCCAACACTACCTGATGCATTTTAAAAATACGGTGTGATAATTACTAGATAGACAATGTTGAACAATTTTATTCAAAAGATGTTCAGAGAAAGTCGTTTCTTTTGTTTGATTTTTTTTTGGGGGGGGGGTATTTCAAAAGAGTTAACAATTTTGAAACTGACTTTCCCAACCCTGATGTTAAAGATTTATAACATATTCCGATTTTGAAGTAATCCTTTCTCAAATACATTCAATGATCTTAGTTTTCCTCAATGTGTATTTAGAAAATGACTGAGAACCTTATCATGCATGAAGTCTTGAAGATACTCCATTAAGCTGTTATTTTAAATAGAAAAAAAAACAGGTAAGAATGAGTTGAGTGGAAAGCCACTCCTTAACCAGAAAGAAAACTAAAACAATGGTCTATGTTTTTAGAACCGACTTATTTAAATAGCATTATAAAGGGCAATGATGAAATCTATACTACTTTTCGAGGAAACAATACGAAAATTATCTTCATACTTAATGAGAAAAAAGTTTGCAGATAAAAATGGAGATTAGGACATAAACAATGGAATAATCCAACTTGAAGAAAAGCTTATTTAGATATAAATCTTTTTAATGGTTTGTAAGGTAACACCTATACTAACGAAAATACATATTTGCAGATGTATGCATATTTAATATAGAAAGAAAAGTCAGATTGTAGCTGACAAATCGATATTTGCTTTTAACTAGCCAACCATTTCCATAAATTTTCAGACTGTATTAAAAAAAAAAAAAAGAAATTCAATTTCATAGATTAAATCATATATGATAATTCTTTCATTAGTTTGTATTGCACGAGAATGACATTGCTTACAAATAAAAAAAATTCAAAATGATGTCTAGAATCATTGGGTACTTAACCAGTTTTTATTTTATTTATATTATGCTTTAAGGATTGAATACAAACACTTATAGCAGTTGGCGTTCGGTGTTGCCCAGTTGTAAAACATGCTTAAATAGGATAGTCCAGTTCATGCAGATTTTGTATATATTGAGTCAATTTTTTATTGATTATTATGTATTATATTGCACCCAATATATAGAAGCGATTTAAAAAGTAAAAAAAAAATATATATATATGAATTTGGTGCCATCTGCTATTATCTTCTCTTCTATTATATAAATCTCATTTGTCTGTTAATGTGTATGTATGTTTAAATGTCTCGCTAAAACTGTTGACACATGCGACCAACACTGAAAAAAAATTGATATCGTTTGAAAGCTCAGTCTCTCAGCCGACAAATGTCCAAAAAATTGACCAAAAACATTCATTCTTTCGTCGTCTACATATGCAGTTAGGTTATGGTTAGGATTAAATTAAAAATTATATCTTTTTAGTTCCTTAAAAAAAAAAAAAAAAAAAAAATAGCTGACTCCCTTCCCTCAAAAAAATATGGCTTTTAAATCGTAAACTGCTTCGGCCATTTCCATTAACAACTACTTTAACTAGATAAAGACAACGTTCCACAAAAAATTCAATCATTTGACGTGTCTCGCGCAATGCTGCGACGAATCTTAGTAAACGAGATGAGTTTTTTTATAATGTTTGATTCCAGCATCCTAAATTATTTAATGACAAAATGAATGTATCGTAATACAAAAAACGAACTTCCTTTTTTTAATGTTTGTTTTTTGCGTCCAAATTTATAATAGGACATAACATGAACGAATCTTAGTAAACAAGACAAACTTCCTTTTTTTTAATGTTTCTTTTTAGCATCCCAAATTATGGCATTACAATGAAAAACAAGACAAATTTCACTTTTTTTAAAGCATCCAAAATTATGAGATGACTAAATGAACTAATCTTAATAAGCGAGACAAAGTTTCTTTTTTTAATGTTTGGTTTCAGCGTCCTACATTATGACATGAAAATAAGTATGAATTTCTTTCCACTCACAAGATGGAGTGGGGTGTCTATTCCGAGAGCCGTTCTTAATATGGGAATGTTGCAGGTAACCGGAGGAGGTTAAGGGGTCCATTCCAAAAGCTGTCCTTCATATGAAGTTGGATGTGTCCATTTTGAAAGCCGTTCTTACCATGAGGAGCTGGGGGTTGGGCGACAGCAGTAGCAGCAACAACAGTACTTTACTGTTTATACGAGGGGGGGGGGTCTGATTGATTATAGAGCATTTTTTTTTTGGTTGGGAAATTTTTACCTTAGATCCACCTACACACTTTCCTTTAAAATGACTTTTATTAATTTTCTGCTATGTTGATTAAGAACATCTGATTTATATTTGCCGGATACAAGTAGTTTTCCTCATATAAAACCTGTATTATGCACTTTATATCACTGGCCGCCACATTAGTATGCATGGGCAAGGGTCAAATCTAATCATATTCAACCGACACTGCCACTCCCTAACTTCTTTGTTGGTTCATAATATTTGCACATGGGGATCTTGACAGAGACTATCAAGGTTTTAATTTGTGGCAAATATTTTGACAGTCATCCACACTACCAAAATGGGATATCTATTTCGAAAGCCACTCTTAACGTGGGAATGTTGCCAGTGACCATTCTGAAAGCCGTTGTTAACATGAGGAGGTTTGGGGGTGTCTATTCTGAAAACTATTTTTAACATGAGGGGGTTGGTTGTTGGGCAACAACAACAACCATATTTAAAAATTTTTTTACAAGAGAAGAAGGGCATGCTTCCACCAGGCAACGCCGGTTAGCGGGTCCTGCTAATGCTGTATAAAGGATAATCAGTCATATATTCAATATTTCACGTTAAGTATGGGCTTCATCAAGTGTAACATGCTTATTCCTTATTTCCATGTTTGTTACACATACTTATATACTTTCTTACTGCACTAATGCAGACTAATAAAATGTAACAAATTATATGGATATGAACTTCAATACACAAAGATTAAATTTACATGAATTCAATTGTAATTATCTTAAACTTATTTTATAAATAATGCATTTTATTTATTTTTTCTTTTCAAAATAGAAATAGACAAAGAGACTGGTTGCATTTATTTAACCATGGCTCATATGCACACGTGATGTATGCCTCTATTTGTATATGCAGATGAAGGAAAGAAATATGTACAAACGGAGGGGACGTGCAGGTAGGTTGTAATATGAGACATGTTACAGAAAACACTCAAGTGAAGCAATGATTGAAGAGAGAAAACCAAACATCTGCTCGAAAGAACGTGATAGAAATCCCCTTCCTCCAAAAAACATTTTAATGTATTTATTTAAAAGTTTTTCTTATATCAATTTAGTGGGTTGATTTGAGAGGAGGAGGGCACGGCATTTTAGAGCTTCCATTGTGTTCGTTTTTTTTTTTTTTTTTTTTTTTTTTTTTTAATTTAATTTAAATTTTAAACTATGACAATTTTCTCTCTTTAAAGTTAGACAACTCATTAAAGTCACTGAATCCTCATCAAGTTCAGTGTAAAAATCACTGATCAGAACTTTTATATTTCATGGGAGGTGGTGGTGTAGACTGAGAACTCAGTTCCATAGCGCCATTTTCATCAGTTATGTTAGCAACCATCGTGTGGTTCCTCATGTGATTACCTTTTATTGGAGAGAGGAGCAGAATTAAGTCAGCATAACCTTCCGATTCGTATGCAAAGAATTTGCAATTATTCACACATTATATATATATATATATATATATATATATATATATATATACATATATACACACACACATATATATATATATATATATATATATATATATATATATATATATATATATATATACATACACACACACATAATAATAAGAGCAAAATTCGCCAGATACGAAAAGATTAAATTTTTCAAATTCAAACGCGCAGGGCTCACTAATTGCCCCACATATGGCGAACTTTTGGATATCACTGGATATTTACAACCATACACATTGGACTTTACCGAGTATTCCCTTTCATTTTATCTATAAACTTATACTTTTCTTTCAATTATTTTCTCGAATGTTTTCAAAAATTGAGCTCACCAGCAAAAATAGATACTTATCTATACTTACCTTTTGCTAACTAGAGGAGAAGAGCCTTTCTTTGAAACTCCAGAATAAGGAGCCTTTCACTCATTTTGTAATCCTTATTTTGAATAAACTACTGTAAAATTAATTCTACAATATCTTGACCTTTTCTATTTATATATACATATATATAAAATAATTTTTTTATCAACAAATCGAAGCTATTAGATGGAGGATGCATGTTTCTCAAGTCAGGATAGACGTAATTAAAAAAAATAATGAGATGGGGGTAGTTATGTTGCTTCATTCATATTGTTATAACTTGTCACGTAACCTTGCTAGTTTATGTAAATGTAACATTGCTCTCATTAAATTTTCTTTTCCTTTTTTTGTTTAATAAAAATAATAAAAGATTTTATTTTCTTGCTTCTCACAATGGCAAGTTAGGCAAAAAGTATTGTCAGTGGGAATCTACCTTCTCCAAAATGGGGACACTAGAAACCTTGATCAAGTCTCATCATCATGACCAACACTACCCTCGGTGAATGCACCTCAATGATCGGCCATAAATTAAAAAAAAAAAAAAAAAAAAAGTAATGCTTGGAAGTATGGTTTAGGACTGAACATATATTACACTTTGGTCCTAGCCCGAGAGTCAGAATAAATACTGACAAAAGTGGATTCATGAAAATAGGATAGAAAATTAGTGAAAAATTGCTCCGTCACCTATTTTGAATATTGGAGTGATTAACAGCTTCAATAATTAGAGCTTAAACAATTACTTAATAATTTAGGAGTGTCTGAATGTTTTTTTGTTTTGTTTAAAAGAAAATCATAATATATCACAAATATTTCATACAAAATATAGCTAAGAAAATGAACTATTAAGCCAAATTCACTTAAATTTTCTTAAATATGAAGATACCCTTTTCTCTACCCTGCAACCTCTCTCCCACAGAAGAGACGTTGCGAGCCTATCCTTGTTTTATCGTTATTTCCATGGCAGGTGCTAGTCTGAACTCCAATCTCTGTTCCTTCCTCGCCAATCTTTCTCGAAAAACACCCATCTAGTCGAATCCACTGTGAAAAATTTCCCCCCCTCTTTATCTGTGCCTAAATCAAAACGTGGATTCCATGAACAAAGCTTCTTTCTTAGAACTGCACGCCTGTAGAACTCTGTTCCGTCTGCCTGCTTCCCACCTGACTACAACTTGGATGTGTTCAAGTCCAACGTTAACAAATTCCTAATGAACCGCCCCCTTAAGTAAACACTTCATCAAATCTCCACACTAACGTACTGTACTTGCAATAACCCTTATCCCTGAGTGGCTTCCGGGCCTTGATAAGTGGTGACCACTGTGTAACAAAAAAAAAAAATACATATGAAGATGATATGAATAAAAGTACTAGAAGATGACACTGATTTTTGCCGAGTAATTGAAAATGTTTCATCTTTTCAAATATGATACAAACCTGCATAATTGTAATAAATTCAGTAAAGATATAAGCGGGTACAATTTAGCAAAATATTATAAATCGAATATTTTAATTCTCTCAAATTTTTAAATAAATAATAAATCAGGTAAATTTTTACTCTCTTTCCACCCCAACACTCACCTTTAAAATGACAACTTAAAGATTTATCGGTTTGTTGAAAACGAATATCACATTTAAATCTGGGACAGACAAGTAGTTTTCTGAATGTTAAGACATCCCCTCTCCACATGTATTACTTAATGAATTTCAGTGGCCGCCATTATTTTTGACTGAGACTGCTGTATGCCTCCAAAGAGTCACTAGAAATGATAGACCCTGGTAGAATAAATTTTTTGGTACTTGTGCATCTGTTACCGTGCTAAAATAATAATGTTATTTAGAAAACCAGTTTTAACATGGGGAGGGAGAGGTGTTTTGTAACTATTCTGTACTTTTACCTAACAATTTAATAAACAAAAATATCATAAAACACGGATTTAACTTGAAAATTCTAGTGGAACGGCTGGAGATATCCAAATTGCGTTGCATGCATGCACAGTGTCTAAATTTGCCTGAAATTTGCATAAAAGAAACATGGCGACTTTTTGTATCAAAAACAATATCTTAATATCCGAGAAACTACTTGTCTGCTTCAGATTTAAATGTGATAATCGTTTTCAGCAGACCCGAAAACTAATAAGAGTCTTCATTTTAAAAGGCAAGTAAAAAAATAAAAAATCCATTATATATTAAACAGAATCGGATTGCAATATTTTCATTTTAAATAGAAATCATTTTAAGAAAGAAAAAATTTAAACATACATTTTATGCTTTAGAGAAAATATTATGGTTAAGCTTAAACATGGAAAAGTAAAGGACTAGTTAAAACTGAAAAAGAAAAGGACAAGGTATTCTAGTAAAAAAATATACATTTAACTTAAAAATATTGCAGCATTAAGAATTTTTTATTCAATTTATAACATTATATAATCAATTGTTAATGCTGCAATATTTGAAGTTTATTATATTTTTTACTAGAATATCTTGTCCTTTTCTTTTCCAGTTTTAACAACTAGTCCTTTACTTTTCCCTGTTCAAGCTTAACCATATTACTTTTCATGCTCGCATTTTTCTATTGTAATTAATAGTTTACAAATTAGTATACTTGTGTTTATGAGTTGAAATACAGTTCTTATCAGATCACAAAAGTTAAGCAATCTGTGTCCTAATTCAGTATATTAATGGGTGACCATTTGAGAATACCAGATGTTATAAGTAGATTTTTAAAAATCTGCTTATTGAAATATTTCATTTTGATAACAACTGAACAATGGCTGCATTACGACCAGCAACCCGTCGCTTCCCGGGCAACCCATTATTCAACACTTGTCTATGATTTTTTGTTGTTTTTTGTTTGTTTGTTTTGAGAAGTACTTTAAACAATTGAAAGAATAATATAATAACAAGAATTGATCCATTCCTAAGATATGTCTATTCAACCTGCACATTTAACAATGAAAATCCATCGCCTCTTGGCCTTTCAAAGATCCACTTCTTTTTCTGTCCTCAGTAAATTACAGAGAGGTCCTTATAGACTAGGACAATTTTTATTTCTGTTCCAATCCAAAGTGTTTCCTTTTATTTTTGAAAAGGTAAATGTTTCCCAACTTTGGGGGAGGCAAGTAAATCAGAACAGATGAACTGAGAGAGAACCATTGTAGAGATAATTAAAGGGAAAAAACTTTTTTATAAATGTTGCAAAAAAAATCTGAAATCTACAGAAGGTAAGTAGCTATTTTTATCTTATCATTATTATAAGCACAGTTGTGGTATCCACCTAAACCTAGCATTTCGGTGGAATAGACTTTATTGAAACAGATTAAGGAAAAATATGTTTATTCTGTAGAGTTTATATTCTTCATTCCCAACAAGATTAACATTTTTGTTAGAACATTTGTGTTGTTAATCCTATAATGAAGTAACTATAGGGTGGTCAAAAAGTCAGGTAACATGTTAAAGGTAGAAAAAACAATATGATCCATTATAATCTCTATTCGTTTAATATTATTTCTTGGATGAAATGTTTCCACAACGATGGATTGGTCGCCGTGGCCCAGTTGAATGGCCAGCCAGATCTCCGGATCTTACCCCTCCTGATTTCTGGCTTTGGGGCTATGTAAAGGATAGCGTTTATGGCAAGAAGCCTGATACAATAGCGTCTTTAAAGTTATTTATTGAAGAGGAGATTGCGCGGATATCAGCTGACATGACTACACGTGTTACACAATCAGTGGTTAATCGCTTCCAGCGATTGATAGAGAGAAATGGGCGACAATTAACAAAATAAACATATTTCATGTTTGTTTCATTTTATATTTCAATGTATGGTACTTAAATATACGTGTATTGCTAATATCGTTTTTCTTTAAAATGTTACCTGACTTTTTGACCACCCTGTAGATTGATACTACTTCCTCTTAAGGTAAGAAACTTCACGTTGTTATGGTCTGCATGGCATAACGAATGATTAGAGTAAATACATGGTAAATGCACGTGGAAAGAAAAGTAGAAAGAAATTTAAAAAAAATCGTTCTATGAAGATGACGTCCAGCAATGGGGGGGGGGATCTGATTTCCTTTCTTTTTTTATACTGCAGATTGTTCATGAAGCCATCCCCATACGAATGCTAGGAAGAATAAAAAGAATTTTATTATATTCTGACCATGTAGAAAAAAGATTTGGAAATGAAATAAGTTCTTTTTTGTCATTATTATGGAAGGGGAGTTTTTTTTTTAATCTTTTTTGTTTATTTCTTTTCATAAATTAACTTAATCTTCCACATACAATTACAAATAATAAACCGAAATATTATTGCAATTAGTTTCATCCATTTAATTATGACTGTCGATACTGTATTTGTTTATTTCTTGACCGAAAAACAAACTTTCGTCTCATTTGATGAAAATTAATGCAATATTACTAAAAAAATTAACTACAATTATTTTGAATTCAGTGTCCATGCAAATTTTACCCATTTTTTCCCAATCATAATACACTTTACAATTTGAGTAATTACTTATAAGGCATTCAGTTAATCAATCATAAAACTTCCATCCTAACATAAATAAATCATATTACGCTAACAAGATTTCATATTTTTCTTTTTTCTCTTATAAGAAATTAAACAAACAACCCAGTAAAATTTAATCCATTATTACATTCTCTTGATTTTGTAAAACCCTCCAATTAATTCTGATTCCAGTCCCTAAAATAGAAATACCAGAATATTGTTTTATTATCCGTTATAATTTAAATAAATTATTTCCATTATTTTCTACAAGTTTGATCATTTTTACCTTCATTCATGAAACCGATTCAACACTCTACATTCTAAAATAATTCTTTTTCTTTACGTTTCCCAGACTGCTCACAAAGACAGAATATAATTTTTCCTTTTTTGAGGAGGAGGAGGAGGAGGAGGAGGAGGAGGAGGACGGGGGGAGTATATATATATATATATATATATATATATATATATATATTTTAACTATAAGTTCCTTTCCTTTAATGTTAAACAACCGATTTGTTTTTATATTTCTGTAAAAATTAAATAACTTCTTTAAATTAGCTAAATACATTATTTTTTAAAGCTTAAATAAAAATATTAAAGGTTCGTGTATTATCAGGCAATAACACGCTTAGCAATCCCTAAGACTAAATAGAGAGTACATTTTTAGGCAATCACATATGACTGCCAAAACCACCTCCACCTGATTTTAACATCGTAGGTCTGTGTTCGTAACAGATCATTCAGGTTGGGCATGAACTTTTTTTTTTTTTTTAGTTAATCTACTTTCCCAGGTAATGCTAGGACACAGGTAGCTAATAAATTATAAAGTTAGGTATGTGCATATGTTTATATATTTGTCTGTACAGAATTTACTCCTAAACTAATTAACTGATCATTATAAATTCTGGAACACAGCTACTCAGTATAAGGGGTCCAAATTATATATTTAATTCAGTTTTATGTAAAAGAGGTTGAAGTCCTTTCTTAAAATTCAGATTTTTATTAAATTTTTTTCAAAAGGTATTATATATCACTTCATAAATATTCCAAAATTTCAGTTTCTTAGGAGTATTTCAAAGTTTTTTTAGGGCGAATAATACAAGTGCAACCTCTCATTTTAAAATTCAAATATTTCAAATTTGCATTGAATCTGATACACTATATCTTTATTTTAATCTCCATAAAAGGACATAAAAGTGGATCAAACTATCCGGGAATTTTACCCGCCCTGGGACAGGTATTTTAGTTAGTTACAAATTTGGAATTAATAATATTGGATTCCTCAGTTTTCCTAGGACATGGATACCACTAGTTTATTATAAAATCTTTTATTTATTTTATCAAAAGTTCTAAATTTACTTTATGATTAATTTGAGAGTGAAAAAAGTCCAAGTATTAGTTTTGAATGGAAGATAAAAGGAACTCATGTTTACAAATATAAAATTAAAAACTAAATTTATATATACAGGGTGTCCACAAAGTCTGATTACATTATGCAGCAGCGTTTATGGGTACCCTGTAGATTATGTAGCCAGACTTTGTGGGCATCCTGTATATGTGCATAAATATATATTCAAGCAAACATTGTTAAAAGATCTTATACCATTTTCTTTTAATATTTTTTCCAATTTTACGAATGAAGTCGATGAAATTCCGTATGAACTTGTAACGCTTTCAACTCGTTGAATCATTATCAGGTGGAAAATAAATGAATACATACATATGGGTTTTAGGTAGGATTATCATGGTATGAATTCTTTTGGTGAATGGAGTATAAAAGTTAAGTATAAAGGTGGTAATTTTAGTGAATGATGGTCATAAATGAAACTTGCCATATTAGTTGGCAACAGTTAATATTGACCTCTCTCTCTCCCCTTTTTAGCGATGTGTCACATTTTCTATTTTATTTTATTTTGTAAATATTTTAGAAAAATATAGTTCAACTGGCTAATAAATTCAATGGCTATAAACAATCCTTGAGGAAAGGTAGTTAATAATTAGGATGTGTTTTAGATTTTTTTGGGGGGAAAAAAATGGTGAAAAGCAGACAGACAATTTTCAATTCAGAAAAGTTCTTTGCTGTAATGAAGCTTATAAATATAAAAAGGTAAAAAAAAAAGATTCAGTAAAAAATACAAGTTGGCCCTCGTAAAGCACAAATGAGAAGGTGAGAAAGGAGCAGAAAAGAATGTTTGCCAGCGAGAGAGCCAAGAAGACGAAGAAGAAGATATGAGAACTTGTAGAGTTACAAAGATTCCACACATTCTTTTTATCTGAGTAAAAAGACTGGACATTTTCACTGCCACTCTGCATGAAGGCGGAAAAACAATCAGGATACTTCAAGAATGTAACGCAAAAAAAGGTAATGTTGGAGACTTTGGATATGATGAGATAACTATATCAATATTTAGTCAGATTTTCTCTTATATTTGTTTAATTGGAAGAATTTTGTTCTAATTAAGTTATTGCTCAAATGGCCCAACAAGATTATTTATGGTGAAGGGCAACCAGATAACACAGATAATATATATTAACATTGTAATAGTCATGCAAGAAATAATCTTACTTCAAAGAAATAAAAGGTGTGCTCTCTCTGCTGCAGACTTGTGGAAACTAGAAGAAAACGCAAAAGATGCAAGGAGAACATAAGCCACGTGATAATCCCACATGAAGTGGAGAGATTTAATGAGCATAAAAAGGCACTCAACTTGAATGCCTACTGTCCTTGAGTGTCTAAGGTCGCTTTCTGTACAGGGGTTTGTCAAAAAAACCTGGCATGAGAATACTTTTCCCCACAAGTAAACCCCGACTAAATATTAAAAATTACATAGTATTCACGGCTCAAATAATATCTTGGTATGGTCAACTCACACTGTCTTTTACAAAGAATAATGCACCTTCTCCAAGTGATGTTACCTCAAGTAACAGCATGAAGCTGGATACTCCACCAGACTAGATGAATTCTTGTCATGGAATCCAATAAGACCAAGAGATCAGAAACGTATACTATTGTTAAAGAACAGCTGCCTGTTCTTATGAGTAAATATGAGATGGGATAGCCGAGGATTCAAACTTGCGAAGCTAGATTTGGAATTGAGAATTCCGATCATAAGTTAAAATAAATACAGAATGTTATTGAAAATGGAATGTAGAATTACCATTGTTTAGTTCACATAAAATAGATATCAGTTTATTTAAAAAGGAATGTAATGATGTAATTTTGTTTCTGTTAAAGAAATGAAATTAAAATAAAGAATTTAAAAACGGACAATGGAAAATATTAAACATATTTGTAAAGTGGGTTACGAAAATGAGGAAGCATGTCAGGCCACGAGTATGATATGCATGTGTTGGGCATGCAATGACGTCATGAGTTCTCAATATAGAGAGTTTTAGTTAGATAAGTTGGTCAGTTAGTCAGGGGAGAAGAGAGGAGTCAGTCAGAGACAGAGCTGACATGGAACCTTGGAAGCGGAGGGGCGAAGAAAGAATCATGTAGACACTTGAATTCCTTGATGCCAAGCCATTGACTGGTCGAAAATGGAATAAATGAATATCATCATCTTTTTGCATCTGCGTCTTCGTGTTATGTTATTCAACAGAAAAGGTATTGTTAATTTATATTATAAGAACTTTGTGAAAATCATCATCTCAAAAATAGATAAAGAAATATGTGTCAATGTTATAGAAACACTCCCATTCACAGAACTGTCAAACAGTATAAATGTCAAACGCACTATCTCTCGGTCTATCTATCTATATATGAAATCTCCTCTCATTGTGTATTACATGCCGTCGGCTCTCCTGTATTAACATGTACCCTGTCTCTATTATATATAAGATCTGTCTATCTCACAACATGAACACTCTAAGACTCTCTAACATGAACAATACAGATGCCATCCCTTCTAAAAATAACCCCTATGCAACACTATAGCATATTTCCATGGCCAATTGGAGAGAAGGAAACAATGTTCTCAACTTTTTTACTAACTCAATGTTTGAGAGGTAAAGAAGAACTTTACTCAAATAATTGAATATCTATATATCTCATATAGAGATAAAGTGTTAGCCCCAGGAATTGGGGCCCTCTTAATTTCTGAGAACTTTGAAATAAAAAACGCAGTATTTTGCTTATGTGAAAATCTAACAGTTCATTTGCATGTATGGAAATGTTACTACCGTCCAATAAGGTTGATTCCACAAATTCTAAACTAACAAACATACCTTTACATCATTTCGTACCAATCAGAAAAGACATTAGTTAAGTCATATATAGTTATATTTGCCTTCTCAGAAAAATAAGTTAACCAAAACCAAGTTCTAAAAAATTACTTTGTTTTAATTATGCTTGGAAAAAAAATCCTCAAGACATAACTGAAGACCGGATGACAATGCAAGAATGAAGAAAGGAAGGAAGGAAAAAAAAAAGCATATGTTCATCAAGTCAGATTATTGTCCTGTAGAAATCTGCCTAGCGTTACAACAAATCCCAGTTGACAAATCTGATTTGAGTATTATGAACTCTTCTTTTTCTTTTTTTCGCAAGGTCAGCCTGTCTTCAAACACAATATATGACCATTATAGTTATGAAGCGTTCATAGATAGTATAGTAAAAATAATAAAGTAACGTCTTGGAATTGGTTTAAAATTATTTTGTTTTTCTAAAACAGCAAATATAATCATTATAGCTCTTTTACTCAGTAAAAATAGAGCTGATTACAGTAAAATGTTGAGTGTAAATTCCCTATATACTATCAAATATTTGGGAAATAAATATCAAATTATTTAAGATAATTTTAACATATATACTAATAATAGGCTTGTTATAAGTATTGACACTTTTAAACTTATGCTAGTTATATAAATTAAATATCAAAGATTTCGATTGTGCAAATTTTTTTCCAGGTTATCGAGTCAGTCTTTTGCCAGACCAGATTTTTTTGTTGTTGTTGTTGTTTATCTAGCTATTGACCTCCCCCGGCATTTTATTTTAAACTCTCTTCATTTCTTTCTCTCTCTCTCTCTCTCTCTCTCTCTCTCTCTCTCTCTCTCTTCTTTGCGGTCCAATGATCTATGGAATGTAATGAAGAGAGGGAGAGGGAGTGAGTGAGGGAGCATTAACTAACAGAACTTTTTCATATCTAAAACTAATAATTTTTTATAGTATCACATTCAATATTTAAAATTCTAGTATCATAACAACCCTAACGCCAACACTTCCTACCAACTTTTACTAAAGGTTCCACGGGTCTGATTAAAATTTCGTCAGTGCATCACTTTCACAGAAGTAATATGAACTTTAGAAGCCGTATAAATTTACTCTCCTCCACTTATCAGCTAGGGGTTAACAGAATATATTCGCAAACTTTTGTATGAGAAACTAGTTTAGAAGTAACAAAACTCCAAAATAACATTTGCAAGAAGGTGGTTCCTCAACATATAGTACCTCATCCATCTGCATAGACATTACTTGTTTGATGAAGTGAATGAATATTCTTCTCCATGTACATGGTGCACTACAATTCAACTTCTGCGATGGTGGTGGTGGTTAGATAGTGTTGCAATATTTTTGATATAGTTAAAAGAGCAGGACTATAAAAAATCAGAAGATTCTATTTATAGAAAAGAGCGATAGAAACGGACAAATAAAATGGAAAGACGATCTGCTATTGACCAATCAGAAACTGAAATCACTCCATAAAACATACTAGATATTTTAGAATTCTGCACATTGCGTTCTGTCATTTACATCGTCGCTATATTATGAACTTTTTTTTTTTATTATTATAATTATTTTTGAAAATATTTTTTATGTTGTTGCTGTTGATTTTAGGCATCTTTTTTTTTTCTTTTTTTTTTTCACTACTTATATATTGACTGTTTTTGTTAAAATTTCTTTGTTTAGTACCGTTTTTAGTCTTCGGCTATGGCATGCTTATATGTTGTCTTCAATGAACACGGATGAAATAGGGTCAGAGGATGTTACATTTCCCATCCTAACTAATACAGAATGGAACAAGCCACCGAGAGTTACCATAAATGTTTCGGAGTTTGTGGAAAACGTTAAAGAATATAGTTACCTCGTAGCCGACAATGGACTACTAGTTGACATACTGAAATTGGAAAATATTAAACACAAAATCCTTGTGTTCATGGTCAACATGAAGATCAAAAAAGTTGTACATGCAAGTTCGAACAGTCTACAAGTTGCTGACGACAGTGAAGCATAAACCCCAGTGTATTATAAAATATAAAGGGTATAATACTTGGAACACCCTTATTTCGACTGAGGATAAATGTATTAAAATCTCTTAAACAGATCATTATGTCAGAATATGTATTACATACTGAATACATGGGAAAATGTTGAACCACAGACTGTGTTCAATGTCTCGTTTCAGGTGGAGGGTGAGCACCCGAGTGTGTTCCTCTTTAAATTAGGAGGGATAGTGGTGGTATCAAATGAAGATTATCAAGGACATTTGATATTCTGTTGGACAAAGCAAGGTTTACCAAAATCCCATTCCACTTGAAGTGGGGTGGGGGTGGGGGACTCCCTAATATTGTTACATGCAGGTGGCAGTCATTTTGGGCATATGGGAAGGTAAGACATCACCATGCAGTGCCCCAAAGAAGACCCAAACCTAACCCAAAGAATGGAATGGACCAGTACCTGGGGGTTTACCTGTCCATGAGGGAACCCCATCCTCTCCTCCAAGAAACTGTCAACTGACTACTCATGAGCCTTGGCAAATTGTACCTGGGAAGAAGATCCCTAGTCGCCTGACCGAATGCATGGAGACCATGTTAAAAAATAATTCAGGTAGGGACAAGTATGTGAAAGAATTTAAAGAAATTAGATGCCCTGAAAATGAATACACCTGAATATCCCAGTAAACTGCAACCCCCTCTAAAATCAGTGACATCCAAAGTCTGCATTCAGTCCCTGACAAAGCTAAAACTATTCACCAACAAGGGTTATACCTCCACCTGTCACAGCGCCTGTCCCCCAGAAGCTACCCAAATTAATACCCCTTAGTCTTGTCAAAAAAATAAAAGCTTCCCCATCCCTTGTTCCAGACATTTCTGTAACTCCCCTATACTCTCTATGCCTCTCCTGCAAAGTCCCTACCCATGGCTCACACCTCCAGTGACAATGAAAAGCTTGCTCCAACACAGAAAAGAGTGGCACCCCTCCCTGGAAAACAAGAAAAAAAAAAAAAAAAGAGCACTACATCCCTGGTAAAAACATTTGTTCAGGTAACACAGTTTATTACAAAAACGCTGACCTGATGAAGCTAATGGATTTCAGGGAGATGGCTGGAATGCCGGTCAAAGATCCCAGCAATTTCCCAAATGCAAATACTAACCAACATCTGGAAGAGAGAGAAGATAAACGATCTGTGAGTAATGCTAGGAGCGAAATAAAGCCTTTGAACTCACCTCCTCTAGTAATTTTCAAAAACTGACATCAGAAATATTGTGCAAGGTGGGTCCCTGTAAAGATGCACCCCTTCCTGTATAGGATAGTCGAACTAACTTATCCTTTACATGTCGGCAGTATCTCCCGTGACTGGCTCATCGATACACAGATGGGCACCTATTTGACTGCAATGTTTGTCTCTGGATCTCAACCCTAAGACACTATAATGGATCTCAAGCTTGAAAGTGTAAATGTTCAAGGGCTAACTTGTGCACATTTCATTTGAACTTGGATCTGCAGCATTTCTGAGTGAATATCAATGTTCAAGAAACTCATCTCATTCCATCTGAGCATCCGAGTGTGCTGTCTAAGAGCTATCGTGCTTACTCGGTATACTGTAATTCTTGCTTGAGGTGTTTCTTGCCAAATGAAAAGGTCTTTGTATGCGTCATGTAACCCATACTTCATGGATCCAGAATGAAGACTGATAGAATGAAAAGCTTTACTTTTTATGGTAACATACAGAATGCAGTGTTTATGCGCCTAATAACCACGTAGAGTTGCTGCTTTTCTTCATTGGATCAAGCAGTTTACAAGTACTTACTGAAAAGTTATCTTAGTGGGAGACTGGCACGCAATCCTAGATCCTGATTTAGATTGCTTGAGGTTAACATTCATGGACTCTAACAAGATTAGGATGCCTTTTATTTTCACAAGTTTGTTGATAAGCTTGATCTTATTGACAAATTCTGAAATGAAAAAATTCTGATGTAGTCTGGACTTGGACAGGTAGCCATGACTCCAGTGTGGTACAGCTTTCGAGTTATATTGACTGATTCTTAGTTAGGCAAGTAAATGTAAGAGTATTAGATTGTCTAAGTTTTTATAACACAGTTTACTCGAACCACCGACTTGTTCACGTTCGGTTAAACTAAGATAGTCCTAAGCCTAGGTTGGTTGATTACTGGAAGCTCTAACACATCATTGTAAGAGTTGCAGGACTACCATGACAGGTTACTACTAACCTTACAGCAGGAATTGACGGGAGAGGGGCTGTAATCGGAAACAAGTGGTGGGCTAAACTTAAGGATGCCATTAGATCTTTTTTCAGCCGACATTAGCAGATGACTCAACCTAGAATCTAGGGCAGCTAAAGCGACACGAGTCTAGTTAGATCGGGTGGTGGATGAGAGCAATAGTGTTAACATGAATATAATTAAGGCTCAGCTTGCCTCCTTAGCTGAAAAGGAGCATCAAGCTCTAGCGATTAGGATTAGGTTAAAAAGAATGCCCCAGGAGGTGACAAACATGGTCGTGGAATTGCGTGTTACATTGCCAGATAGATGTACCGTGATCACAAATGATGGCATTCCAGAGCTTTTTTCCAGAGAACCTGGTCTCTCATTGGAACAGTCCGACACCTATCTAGTTTGCTATCCTCACTTTTCAGTGACCGTTTGCAGCTTATCCTGGATGACCTAATTAGCTCTGAGCAAATTTGTGTAGTGAAGAGCAGGAAAATTCAGGATAACCTGCATTTGATACATTTGATCATAAAAAAAACACAGAGGCTATACTGATGAATTTAAATTAGTCCAAAGACTTCGATATGATGAACCATCATTACTTGAGGGCGATTTTATCAGCGTCCGGTTTTGGCCTGCCATTTTTATCTCCTTTATGCTAACTGTGCTTATAGAAGTTAATGGGAGGAGATCAAGGCTCTTCAGTTTATCCAAATTCATTCATCAGAGTTGCCCATTATCACCGATGCTCTATGTGTTTGAGTTAGAGCCTTCCATTTATATGCTAAGGATGAATCCAGTTCTATGCAGTATCTCTTTGCTGTGCATTTTTACCATGGTAAAGTACCCCGCCTATGCCAATGATGTAACAGTATAACGACCAATGCCTAGATTAGTGTCATCAGTACAGAATCAGATTGTATGAGACAGTGGCAGGGGCCAAAATTAATTGTGACAAGTCCTGTGTCTTGCACATCAGTGCCTGGAGGAGAGTCTCCTTTTAGCTTTGCAATCTTTGCAAGATACTCTAAGTTTGTTCAGACCTGATCTTCAGTTGGAGAAAAATTAATTGAAGGTCTTGAAAATAGTGCAGGCTGCCACAAGTCAATAGATCTGCAGAAATAATACATTGCTGTAGTTCCAAAAGGAATTATATTGATATTAGTGAGGGTATCTGTTGGGGATGATATGATTGAGGGGATTGCTTTGACGAGGTGGCAGCGTAGCTCAATCTGGCTTTGGATGCCCAAGTCAGGTTGTCTCATAATAAAAAGACATCTTTGGCCTGGCTGGTATTCCGAAATGCATTTTTGGTCGGTAAGGGACTTCACTCAGCTGGCTTGGTAAGTTCGCCTATTTGTAAACGGTGCGGTGACAAGGACGAGACTAAGTTACACCTTCTGCTATTGTCACATCGTGCTGCTGAATAAGTTTGTTGTAGGTCTCATGGTTCACATCCTGAACATGTCATCATTCACTCTGGAATCCATCAATGCTTGTAGCAACTAGATTCCAACTGATGAACTCTGAAGACAATTATGTCTGACCTTGCTCACAATGGGATCTTGATGGGAGGGCGTGATCTGGAGGATTCTCACAAAAGTGGTCTATGGGGCTGAGGACTTTGTTCTCGACCTTGTATGAATCTTCTGTTTCTATTTGAAGGCTCATATTAGGGTCGAGAGGGTTAGACACTTTTCATAACGTAGTTAGTGTATTATAGAGCAGTTTTTTTCTCTCATCCCCAATTAGGTGACAGATCGCTTGATTTGCTAGAGATGCAAGTTCCCTTATGTTATCATAAGTGGTGTTGGTAATAAAGCAATCGGGCCCGCATCAACCTTTTCTCTGGCAAATCGATGTATCTGCCACGGTTTAAAATGGGGGGGGGTCTTTATATTAACCCGTTTTCTTTTCATTGTAAATACCACTTTTTCTTTTTCCACTTCCAACCCCCTTTTTTGCATATTGTATAAAATATAATGGTTATATAGTTTGGTTTCCTAGATGTATATCTAGGAATTCATCTACTAAAACCCCCTGTTTTTATTAATGGGTGCTCGATGAATGACAGAGCAAGTATATAATGTTTATTATATAAACATTATTGGTTACATATGTGCATACATGTTTCAGTGGAACCTCAATTCAGAGACCATCTCATCAGACCGAGAAAAAAAAAAAAAATATTCTGAAAAGGAGAATATTGCTTTTTTTTAGGTCTGATTAGGTGATCTCTCTGAATTGAGGTTCCACTAAAACGTGTATACACATTTGTAACCAATAATGTTTGTAATAAAACATACTATATTGTATAAAATATAAATTTTAAGTAGGTTGGTTAGAGTATGTTTTTGCTGATTGATGAAGGGTGTATAGTATATGGTAGAGTGAAAGCAAAAACTAGCTAGGTTAGCTTAGACAACACTAGTTAGTCATAATCAGCCTTTCCCCCAATTGACCAATTTTTTGTCCTTGTGTCAAATTTATCTTTAAAAATTTTGTGATTTTTATTGAAAATAAATATCACATACTTTTCATTTTTCACACAAGAAGGAACTACTCTTTAGAACTTCTTCAGATTGATTACCTAATGGAACCTATCCTTCATCTTACGTTTTATAATTTAAAGTTTCTCTGGATTGATATTGCCATTTTTGTCTGATAAAATAGGTCTCTTCTCTTCTAAAACTAAAATGGCTTACAAAAAACGTAGGGTGGGGTGGACGTAGTTATATATTTTATGGCTAAAAAGTATGTAATAACAGTTTTATGATAGATATAATAAAATCGTTCTTAGGTTAAATACTGAAATCCTCAGAAAATAAGTTTTCATACTTAGGATAATTTTATTATTGCAAATGAAGGTTATTTCTAAAGTACCATATGACTACTAGATCTTCCTTTCTAAATATATACTTTCTAAATATTGTAAATTAGCTAAAATATCTACCTACACTAAATGAGAGGCTACAAGTAAAAACAAAATATACACATCTTAGATTCTTGATAACACTTAATCTGCTTTACTCACATTTTTGTTTTTTTATTCCTCTTACTTCTCCAATGCCCTTTCATATTTCCATTTGGCCATTTTGGAAAAGTTTGCGTTTCAAGTTTTCAATATCTTCCAATATTTATTCAGCATATGTCGTTTTGTGACACATCTAGAACATATTCTATTTAACTCATAAATTATCAGTCCGGGAGTCAGAGTGGGACTGAGTAATTAAGAGATGACTCTACACTCTCCAAAGTTCAGGCATCACCAGTGAATGTAGTTTCATATCATAATGAGAACACTTCATTCCATTGCAGACAAGCCCAACCTCTGATCAATACATAGAATTTTTCAAAGAAGAAAGTGTGAATCATCATTGGCAAAAGATATAATCAGATGAGGATATGGTATTGAATAGTTTGATGAAAATGATTTGCCAAGAATCTTTTATTATTTTAATTCAGAAATTTCCTTTCAAAGTAGATTGTAGAAAAAAAAAAAAGGGACATAAATACTCACTACATAATTCGTCTGTGCATCAACTGAACCATGCCAGTAAACCTAAGTAATGACAGCTTATAAATATATTACCTTCTGAAAGGAAACTGACATTGTTTCTATGAGATACAATCTTCATGAGTTGCTTATTGGTACTTGTTCATTAATAGCAGTAATTTTAGAAAGAGAGCTTAACATTTGGACAAAGATCAACATAATAATTGCCCTGCCAGTTGGAAAGTGGTCAAAACAGCTCTTCGGGTTTTATCTTCTCCTTAACAAATAAATGATATAAATACTATAATAAGTGTCAGTTGGCCTGTCAAGCTTAAATTGAAAATAGCAATTTCGGCAATCTGTCAGACTAAAGTTTGAAATAGTATTTTCATTGTTAAATGCACTGATTAAATGAATGCAGCTGAAAATCAGAGTTGTTTTTTTTATTATTGTTTTTTGTTGATGTATCAAATGTATTTTTATAGACATATCCCGAAAGTTTATTTAATGTCTACATCTAGAGAAAAATAACTTAAGTCTTAAAAAACGTATGATTTCAACTGTAGGTATAATATGTTTATAAAAGAAAGGTTTTTTTTTTTTTTTGGGGGGGGGGGCTAACAGAAGGATTCCAAGAACTACTATAGTAAACGTCTTGCTTGCCACAGATTTTCACACCATGGTCATGGCATTTATCATGGGTTAGTTGGATCAGTTCTTTCCAACAAGTTCACAATGTCCCGAACACTGGCTAACCAGGCACGACAATCCATGGTTGCTTCTGTTATGAGTAACGCATTCACATGACCTTTTAATGAGTGTTGTAATTACACATCCGGTTTACGACTTCCGGTTGCGCATGTGTACATAAACATAAACCCATAACAGTGTAAACAAATAAACACAAATTGCTACTTTTGCAGAATTTGACCTACGGACTGAAATATTAGCGTTATTATTTAGAAATTATTATTTAACATGGGAAGGGTGGGGATGTATTACAACTATACTGTCGCAATATTCTTACAAATAAATCAACTTTGACCCGTTGACAACTATAAGAGCATTTTACAACGGCGATTTACCCACGTTTTTTTTTTTTTTTTTAATTTATTCTCCATTTTTTAACACATTTCTTAAAAACATTCATACATTTTCTTCTACACTACCAACATAAATAAATAATCCCGAAAATGTTTTTTTTTTACAAATAAATAATCAACACAATAAAACGTATTGTTTTACTGTGTACATTTTCAGCATCCCAATTGTTTTTTTTTTGTGTTTAATTTATCCAAATAAACAATTGTTAATACTTTCAACTTTTTTTTTTTTTTTTTTTTTTACATCGTTCATTTCTTAATTAGTTTTATTGACCTTATTATTAACATAAATATTTGACCCAATGGGTCATGAATGTTTGTTTAAAATAAATGAAAAAAAGTTACATTTTATTTTCATTTTTTATTTAAAAAGCCATTCTGAACATGGGGAGAGTGTTTTAACTATTCTATACTTTCAACTAACAATTTCATTTAAAAAAGATATATCAAAATTTGAATTTAACTGTAAGTATTATGGTATCTGTTCAGTGCACATTTACCTATAAGTATGGCAAACCACTTCTAATTCAATGGCGTAAGTTTTTTTTTTTCAAAAATAAACAATTATAAACAGAACGACTCAGAAATTTATCTATATTCTTTTTTCATTTTAATATACTTTCATAGAAATGTTTCTGTTATGTCACAAAAACTATTTTCTTTACGTCAGAAGTGTCAGGCTCATACATTAATTCCATAGCTAATCTAACATACTGACCCAACGGGTCACGGGTAGTCTTGTAAATAAAATTAACTTTTTTAAAAATCAATATATAAACCTTGTGATTGATATCGCACTATTTAAGCAGTTTAGAAAAAAGATTACGTACACTTGAATCAATTCGAAATAGGCCATTTTAACTTTATTGTTAGTGAGAAGAATGGGTTCAACTTTTGCATTTATTTAAATTATAGGAACAAGATTTAAACTATAAAAAACTTCCAAACATAACTGACAACATTTCTGAAATGAAGTAGCATTTCTTTTTACATGTTTAAGACAAATGGCTCCTGAAGAAGGCCAAAGATTACAATGTCCAAAACGTTTTAAAATGATTGCAACAAAGATCAGGCAAAACGGTTTAAAAGATGTATATAAAGTCAAATGCATCACCTAAGTCAGAAAACTCATCCAAGCTGTTTTCAAGGTTTCAGATAGAAATCTTTTCTCTTCTGTAATACCCAACCACCCCATCTTCATCCAATTCATTTGACACAAACAAAATATTTGAAGTGAATCGATATATACGAGTCAAGACATGCTGAGGGTTTTGTCTAATAACTGTTATAATCCAATGGAACTTCTTAAAGTCAAAGTGATCTTACTTGCACTGGTAAATGTTCTCAGTATTGCAGACTGAGAAGATTCTTAAAAAAAACAAAAAAAAAACGGTTCCTTATAAAATTAACCTACAATATCTTATATTTGGATCACTGTCTCTTGAACAAAAACAAGTGCTGTAAAAGTTTGAACGGGATACTGCTCGTATTCTGATTTCCACGATAATTCAAAAGTTCTGAAATATAATGGTCAAACAAACCAAGGCTTGCACATCTCCAACCAACATTGCTTCAAACATTTGTTATCGCAAATAATTCTCTGGCAACAAATGTCATAGGCAAACTTTATATTGAATTCAAAAGAACAAAATATTTGTAACCCAGAGGTTGACAGTTCATATCAGCTTCACTGTATTTAACTTTTTTTATATTTAAGCCTTACATGTTTTGCCATTCAGGGTATTTATGGCACAGATGATTCTTTATCATTTACGTCAGGAGGCTAACAGTGGATGATCAGCTTTCAGTTAGATGGGATTAGTAGAACTAATAACATTTAGAAAAAATAAAGAGGGCATAAAAACAGATGTTCCAACGTAATGTGGGGTTCTAAGTTCAAGTAGCTCATTTTAATGGTACCACCCTCATCTTAGCAGCTCTTCAACTTTGAGTTAAAAAAAATAGGAGGCTTTACTTTTGGAATGACCCTCGTATAAGCACCTAAAATAAAAGTACAATGCAGTTGGTTACTCAGTAGCAAGTGATAATATTGAGAGTGTAGAATCTAATCAGGTTATGAAGAAATCAACTCAGTATAGGATGACATCAGCAGATAGAGCTATCAGCCCACTGGGATTTTGTTCTAACAGGAGGGAGGGAGGAAGGGAGGAGAGAGAGAGAGAAACCAAAAGAGAAACAGAAAAAAAGGAAACAAATGAAAAGACTTCTTAATGTAACGGTTGTCTTTCATCTTTTATTATTTATTTATTTTTAATAATTAGAGTGAAATTAAGTTTAACCAAACCGTAATAACATCAACAAAAAAAACTTATTTTATTTCTATAATAAGGAACTAGTCCAATATTATCTCTATCACTACTTGTCTTTAAAAGGCACTTTGTGTGTGTGTGTAGGGCGGGGGTCTTTATGATCTCCGAAATGATTGGGCCAATTTTTTTTTTTTAAATCACATAAATGTACTTTTTTGTATCTGGGAGGGTTCTCAGATTTTGTATCTGTATGCCTCCGATAAATATCAAGAATAAAAAAAATCTGATTAAAAAAGGAACAGTCCGATTTGGATCAAAGTTAACACTCTTATACAGCCTGACATCAAAAGGTAATTTGAGAAGTTTTATCATACAAACAGAATACAAAATGAACAGTAGGTTCTTTGATAAGACAAAGACGCATTCAAAACGAATGCTTCTGTTTAGAGTGCAATTAAACCATGACACTTGACTTTTGCATTTTAAACTAAGCCACAGCAGGAAGGCATGTGAAGCTTCCTCCTAGTGCACCACAATGGGTCTCTGAATAGAGCAGGCAATCAATCGATTTGTAATCGATTTTACAGATTTCGATGACAATAAAAATATTGGAAGCATGGAATATTCATTGATCCTCATTCAATCCTGGACAATGTCGGGTCTCCTTGCTAGTAAATAAAAAAATTAGTCATTGAAAATGTTGTATTATGGCTAAAAAAGGCTGTGAGCAATTATATTAGTATGTTCAGATTGTTTCAGAGTTTTTAGATGAAAATATTGTTCTTTCAAACAGTTTCGGCCGATGTAAACTGCATCTTGTCGAACTTGTACAGATTTCCGAGTTCGACAAGATACACCTGAAGATCAGAGGTTACATCAGTAGAAACGCTGTGAGAATAACATCCAAGATGAGAATAATATTCAATAATACAAATATGTCCGAATTGTTGCAAGGTTGTTTCCATAATAAACAGAAGATTCTCATTAGAATTTGTTCTAATAAAAAGGATCAATCAAGAGAAATGAGAGTGGGGGGGGGACAGTTTACTATATGGAAAAAAAGGGGCACTGTATTAAGACAAAATCAATCTAGAAGGCTGACTGAGGACAGAAAAATGTTGCATTTTTATTTTAATTAGGTAGTAATGATCTACATGGAAAACAAAAGAATTGGTTCTATCTTGTGTGTGTGTGTGTGTGTGTGTGTGTGTGTTATTAAAATGATAACTAAAGAGTATATTTTACATGGAGGTGGGGGGGGATAACGTACACATGGAAGCAGCTACGTAGTCTGCTTCCTCTCATATTTAGCGGTCTGTGAAAAATCCCATGACTCTTCCCGGATTTAAAATGACTCAATAACTAAGAATTCCGACCCAGGAAGTGACATCATAAAAAACTTGCAATAAGGAAAAATGGTTTCATGAGTTACTTCACTTAAAAAAAAAAATAAATAAATAAAATAAAAATTGAATCGTATTTAAAAAAAAAATATATATATATACTAATGGTATGTTTGACACAAGGCAAGCTTCAGAGCTCAGCAATTGATTGCGTTAACAAAGAAAAGTGGGGAGGAGGGGTCATTTAAGGGAAGCCGAACTCCATTTGTGAACACTACTCTAAACAAAATCAGATGTTTTAATGATTTTAATAATAAAACTAATTTTAATCAATTCTTCAGCACTTATTTAACAATTTAAAAAAGTGAAAGTGACAAAATTTAAGTGTAGTCAGATTCAATTATGTTTTATCTGTTTGATATGTTATTACTGCTAAAAGCAACTATATAATTAGATTCCAAATATTTAAGCAGGTTTCAATCACTACAAATATTCTTAAATTCTAAACTTCAGTTGCAGAATCTTTATTTTACTTTTTACTATCGTAAATAGCTGTCGAGAATTAGTCGATTTCTTTTTTGTAATGGCTGATTAACTTTTTAGTTTCTTATTGCCAAAAATAAAATATGAATAAAATAAAAACTAAATATCAAATACAAATAGGTACTACAAACCAGTTTATTTAGGGTGTCAAAAAAACGGGTAAATATAATGACATTTCTCAATTCATGATGATTCATTTTTTAAGGTTATTTTTTTTATAAAATTTGAATGCAAACAAAATGTAATCTTTTTTCTTTATAAATGTACAATTCTTTTTTTTTTTTTTCGTATGTCATGAATAGTTGTATTATTTCAAGTTAGGTTATATACTTACCTGGTGCTTCAGCACCACTGGGGGGTTTTTACTAGTGGTGGGACGATTAATCGGAATCGTTAATCATAAGAATCGTGTATTTTGGAGAGAATTGGAATCGCATCGTTAAATTTACATTTACGATTCTTTCATTACGATTCTTTTATATTTTTAAGTTGAACTATTTGTTTGAAGTAAATTAATGCTGTAAAAAATTATGATAAAAACGTCATAGAACTTTTCATAACATATTTAATATGATGTAAAAGAATTTTATTAACTACTTTAAAGGTAATCTTTATTTATCTTAATGAGTTTCGAAATTTCTTTCAATTTTTTTCTTTTTTTAATTCTTTGAATTAAAAAAAATTTTTTTTACTTGCTTTTATATTTCACCATTTCGTTTTTTAGTAATAAATGCTTCTCTACATTAAAAACCGACCTTCGTGGGGTGGCAAGTAAATAGGAAGTAATATGGCGACTGAAAAACGTTTTTCGGCCATCATAAAAGCATTACAATACATTTAAACCCTGAAGAATTTCTGCCATGCGCCCTTGTTGTTCTAAGTTAAATAGCCACTACTTGTGTTTCAAACTTGAAAAAAAAAAAAAAAAAAAAAAAAAAAAACGCTGAATAAAATTTTTTACATTAAATAGAAACACTAAAAACATATCCAGTTAGGTAAAGAAGTAACTTATCTTGTCTTTGATAAGATTTATTTGTTATATATTTGTTTTTGACAACTTTTTCGAATCTATGTGTCGAGTAATACAAACCCAAATAGTAAAAACACTAAAGCTTTTTTTGTTTTGGAAGGGAGGTTCAGGCGCGTCTATTATTCCAAAGAACCAACTATGTAAACACTTTGCAATATTTTTCAATATTTATTTTTAAGAAAAATTCTTTATAATTAATTTTTATTTAAAATTAAGAAATTATTTTCTAAAATATTTTGTTTATATATGTTTATATTTTGTTTTTAAGTAAAATTAAGAAATTAATTTTAAAAATATTGTTTATATCCATCTTCATTCAAAAAAGCTTCACTGATTTTTGTTATTATGATTTTATCTGTTTGTTTTTTTTTGTTGTTGTTTTCTTTTTTTGGATGGATATATATATATATATTTTTTTTTTTTTTTTTTTTTGCCGGAGTTTATGTAATTGTTAACAGGAAAATTGGTGAAAGTCAAAATGGAATCGCCGCTATTTTTAAATATTATTTTCAAGTTTAATTAAAGTTTTACGATACCCTTTTCTTATTGTTTTTGTATTCTTTTGTTATTTTTATTTATTTTTTTTGTTTGGCCGGATTTAACAAACAAACAAAATGAAAAAAAAAAAAAAAAAAAAAATTGATTCTTATGCACTTATGTTACCGTTATTTTTTTAATGGTAAAGTGCCTTGCCCAATGTTTGAAGAGTTTCTAATTGTTTTTTAAAGGAAAATTGGTGAAAGTCAAAATTAGCACTTGTGGCGATAAACAAAAAGCTTTAGCGTGTACGTACCTCATGAAATGTCAGAGATTGAAACACAGTGAAATGTTATTTGGTGCTAGTGCACTTATTGATCCGCTCTATTTTTAAATAGTACTTTCAAGTTTAATTACAGTTTTACGATACCTGTTCTTATTAAATTGTTAGGTGAAAGTACCCGCGCTATTTTTAAATAGTATTTTAAGTTTAATTAAAGTTTTACAATACCTGTTTTTATTAAATTGTTAGGTGAAAGTACAGAATAAGTACACAACACCCTCCGGTCCCCATGTTAAGAATGGCCTTCTAAATAATGTCATTCTTTCAGCACGGCTCAATAGGTGCATGAGTACCTTTTATTTTCTTAAATAAAATAAAAACTACGACAAGAACACTACTGTTTTTGTTTTAATAATAAATACTTTTTATTCAAAAATAAAAAAATTAAAATTTCAATTGTTCAAAACGTTTTTTTCCCCAAAGTTTGAGATTTTTTTTAATTACCATATTTTTCATGAACATGCTCTAAAAATGTTTCAAAATTATCTAATATTTTTTCACTTTTCATGTTATAAGCCTCTCTATACAAAGCCTCGACATGAGACCATTTTATTTCTCCTACTGATCCCGATATGCATTTCAGCCTTCTTTAATATTGTTAGTGCAAACACCAGTAAGTGGATCCACAAAATTTTGTGAATGGTTTATAGTCCTGTGAACAAAATTTAACTTGAAAATAATATTTAAAAGTAGCACGGATTCCATTTTGCCTTTCACCAATTTTCCTGTTAATAATTATATAAACTCCGGCAAAAAAAAAAAAAAAAAAAAAAAAAAAAAAAAGAAGATAAAATCATAACAAAAATCATGCACAAATTTCAAGCCAAAATAAATAATTAAAAAAAAACTAGGTCACACACACAAAAATAACTTCTCCCTCAGTCAAACAGCGTACAACATTAGAGCCGATGCGTATTTCGCTACATTCGTGTACGTCTGCTCTTTTTCTTTATATTTTTTAATATATAAAATAACTCCTGAAATTGATCGTTATTAATTTCATGGTGCATGTTTAATTTATGGTTAAAATATTTGCTTTGACTTATCTTCAATGAAAGAAATTTTACGAAAAAAAACAAATCGTTTTCGAAATTCCCTTAATTGTATTTCCACTTTTTCACTGTACCAAATTTTTTTGCTACACAAAAACTTTTGATTATATAATGGTATATTTCAAAACAACAATTCCATGAGAATCGGAATTGGAATCATACTTGGTATCGGAATCGTTAACATTTTCCTGGAATCGGAAAAAAATTAGGAATCGTCCCAACACTAGTTTTTACCTCAGCACAAATCAATGGAGTCTAAGCGATTTCTGAAATGGCTTTTTCACTGTTGATTGCAATATGTTACTGGTCCTGTACAGTTTTACAAGATCCACCCTCCTAGGTTTTGTCTTTTCTTTTTGTCTTTTTATTACTAATTGCCTGAGCTGCCCCTACTGAAGAATGCCGACAGGATTTTTGCAGACAGAGTGCTCCTTTTTCAGAAGCGCTGACTTTTCGATCCCACTTCCTGACTTCAATGTCTAATCTACCTGCTGTAAAAGGGAGGTAAATACTACTTGAAGTTAGGTTACTGTTTTCTATGTTCATGTTATCCAACTTAATGTGCATTGTGTCTATGCATATAAAAACAGCCACACATCTTAAAGAAAAAGGGCCACCTGTCAATATGGTGGGCTTATAGAATTTTAAGTTTTCTTTCACAATGAAAATCCAAGTTGAAAACTTAAGTTAATGAAATTTTTGCCCTATTATCGAATTGTGTTCCCATTTATTTTTACATATCTTGATCAGTTTTTTTCTCTTATTGATTTACTATTAAAAGGAAAAATTTCACTTGATCTGTACTGTACTATGAATCATATTAAGAAGATTCAATGTGTCAACTATTGAAATGAATCTTTATAAACAGTCAAAATTACACTTCAGTGCTCCTTCTTGGAAGCCAGTGCTTCCAAGAAGAAGTGCACTGTCTGTAAAAAATGCCGGGGCAACCTTGTTAGCAGTCTTCGGTAGATCAGCTCAGGCAATTAGTATTGATGCACAATTTTTTCAAGAGGTAATGAGATTTTACAAAATGTTTTGGCTGGCTTTATCTAATAATTATTGCTTCTATTATTATTAATTTTCATTTACCACAATATGACAATCTCAAGTATTTTTCACTTGTTTGAAACTTGCATGTTTAGTCATCATGATCAGGGTTTTTGATTACTGTTTGGTCTCTAGTTTGGTATAACCAAGTAGGACCCAGCTGACTGTCAAGATCATCTCTCCACCAGGTTTTTGCCTTTCTCTTAGTCTTTTTCCATTGCCTTTCATTCTTTTGTTCTATATCTATCTGTCGTTTGTAGATCTAAAAAAAAAAAAACAAAAAAAAAAAAAAAAAAAATTTATTTCCTGATCTGTGTGTAGGTGTTCATACGGCAATCATAATGTCAGTTACTCCAGTTTGCTGTTTGAGCCAGGTGTTTCTATTTATTTCATGTAGACTAATGCCAAGCATGATGCACCTCTTTTGCGTTGTGCCACATTCAGCTTTTCTGTTGCTACATTATTGAATGAGAAGAAAACATTTTTCTCTTTTTAAATAAAGTAAACATGAATCAAAATCAAATTTATTTAAAATTTTAGCATGTAACATCGAATCCATATGAGACGCACACACACACGGTACTTCGTTAACCTTATTTTTATGCTTTTTTGCACAAATGTCAAAAATAATGAGCATTTGTGGTGCCGTAATCCTATACCGAGGCAGGCAACATAGCTATACATTGATTAAAATTTTAAATAGAACCATAACCGCTTGTGCTTTGGAATCTTCAAGACGATGAGAGCTAATTTATATTATTTGAATTATTTGGACTAGTATTCTCGTTCTGAATATTATTCTCACATTCAAGATGGGAATAGTAGTTCAAATAACCCAAATTATAAAAAGATAACTGCTTGTTATCAATATGCATTAAAATTCGAAGAGATAAAAAAAAGAACATTACAAAGGCATTATGGGATATCATCATCATTTAGCTTAACATCTGTTTTTCATGCTGACATGTGTTGAACGACTTTTAGAAATTGACTTTCATTTCTGCCGAGGTCTTTTCTACTTTTTCTCTCAAATCTTATCACTTCCTGCAATGTTTTCCTGGTCTTACGCTTGCTATCTGACCCTGCTACTTTAACTGTTCTATATCTAAGAACTCTCAACTACTCTTTCAATGTGCATCAAAGTCTCCTATTCTGCATACATCTCTCTATACTGCCTAGATTTAATCTTCCTCTGAAGTTATCAGACCTAAGCTTATCTTTAACATTCACATCCATTGTATTATTCTTATATCATTTCTCTCCATGCAACACAGGTCCTTAACTTTCACTGGCCAAGTTACACTCCCATACATTATCACAGTGTGTACATATGCCTGATAAGACCTTTTCCTTTGCTATTCCAGAAAGATCTTCAGTATTTGCAGATGGGCAAAATTGATACATAAAAACTGATGGGCAATTTTCCAGACTTTTTAACATTGATTAACTGCTCAACCATTAATTGAAAAGGAACCAACTGAATTGGTTCCAAATGATTCATTTTTATAGATTACTGTAAAATGAAAAACTTGTCAAAAGTCAAATTCAGACAATGATGCGAAAGTACAACATTTAGCAAATTTAGAAGTTACTTTGCCAACAAGATTTAATCTCGTAGTTTCTCAAAACATTTATAATCGATCTGATTTTCACCCAATCATTTTAATTGGAGAATACATCCTAAGAATATATCAGATGTTTCGGACCTCTCAACATAATATCTATACACTAAGATGACCAAGCAAGACCTGGTCACATTTCTGTCTTATCCAATAGCAGTGTTTCATATGCTACTATATCTATTAAATGCTGCGACAAAAAAGTTCTCAACATGCTAAACCCAAGAAAAACGCACACCTATCACTACTTACAAAGCCTGTTTTAATGTCATTGAAATAGAAATGTAGAGAAGTATTAATATGTCCATTGATGTATATTAGGAAAAACTATTGTAATCTATTGTAATATTTGCATGTAGGAATAAAGGAGCAACATTAGTTTCATTTGTATGGATTCCTTAGGAAATCTGCTTCCATCATCTTTAGGGATGATGAATAAAAGATGAAGAAACTACACCTGTCTAATGTCCTCATTATGGAGAAGTTGTCGCACATAGCTATGATGGAAGCAAGAAAACAAATTTTAAAAAAAAACTATAACAGCAGTAGTCAACAGCAACAATTTATTTAGAAATTGGTCATAGCAAAGTCAAAATCAAATGGCACACCGAAATGCAAAATTGATCTCCAACCACAAAACAAAAATTGAGTAAGACACACTGACTACTTTTTGTCTTAATGAATAAATTCACCCAAAAGAAAAAAAGAAAACCGTCACAAATTTATGGAACTCTAGCATTTAGTTCCATTGAATAAAAAGACACATCACAACCTTTATCACCCCACATGAAAAATATCAATACAAAGTTGTACCACAAGGATTTTTACTAAATGATGGGTATATGCAATGGTTGGATTTGATTACTGCAAAATGCAAGAACAAAATTAAATGTGAAGACAAAGGAATATAGAAATCTTCATGAAGGGAAAAGCAAGGCTAATCCTAAGAATATGGACAACTTTACACCATCCTATTACAAATTCCAAGAATAGAGACCACATTATGTCAGCATAGTCATGATTTGACACTTGTGAATTTTATTGTTAACAAAGGTCTAAATAATAGCCCTAAATAAACCTATTTAAAGCAATTTCTATCCTACCCCCTTCATGGAGGCTAACCCAGCTCCTCCAAAAGCGAGAACTCCTCAGCGAAGGAGTAGAAAAAAAAGGGGGGGTCGGTTTCACACAATATGGCGATTATCTCTACTTCAAATTCCGCTCCAAGTTTTTCTTCCAAAAGTCAATGTGCTTTCAGTTTCACTATCAGGGGTCAACAGAAGACAACAGCACCAAATGAGTTTGCTTAAAGGGGAAGAGCACCAACAAAACAAAAAATGTCCCCACAGAAATATAAGAAACTTTATCTATCAAACTATAAATAATACACAGCCTATGTTCGGTTCATGAGAGGCGATTGCAGACGGGTTGTTGCAAGGCTGGGTATCGGTGTTAACCATGCAAAATCAGGAAAAATAAAAATATTAGCTGAACAACAAAAACAAAGATAACCAAGGCGGAGAATAAATTTTATAAAAAAACTTACTTCCTCAAAATTGAAAATCAATGAAAAAAAAAAAGAAAAAAAAAGGAAAGTTTCCTCTTAATTGAGAGTCTCTTCTTGTGACCGCGGTAATAAATGTTCTTTAGGAAATGAAGTAGGAAAAGGTAAAATTCTTGGTAGGAATTTTTTCAGAAATAAATAAAAACATAAAATTTAACATGAAATGGTGAAATAATATTCTTTTAAATGAAATTAAAATAATCAAAATTCGATGGCTTACTTCAGAAAAACATCAGATATGGATAAAATCCTTTTCCACGTGGAGAATCAAATGACAGGTGCGCACGAGTTTAATATCACCAGGACGGAGTCCATGTTATTTGTTTACAGCATGCTGGGCTGGCTTCGACTGCCTATTTTTGGCACATGGTGAGTTTATAAGGACCTCGACAGGCTTGTGAAGACAGAATTATTTACAAAAATGCATCTTTTTTGAGCACCAATTGGACGAAAAGAGTCAACACCTGTCACGTGGGGTGCTTTCAACACCATCTGCGACAATTACTAAATTTTGCTATTGATGGTGGAATATTTGCATGGGTGTAGAAAGGCAAATGTGCACACAACCGAAATGCCCTTTATATGGCCGCACTCACAACTGGGTTTTATGTATTTCGTCTAGGAGTTGAGGTGTCGACAATCGATTGGCGAGCGGACAGGCCTTGCATGCTGCCATTGTTCAAGTTGAGTAGCTCTCGCTGTTTGCTAGGACAGCGAAGTTACAATAAGGCATTTGTCCCTAGTCATCTTAAACTTTAAATACTATAACCAGGATCATGAGAAACACCATTTATATCCCCTGTTCCACAGTAATCAGACTTTCAATTAGATATGTTTAGTGGTAAAGGATGCTCGCAATCAACTTGAAACGTCACCTCAATGTGTAGTTCACCTTCTACAACTCAAAAAGGAATACACTGTAGAAATCCTAAAGAAATTCAACATCACTGAGACATCATGAGATTCGTCTTGTAGCAAATCCTGCTCCTTTCAAAGAATAAAGTGGAATGACTTTAAAAGTAATGGGAAGGAAATGAAGATACAGCCCAATACCAGGTCAAGAGGAGAATCCAAATCCAGGTTTACACTGCTTCAGCTTAACTGTGCACAGAGTACAAGGACCTTGTGAGGGAGACTTGTGTATGCCTGACTTGACATTGTATTAACT